>NC_082727.1:53880531-54192614 GCF_030144855.1 Hypanus sabinus
GACATTAGTGATAGATTGGGGGAGGACTCGCCAGGTAAGCCCCAAGTATCCCCAGTAGCGTCTGAGCTTGAGGAGTTAGGTAAGGAGATACGGATGTCTCAGAATCAGGAGACCACCAGATCGGTTGGCCTATGTAGCACCTGGGGAACAGGGCGTGATCTCTGCTGTTTTGGGGAGCTATGTCACTGCCCTTTGCACCTAGATTAGGCTTTGTGTTTTGCAGGAAGGGTTGGTGAATTATCTCAACGTCATGTGGACATGACCAAATTTGGTGGGGGGAGAGTAACACGCTGTAAGGTTTCATTACTAACGTATTGGTTTTTCTGTAATGTCCACTGCTGAAGTTTCTCTGTAGCAGCAATGTTTGGGTTTAAGGCTGGAGACAACAGGACTGTGGATGCATGGTAGCCAATCAGGATTTTGTTGCTCTGTCTTGTGAATCTGGAAGCAGTTGATTTTGTGGACTTTTGCCAGAGGGAGAGGGAGAGAGAGATATGAAGAGAGAAGACGTGACTGGAGAGATTTGGTAGACTGCTGGATGGAGTGAACTCAGAGCGAGGGTTAGAAGGCCAGCGATGCTCGGGGGAGACCAATGGTGGAAGAAGGACAACTGAGTGAGCTCCAACTTTGTGCACAAACTGTTTAATAAGATTTGGGGCCCTTCTATGTTTTGTTTCTCTACTAACCATTTAGTCAAAGTCAGAGTTATAAAGCTTAATCGTTTAATCGCATATTGTGTACTGTTTGTTATTTTGGGGTACTGATTTGTAACAGTGGACACATCGCACAGCATCCACCCAAATGAGATTTCTTAAGTTTGGCTGGGCGGGGATTATCACTCCCTATATTAAACCACTAGATGAAACGAGTGTTACATTTGTATCATCTGCAAACCTTTTTCCATAAAACCATCAATTCCATTATCCAGAACACTGACAAACAATGTGAAAAGTACCGGTCCCAATACTGACCTCTGAGAAACACCACTGGTCACTGGCAGCCAACCAGAAAAAGCCCTATTTACTCCCACTCACTGCCTCCTGCCTGCCAGTCATTCCTCGGAGTATGTCCTGTATCTTTCCTGTAAGCTGCCTTATACATGGCAACTTATCAAATGCCTTCTGAAAATCCAAGTAAATATCATCCACTGCCTCTCCTTTGTATATCCTGCTTGTTACTAACTTGAAGCACTCAATAACAGATTTGTCAGGCAAGATTTCCCTCTACAGAAACCATGCTGTCTTTTTCATTAGCCTCCAAGTACCCCAGAACCTCATCCTTAATAATAGAGTCCAATACTTTCCCAACCTCCCAACCACTGAGGTTAGGCTAGCTGGCCTATAATTTCCTTTCTTTTGCCTTCCTCCCATCTTAAGGAATGGAGTGACATTTGCAATCTTTGACCATGCCAGAATCAAGTGATTCTTGAAAGATCATGACCAATGCATTCATTATCACTTCAGCAACCTCTCCCAGGACTCTGGGATGTAGTCCATCTAGTCCAGGTGACTTGTCCACCTTAAGACCTTTGCCTAGTAATTTTTAGCATTCTCTCCTGCTTCCTGACATTCGCAGACCTCTGACTGACTGCTAGTGTCTTCCACAGTGAAGACAGATGCAAAGTACCCACTAAGTTCATCTGCCATTTTTGTTCCCCCCCCCCCCCCACCGTTACTACCTCACCATCGTCATTTTCCAGTGGTCCAATATCAACTCTCACCTCCCTTTTACTCTTTCTATTATTGAAAATCTCTTGATAATAGAACATAGAATAGTACAACACATTGCAGGCCCTTTGGCCCACAATGTTGTGCTGACCCTCAAACACTGCCTCCCATATAACCCCCCACCTTAAATTCCTCCATATACCTGTCTAGTAGTCTCTAAAACATCACTAGTGTATCTGCCTCCACCACTGACTCAGGCAATGCATTCCACGCACCAACCACTCTCTGAGTGAAAAACCTTCCTCTAATATCCCCCTTGAACTTCCCTCCCCTTACCTTAAAGCCATGTCCTCTTGTACTGAGCAGTGGTGTCCTGGGGAAGAGACGTTGGCTGTCCACTCTGTCTATTCCTCTTAATATCTTGTACACCTCTATCATGTCTCCTCTCATCCTCCTTCTCTCCAAAGAGTAAAGCACTAGCTCCCTTAATCTCTGATCATAATCCATACTTTCTAAACCAGGCAGCATCCTGGTAAATCTCCTCTGTACCCTTTCCAATGCTTCCACATCCTTCCTATACTGAGGCGACCAGAACTGGACACAGTACTCCAAATGTGGCTTAACTAGAGTTTTATAGAGCTGCATCATTACAAACTCTATCCCTCGACTTATGAAAGCTAATACCCCATAAGCTTTCTTAACTACCCTATCTACCTGTGAGGCAACTTTCAGGGATCTGTGGACATGTACCCCCAGATCCCTCTGCTCCTCCACACTACCAAGTATCCTGCCATTTACTTTATACTCTGCCTTGGAGTTTGTCCTTCCAAAGCGTACCACCTCACACTTCTCCGGGTTGAACTCCATCTGCCACTTCTCAGCCCACTTCTGCATCCTATCAATGTCTCTCTGCAATCTTTGACAGTCCCCTACGCTATCTACCACACCGCCAACCTTTGTGTCGTCTGCAAACTTGTCAACCCACCCTTCCACCCCCACATCCAGGTTGTTAATAAAAATCACAAAAAGTAAAGGTCCCAGAACAGATCCTTGTGGGACACCACTAGTCACAACCCTCCAATCTGAATGTACTCACTCCACCACAACCCTCTGCCTTCTGCAGGCAAGCCAATTCTGAATTCATCTAGCCAAACTTCCCTGGATCCCATGCCTTCTGACTTTCTGAATAAGCCTACCATGTGGAACCTTGTCAAATGCCTTACTAAAATCCATGTAGATCACATCCACTGAAGTACCCTCATCTATATGCCTGGTCACCTCCTCAAAGAACTCTATCAGGCTTGTTAGGCATGATCTGCCCTTCACAAAGCCATGCTGACTGTCCCTGATCAGACCAAGATTCTCTAAATGCCCATAGATCCTATCCCTAAGAATCTTTTCCAACAGTTTTCCTGCTGGTCACTGGTCTGTAATTACCTGGACTATCCCTAGTACCTTTTTTGAACAAGGGGACAACATTCGCCTCCCTCCAATCCTCCAGTACCATTCCCATGGACAACGAGGACATAAAGATCCTAGCCAGAGGTTCAGCAATCTTTTCCCTTGCCTCATGGAGCAGCCTGGGGAATATTCCATCAGGTATGTTCCATCCGGGAACTTACCCGTCCTAATGTATTTTAACAACTCCAACACCTCCTCTTTCTTAATATTAACATGCTCCAGAACATCAACCTCACTCATATTGTCCTCACCATCATCAAGTTCCTTCTTGGTTTTATGTCTTGGTTTATATTATTGGCTAGTTTGCCTTCATATTTCATCTTTTCCCTTCTTGTATCTTTTCTAGTTGCCTTTATTGGATTTTAAAGACTTCCCAATCATCCAATTTCCCACTCACTTTTGCTGCTTTGTATGTCTTTTCCTTGGCTTTTATGCAGTCCTTGACTTCCCTTGTCAGCCACGGTTGGCTACCCCTGTCATTTGAGAACAACTTCTGTGAGACATATTTATTCTGCACCTTTTGAACTATTACTAGAAACTTCAGCCATCTCTGCTCTGCTGCAATCTTTGCCAGTATCCTTCTCCAGTCTTCCTGGGCAAGATCCTCTCTTGTGTCTCTGTAATTCCCTTTATTTTATTGCGGTAGGCCATTAAGAACAGAGATGCAGAAAAACTTCTTCACCCAGTGAGTGGTGGATATGTGGAATGCTCTGCCCCAGAAGGCAGTGGAGGCCAAGTCTCTGGATGCATTCAAGAGAGAGTTAGATTGAACTCTTATAGATAGCGGGGTCAAGGGATATGGGGAGAGGGCAGGAACGGGGTACTGATTGTGTATGATCAGCCATGATCACAGTGAATGGTGGTGCTGGCTAGAAGGGCCAAATGGCCTACTCCTGCACCTACTGTCTATTGTCTGTTGATACTGAGACATCTGACTTGTGCTTCTCCGTCTCAAATTGCACAATGAATTCAATCATATTATTATCACTGTCTCTTAAGGGCTCCTTTACATTAAGCTCCCTAATAAGATCTGGGTTATTACACAACACTCAATCTAAGATAGCCTTTCCACGAGTAGGCTCAAGCACGAGCTGCACTAAAGTCATCTTGTAGCATTCAACAAATTCCCTGTCTTGTGATCCAACAGCAAACTGATTTTCCCAATTCCCTTGCATATTAAAGTCCCTCATTGCAATTGTGTCATTACCCTTATTACAAGCCTTTTGCAGCTCCCTTCGCAATCTCAGCCACACAATTTGGCTACCATTTAGAGGCCTATATATGATTCCCATGATTTTTTTTTACCCTTAAGGTTTCTTAACTCCACCCACAACATTTCAACATTTTCTGACCCTATCTCACTTCTTTCTAAAGATGTAATTCCATCTTGTACCAACAGAGACACACCACCGCCTATGCCTTGCTGCCTGTCCTTTTGGTACAAAGTATATTCTTTGATGTTAAGCTGTCAGTTATGGAGTTCATTCAGCCTCAACTCAGTCATGCCCACGAAGTCATACTGACCAATCTCTCATTGTGCCACAAATCGTCCACCTTATCCTGAATGCCTCGCACATTTAAATACAGTGCCTTTCCTGAATTCTTTGCCCTTTTGAATTTTGTGTCTATGGTACAATTTAATTCTTTGCTCTATCTGCATTTATATCCAATCATTGGCTTGTCTTTCTTTGCATTCATGTTACATCCATCATCTACTTGTAAACCTGCTGGCTCATCCTCAGCTCTATCATACCGGTTCCCATCCATTTTTCTCGGTGTTACCATCAGGAAGGAGGCACAGAAGCCTGAAGGCACACACTTAGCAATTCAGGAAGCTTCTTCCCCTCTGCCATGTGATTCCTAAATGGACAGTGAACCCATTTTATATTTTAAAAAATATATTATTTCTGTTTTTACACAATTTTAAATCTATTTAATATACATATATACTTCAATTATTTTTTCTTTCTGTATTATGTATTGTACTATGACTGCTAAGTTGACAAAATTCAAATTTCACATCACATACTGGTGATAATAAACATGATTCTGATGCTGTCTTGATTTGAATGCTCTTTTGTCTTCATTTTGGTTTGGTCTGTTGAAAATCCACCATACTAGTGGACCTTACAGAAAGAAGGGGTATTTATTCTTATGAATTCATTAAAAACAGGTGATCCTCCAATTTTCAACATTAACAAATTGTGTGAGTTGGTAAGGTAATATATTGTCTGAGGACATTTAGGGTAGTAATTACAAAGTGAATGAATACTTTCTCAGCCTCACAATTTTGGTTTTAAATTTTTAGCAAATTGTTGAGAAGTTTTGGAATTTTTCTTTCAATTTGACATGATGCACAATGTTTGGTAGATTAGCTCAAAAGTCTTACTTCAACATATTTTAAATTTAGAAATTGAAACAGCAAAATGTGACAACAGTTGTGAGGGCTGAATACTTTTTTAAGGTACTGCATATGTTTAATTACGCTGTATGAATAAGAAACCTGTGAATTACAAAGAGTTAATATTTGACATTTATCATGCCTATCATCTTGATTGCCTTTTCAATCTTCTTTATTGCAATGAAAGTAAGGAAGCTTCTAAGAAATGTTTACATACTAAAATTAAACTGAAATCTGATATATGTAGTAATGATGTAATGATCAGTACTCTACAGCTCCAAAACAAACCTGCCTCCTGAATAAACATCTTAGAGACATTGCTCATCTGATGCCTTTCTCCATGTGCTGGTCATATGGTATAAATTGATCCCTTATCCTGTCATATGCAAGTTATTTTTGTGATTATAATTCTTACTCCTTTTTCATGGTCATCCAGACAATTGAAGTCTTTAACCATAATCACTTGTGTGTTTGTTAAATAATGGTCATGAATATGCTCATAATTCATTTCAGGAGGTATATTTTGTTATTGTAGGTATATTAAGGATCAAAATAATCAGACAAACAGGAATTGTACTTAAGTTTCTGATGTAAGACATGATAAATTAACTGTCCCATTGAGGAGCTTGTTTTGTGCCTTCCAATTGATTTGTTTGTTCATCATGATGTGATATACACAGAAGAACATTTATGCTTGTAACCTTGTGCTGATTCTGCATTCAAAATGAAAATATTCATTTGTCTTCATGCTTTGCACTAAAATAGGTGACTACACATAAAAACGTTTAAGCTATTGTTCTGCAAAAGTGCTAAACAACGTAGTATTTTTTAGCCTTCGGCATCTTATCACAGATTCATCTAGATTCATTATTTATTCAGGAATTACTCTATCAGATTTGATGCTGTGGACATCGGTGATTGATATAGCCATGGCATGTACTTACTGTTCTAATGTGAGCCATTTGGTCATGTTCTTAAGACATAATAAAGTCTATTTTGACCTAAATCTCCAAGATCATATTAGGGTACCTAAGAATTTTGCACAGCACTGTAGTAATTTTATCTATTGCATTGCACTGTTGCTGCTGCAAAAAAGAAACAAATTTCATGACATATGTGAGTGATGATAAACCTGATTCTGATATGGGTCTTAATTGTAGACTGAGACTGGGGAGGGGTGAGTTGATGGGAAACACCAGAGAGACATTCTGATCAATAAACCAATTGTTTGGAATCAAATGACCTTGCCTGGTGTCTCAGGGTCTTCCCTGGTGTCTGTACCCACATCAGCCCTGGCACTCCTACTCTTCCACCTGTCCTTCACCCTCACTACTCCCAACATCATTTGCTGCTGTCGGATTTACAAACTCATTCTCCGCTCCATGTTAACAAAATATAATACTGTGTAAATGTCTTGGGCACCCGAACTATATGATTTTGATCTCTGGAACCACATGCATTAAGAATAGGATTAAGATTGCCCAAGTTCATTTTTCATGTACAAAAGTTTCTCTGCTATTAATCTGGGTTGATGCTTGGATCTCAGTGCTCTATTCTGTTGTACTATTCCTAGTCTTGGTTTTGCATTTACGCCTTGGATCTGTTATTTTTAACTTGTAATTTTGTACACATACATAAATTATATCTCTTTTGTTTTGAAAGCCTTATTAAGCTATCTTTTTGTGTTTTTTTAATGTTCTAAGCCCACTAACTATTAATCACTTGCCTTCTCTTGCAATCTTTCGTAGAAGAAAACACTAAATTTGTGGAATCACTTAATGAAAAATGGTGTGTGCCTTCGCCAGAGTGCCTTCTTCCCACGAGTAGTCTTTCTGAATCCTGTATGTGAACTGGACCCAGAAATGTCACAGATAAATGAGATCGTAGCTCCACACAAAGTTGAATCCTTTATTTGTTCTTTCAAGGAAAGTTATATGTCATGGATGACCAACATTTTTATACCACATTGGTTGTCTGGTGAGTACTGCAGCAAATTTAATTTTTTTTTTACTGCTTACGTAGTACGATAGAGACTAATATGAAAGCACTTTATAAAGAGTACACAGTGCTTTAGGGTCTCACTAATCTCACTTCACCTTGTTAGATTTTCAAATAGTCTAAAATAGAAATAAATCCCTAAATATTATCAGAAATACTTGAAATTTGAAGATAGGTAAAATTTCAATGTGTAGTTAATAGAATACATTACCCCAAAAATACTGATTCTAATAAGGAAAGCAATATTTAAAAAAATAACAAAATTATGACTGCTAAGATAAAATGAAATAATGCTTGTTTAACAATGACAGTTATGTGAGCAGCCTAGTGACTTAATGATTATCTTGATACACAAATTTAAATCTTTCTGTGGTAGCTGAGAAGCTTGGTTCAGTTGCCCCAAATAATTCTAGGAAAATAAACGTGTATACTGAAGCATCTGGAGAATTTTAAAAACCCAGTTGCTTTATTAGATATGATTTCAAACCCAAAGCAATTCAGCTGAGTCTTAACTTCTGTCTAAAGTGGCAATGCAAGCCACTGATTTGAACAAGTAGCTACAAAAAATGTTACCGCAAACAAAATAAGATGAATCACTCTGATTCTTAGTAGCTGAGCATGATAATGGTATGTTCTTCAAAATCTTCACTAACCTCGCAAAAATTGGAAGAGTCTCAGATTACTCAAACTGAAGTCGTATATACCACCAACTGAGTGGAACAAGTGTGTATGAACTGCTCATTGCGATCTCAAGCATTCAGACTTGGAGATGCCAGAAGTGAAAATTAAGTCTAGTTAGGTACAATGATAAATTTCAAGGTACTGGCAACCACATTGAATGTTACAATGAAAGTGAAGATTTGGAGGATACAATCATTGATAATATTGTATGAAGACAGACCATTATCTGTAATAGGTGCCTGCGCTTATTTTGTTCACTTACAGTCAATCAAAAGAATGCAGCAGCATACAGGTGCACTGGATAAATTCCTTGTCGACAACAATTAGAAACTAAAACACACTTTTGTAATACCGTAGTAGAAATGATAGTAACGGAGTACTTCTATATTTCATTTAAATACATAATTTGTTTCTCATTTAAATTGTAGTTTGTCTTTCTTTATATGCTTTTTTAATTATTTCCACAAAACTTCAGCCAATTGTGGCAGCAACTTAATTGGGCCAAGATATTCTGGACCAGTTGGTGGTGTAATAGCATCAGAATTGGCTTTCAAGGTAGATGGTTCTGAATTTGAATCCAGCCGGGCCCTATCATAAGCAACAACAGTACCTGTGCAGATAAAAGGCTTGGCAAACTACTTCCATATCTGCCATGAAAACCATGTGGACAGCTACACTATCCATGAGTTGACGGCACTCAACAACAACAACATGCAGCAGTTTAGGAGGCTTCCAGCAAGCTAGGCATAAGGCATTTCCTTTAAGAATTTTTGTTCAGTTTGAATATTCTGTTAGTGTAGGCTGTTTTTGGCTTTGCCTGCAGACTAATTTCAAGCAATTATTATTTGCACTGCAGAATTGAGTAACTGAAAGCCATCCCCACAAGACATATCTTAACTAAAAGTGACCAAGAAAATTGAAACTGCCTCATGCTATCAGATTTTATTTAAAAGAATAGAGAGTGCTTCAGCTAGGAGTTTATTATTTCTGGATATCCTATTTTTTAAAAAAAACTTTGCTTTATTACAAAGAATATAGTGGCTCAGCTTACCAGTGATAAGTTTCTGATATTACAGTTTATATGATATACTCTCTATACTATGCAAAATGGTGTTCATCTTAATTTTTAACAAATACAGCAAATATTCCTTATCTCAAATTCCATTGTCTTTTATTTAGTAGGTAGACTTATACTGTTGTGGTATTGTACTTGCAAATAATCTTTTCTCTTGCTCTACAAAACAGAAGTATATATGTATGTAAAAGTCTTTTATATTGTATCATTAGAATTTATACTAAATGCCATCTGTTAATGTTTATTATAAAGGAAAATATAGACAATCTTTTAATGACTTTCTTATCATAGATGTAAATCTACAGAAAAGACATAATGTACTATCAATTTGCCAAGTAGTCATTCAGAAACTAGTTGTGATTCTATGCTAGACTTCATGACACAGTTTTCTGACTAGAAATGCAATAAATGAATTTAACATTTATCTGGAGCATAACCCTAGTTATATTTCAAATTTCTTAAATAACAAGAGTACAGCAGATAATCTAGCAAGATGATTGAATGTCGAAGGAAGTTAATTGGGCTATTGGTTAATCAGGGCAGCTGCTTATTTGGGGCCACGCTTAAAGAACGAAAACTAATTGAGAAAATAGCTGAGACTCCCTTTGCTTATTTGAGACACTATGCCTCTTAATTGGGGCAGGAGACTGTTGACAAACAGTTTCTAACTAGTGTAATTTGCATGCACTTCTGTAACCATTAGACACTACAGTTTTTGCATAGCATCTGTTGCATGTGCTTGCTTTCAAAAAGAAGTGATTTTTGTCACTGATAGTTGGCAAGAAATAAACAGAAAGACAATTCAGAACTGTTTTGCTTATTGTGGTTTCAAGCATTCAGACTTGGAAATGCCAGAGGGGAAAATGAAATGATTTCACTACTTCAACAAGTTAGGTACCATGAAAAATTTGAAGGTTTTGGCAGTCATCTTGAATGTTAAAATGACAGTGAAGATTTGGAAAATGCAGTTGTCAATAGCATTGTATGAAGGCAGTCCATTATCTTCAGTAGGTGTCTCCGTTTATTTTGTTCACTTACAGTCAATCAAAAGAATGTGGCAGTGTACAGGTGCACTGGATGAATTCCTCTGTTGGTAACAATTAGAATCTAAAACACAGTTTTATAGTACTGTAGTAGTAATGATAGTGTTCTAAGTTCTTCTGTATTTCATTTAAATTCACTATTTCTCATTTAAATGATAGTTTGTCTTTTTTTTAATAACTTTTTAACTATTTTCGTGAAACTTCAGCTAATTGTGGCAACCGCTTAATTGGGCCAAAATAGTCTGGTCCTGATATGTCCCAATTAATTAGAATCCACTGTATATTAAGATTTAAAGTTGTCCAGGAAACATATATAGGATAAAAAATAAAATTAAATGAACTTTCTGTTCTTAAAAATTTCTGATTTTTGCACTTTTTTCTCATTGCATGTTTAGGTCACTTATCATTCCGTCACATTAATGACTTGACAATGGCACTTGGTAAAATTGGCACATGGGACATTTTGGACCTACATGGAGGACAGCGGTTGATAGGTGACTATCAAGGCTGTGTACATATTGCTGTGAATAGAGATGAGACAGATGAACTTGAATTTTCACATCAGAGGAATTTGACTACTGGATATATCTGGGCCATTGTAGGTTATTCGCCACAGGTAGGCCTTTATATTGTTTATTTAGGCTTTTTAAATTGCTTCCATTCTGAATATAAACTTTTGATATACCGTGGAGGTCACTATATTGTAATTAATTCAAGTCCTCATTCAGTTGACAGTAAAGAGAAGGCATAGGGAAATAATGACATGATTTGTATGTGACCTTAGTTACACCTCCAGAATTGTTTTTTTATATCTGAAAACAGTCCCCAATCTTAATCTCAAATTTAGATTGGTACATGGATTTCAAGAAGCAAATAAAACCAAATAAGTGAGGAGTGATGTTAGACACCATTCTAAATTGGTCTTTCTGTTATAGATAGTGATCACTATTACTTAATCACATTCATCCAGAGATGTGGAATGCCTCTTGACCTAGTTTTCACCTTGCATTAATAGATTGATGTGCATTTCATGGCTAAATCACTCCGGTTTAGGAGTCACATCCAGGGACTTGAACAATAATCGCATATAATCTGTCAGTCTTCAATTGATGTACACAAATGTTATGTTTCTTAGAAATAAGAACTTCAATAAAATAACTGATTCATAATGTACACATTAAATAGTTTTATTCTGGTATCAGTTCAAGTAGAATTGAATAACCTGTGAACTAATTTCACAACAGTTGATCTTTGTTAGCAGTCTGATTTGAAGTTTTATAACATATATTTGTGGATTCTCTGTAAGTCACTTAGTTGCTTCCTTGGACAGGTAACTATTAACCTCTCAGAAGTATCCTGCCAAAAAGTGAAGCTTTGTAAATGGTGCTATAAATCCATTATTCCACAATGTAGAGATTTATGAGCAAATTGCAATGCTTGAGAACTAACATTCCAGTTGTAAATCTTTGTGAAACATAATGACCTATGTTAAACCCAGCTTTTACCAAGAGTGTGCTCATGATAAAATAAAATGAAATCTCGCATGCAGAATACATTGTTGTAAGAAGTCCAGTAACAGAATGACTTGTAATTTCTCATAATGCTCCACTGAAGTGTGACAGTGTAATGTCATTCTGAGATTTAATACTGTTAAACATGAAAGATATATTGAGGCTTCAACGTGGCAAACTGGTTTACAAAATAATCCAGTTTGCAGTGACATTAATAGCTTTGTTGACGTTTCCTGGTCATATTCTGGCAATGTTAAAATCATGGTACATGCACACCAAAACACAAATTGTGATTTTGAGGTAAATATGTTAATACTGCTATAAGAATTATACCATTGCTAAAAGAAACCCCATTTTAAAGTGAAATAAAGGAGTCTTTGCAGCTGCTTGTTGCCTCTGTATTATGCACCTGTTGAGGCCTTCCATTGGTCAGAATTGACCATGGATGTTGTGTCCTAGCTGTTTACATGATATGCAAGTCAGGGCATTACGATATGGAGAGCAAGCTGTTACCCATGCAACAGGCTCCTCCTCTCCACACAGCTGATGAATCTAAAGGAACAGCAACAATCAATACAGTTTGGCACCAGTGATGTTGTAGGAGTCGCTAGTCAGTGTTGACCTCAACGTAAGACTGCCTTAGGGACCTCAGCTCCAGATTTTTCCTCGGGGTTTACTCCCAAAGCCTTCCCTGTGAGTAGATACAGCTGCAAGGTAACAGAGGTTTGAGTTCAGAGTTTTTCTGTTCTAAGATGAGCTGCCAACACAGCTGGTGAGCCCCAACTGCCTGAAGCAACTGGTTTTAAGGCACCAACCTTAGGCCTTTACTCCTTCTCCTGTCAGTAGAAACGGTTCTGTTGGGCTTAGTAGCTAAACCATGCGTGTAGTTTAGGAGCTGGACTTGACTGTCAGAGGCTATTTGAGATGCATGCCATTTGGAGCATTTAATAGGTAGTGGGAGCTTATTCCCATAACCTCCCGCAGCTTTGACAACCTTAAAGAATCTATGTATGTACCCATACACATGTTGGAAAATAACAAGCATTTAAACAAAAATATGAGTATCACTGAGACATTCAACATTTTCCTCTTAACCTACTGCGAATAAATAGAGGATTGTCAACAAATACTGAGCCAAAAAAGACATCACAGCACATCTGGCCAGTTCCAGAAGTATGTTCTCTAGAAGTTGGTCATTTGCCAACAATTGATTTATTCATGGGCTTACAGCTGGATAACATTGTGCACTCCTGCATAGATTCTGAACAGTCAAGCCCCTTCGTTGAGGAGGATCAGGTAAGCCTATGGCAGGCTGGCACATGCTGGGTTGGGGCATGGTGTTGTAGCAAATAAAAGATGGCAGATGATCAGTGCTTAGGTTATTTTATGGTTAAAGTAACTAGAGCTAGGGTTATCTACAGGGGAATATCTGTGATAGGAGTGTTGGTGTGGAAGGGATGAGATTTGCTAGATGATTCACTGGAAGGTACAAAATTGCCTTGTTAGTCCATGGAATAAGAATATAGTATTGCTTGTCAGAACTTCTCTTCTTAATTTTGGAACAATATCATTAATTAGGGATATAATCAAATCAGTGCTTGTGGGTGGTATTGCAATCTGGGGAGGTGTCAAGTAGAATCAGTAACTCGACATGTAGGGTAAGTCAAATTAAGGCCAAATCTTAGGAGAGGATTTCCAGAGAAGAACAGAATTACTTGGGGTTTTTGAAAGAGATCCAGGTAGATACCAACTTTTAAAAGGTATCTATTTGTGTCAGTTAAGTGATGCCTCTGTACAAGAGTGTCACTAATGTGTCCTCTACCTGGTAATGACATCAGTTTTTTCGGGTTGCTATTGCTTTTCTAGTTGTCTTAGTGTTTGTAAGAAAAGGTCACTCCTTAAAGCAAAGATATGCTGCATTCCATTGCAATCTCTAAGGTTCTAGATTATTACATTATAGGACTCCACCAAATCGATTCAGGAAACTAAGCATTGGCTCCACACAGCTTTTGGGTGTGCTTTGTCATTCCTCAGGTTGATAAATATACTTTATCATATGTCTGGATTGTGTGTAGAAAGATGACAAGATGTCATTGGCTACAACTGCACAAATCAACCTTCATCACCCAGAGCCATCCCAAGACTTTTGAATTCACAGTGGTAGTAGAATGAAAATTAAAATCAGGCATCACAACAGCAAGTGAACCTGCAAAATACATTGTTATGAGCTGAGGGGCTGAAATCTTGTTCTGATGGTGTCATTCACCAACAAAACATACAAAATTATTAATGTGCATTTTTGGAGTGTTATTTATTGCTTCTACAACAAAAATTATTGCATTGCTTGTGCTCACGTAATACAGACACAGAGGATCCCACTCTATATATCATGTTAGTTTAAATACATGAAAAATCAGCACAGGGCACATTACAGATCTTTAATGAAACCTGCTCAATTTTTTTCTAAGTTAATTTAAATAGATTAAAAACTGACAGTTTTCTTCTGGTGATGTGAATGCTGCCTCATTTTCCTCCATTTTCTTCAGTTAAAGGAGTGGAAGAATTCTGTCTCATGCCTCCCTGTTCTTACAGATCAGTTGATCCTAATTTGAAAGTTTAGATGTTAATTAATTATAATATACTAACTCAGAAGACACACAGTAAATAAGTCTGTATATTTCTGTAAGCTCTCAAAAAGGTGTTATAAATCTCCTGATGCTTGGTGCTAGAAATCTTTGATATATAGAACAAATTGAAATAAAATTTACTTCTATTTGTTTTACAGAATTCTTTAGTCTACAGTTTTACAAATATATTCATAGAAGTTCTTGTTATTTAAGTATTTCCCAAATGTATTTACTATAACCCTCAAGAAAAATGTTATATCTGATTGAATAAGTTACCGCATTCAAGCTTATAGTGTGGAAGTCATTAAGAACCTTCAAATGTAAGTTGAATTGTAGGGAAGATTTGATCTTTTGCCATTCCTGATGCAGAGGTAACTAAACTGGAAAATCATGAGGATTGTTTTGAGCTTTGCAACCACATTCAAAATGTCTTCCGATCAATGTAGCTTAAAAGAGCTTATTTGTAAATCCATTCTTTTGCCACTTCCCTGATTACATATCACATTCTGACTTTTGACAACACATTCACGTCCTAAATTATGTGTAACATATAATCCTATAATTAACTACAGTAGTATTGTAAATGTAAAGCATTGATCCAGATTGATTTGAATTTTCAATTTACAGATTAGGGGTTTTCATCAATTAGATGTTTCTGCAACTATTTAGTCACTCATTTATGCTAATCAAAATAAAGTTTCTTATCCTGTCAAATGTTTGTTATTAAACTTTTGGATCTTTATTTTACCCATGAAGGAGTAAAATTTAGGATTGATTCCTGTGCAGATGTCCATTTAAAACTTAAAACATAGGAGAAAAGGAATAAATTTCAGTTTGTATACTGGTTTCTCAATAGGTTAAGGATGTTCCAAGATGCCTCACACAAATCTTTTGCTTTTTAAGTGTTCCTATGCAAGCAAAATAATTAATTTTTAAAGAGAGCAATCATTTAGTAAGTTGATGAATGAATAGCCAGTTGATCTAATTTGGTGATGTTGGCTGAGGGAAGAATATTGGCTGTGACAATTTCTCACTGTAGTTCAAATTGCACAACAAGATTTATTACGTCCACCATAGCAGCCAATTTGTGTTGCAGCTTGACTTGTTCAGAAGACAATGTAGTACTGAAAGTGTTTAGTTGTTTCAGCTGAGGGTTCAGACTTTGATCCACAGCAGCAGTAAGGATGCTAACTTCAGAGTGAAGCTAAGTAGGGGAAGCAATTTGTGCAATACAAATTTGTAACTTCATTTGTATTATCACATAATTGTATTATTTTTAAAATATTTCATAACTTATTATTAACAGTATCAATATTTGATTTAGATTGCTTTGGTGGTATTGATACTATACATAGCGATTTTTGCAGAGAAAATTAAAGGGTTAACCACTGTGGACTAGATGTTTTCAGGTTGTTCTTACATTCTTCAACCCCCCCCCCCCCCCACCCCATCAGCATTAGTGACACAAAAGTTTAATCTGCTCTTTCAGTCCCAAATTGCATTAGTTTGGTGTTAAGATTGAAGTCTTTATTTAAGTTACCGGCTTCATTCTTAACTATAGCCCAAAGGCCACATGGCTAAACTGATCTTGTATATCAACAGAAACTTGCTCTGTTTTTCATCATGAGGGTAATATCATTTAAACACTTTAAGGATTTACATGACACAAGAGATTTTGCAGATGCTGGAAATCTTGAGCAACACACAAGATGCTGGAGTAACTCAGCAGGTCAGGCAGTAGCTATAGAGAGGAGTATTCATTAGAATTCATGGTAATTCTTCCATTGTAATTTCTGAACATTTAAATATATCTATTTAAAAATACTGTGATTTTTAGTCCTCCGTAGTAATTTATATGTTTGGCAGTGAATGTTACAGAATTAAGTTGTTACCTTATGCTTTACACAATATTAATTTAGATTGTTGAATAACAAAAGCAAATTGTTGCCTGTGAGACTGCAGCAGAACAAAGCTGGTGCTTCACACAGCACAGGGAGCTGGCATTGGTTGCAGCAGTAATAAATTACATACAAGTACTGCAGAACAATAACAAAAAACTGCTAGCTATCCATTTAGTACATTTACAAGAAATCAATATCAATACTTAATGCAACCCTGATGAAAAATGAGGAAAGACACAGAAAACATAATAAATGTGAAATGAAGTACCTTACATTTCTCCACTTTTAAGGAAAAAAGCTAGCTGTCTATATTTTCATGTTCCTAGATATTTCACAGATGGTAGGCTTTGAAAAAAGGGCTTCCTGTTCATAAAATTTTATAGGATACAATTTATCTGTTTTATTTTATTCTACATGCTTACTTTTTGTAGAGGTTTTAAACATTTTTGAAAGAAAGTAAAATATAGACACCTTGTATGCATATATTTGTATATCATGAAATGAAACTTTTGAGTCACATCTGCTCCAATTTAGCTTGTGCATTTTATATAAATGGTATAAGTTTGTGAGTAATGCAATAACTTTCTCAATATACTGAACACTGAGGCATCAACTGTCATAAATTCAACAATTAAAGCATTACTACTTTTACAAAAAAAGCCATGAATTTTTACATATGTATGTATGTGGCTCAGATTTTGAATTGTGCCGATTTCAAACACAAATCGTTTATGATTGCTACATAACAGTGAATTAGTTGATTGTCTGTTTAAAAGGATTTTGAAAGGAATGAGTAAAAGATAGTGTAATGTACAGTGTAAGAAGAACCTGGAGGAGGAAATTTTTGGAGGTTTGCTTTTGTGATGGTTTGCTGTTCATGAAAAAATGAGTTTAATATCAGAAAGGATATTTGTAAAATTTCATTGTCTGATTAACAGATTGTGCAAATTATATAAACTCAATGTTTGAAGGAAACTTAATGAAATTACATAGGTGCAAGAGTTACCTGGGTTCATTTCCAGTTTTATTCCTCTTGATTAGGAGTGCATTTGAGAGAGATGTGATAAAAAGGGATGGTGAGTGTTGTGACTGTGAACAAAGTCACTGGAGGGACACTGAAGATGGTGATAGAGAAGTCTTTATTTAGCATAACAAGCAGGCATCCTCTGGACACAGTCTCAGTAGAAACTCACAAACCCCAAGGTACATCACATTTTTATACCCTTAAGATCAAAGGGAACAGCAGGTGATTCAACACAGTTTTAATAGTTACAATGACATTGTTTACTTCAGTACTTTGGGTTTACAAATGGTTACTTTGAGATACATAGTAGAAGCGTATTGTATTTGATAAAGGCATCTCTGAAGGATCAAATGCCTTTTCTACTGGCCAGCAATGAAGGTCCTCCATCTCTGGTGGCATTCAGAGCTTCCTTCATTGTGTCAGTAGTTCGGTTTTCACTACCGTCTGTCATGCAAGTCCTAGGTGGAGACTCAGGGACGCTGTCACATTCAGATGCAGAAGGATTCTTCATTACTGTTTCTGTAACAGTTTTGTTTTATCAGTCAGGGTTGTTAGCCCTGAGCTGAATCCCTGAATCTGGAGGACTGGTGAACTGCTCTTAGTCTGGTCTCTACTCTTTGACCTGTTTGGCATGGGTGACCGTACTGATGCACCATCAATAACTCTCTGAGACGTGAGGCGAGATATCGGCTTTTATTGACTGGAAGAAAGAACAAGCAGCAATTGACCACCATGCCACATCCTGGAGACTGAGAGGCAGGGCTCAGGCCCTAATCGCCTTTATACACTGCAGTCATTGAGTCTGTCCTGTGCACCTCCATTACTGTGTGGTTTGGAGCTGCCACCAAGCAGGATAGAACCAGACTACAGCGCACAGTGAGGACTGCCGAGCGCATCATTGGAGCCTCCCTGCCCTCTATTGTGGACCTGTACTCTTCCAGGTTGAAGAAGAGGGCGGGGAACATCATAAAGGACTCCTTCCATCCTGCGCACGGATTGTTTGAACTGCTTCCGTCTGGTAGGCGCTTCAGATCCCTCCAGACTAAGACTAATAGGCACTGGAGAAGTTTTTTCCCTACTGCGGTCACTTTGTTGAACCGTTAACTGCCGGTTAACTGTTGGCTAACTATTACTTGGATTGCACTACCTGTATGTATAATCTATATTTTCATTTATATTTATCATTATTATTGTTATGAGCAGAGAGACAACATCTGGCGGGTAAATTCCTTGTATATGCACAGGTACTTGGCGATTAAAGTCTGATTCTGATTCTGATACTGGGGTCTGTGAGAGGAGCCACAGGAGCAGTCAGCGGGGGGGTTCACCACACATACCAAGAGCCAAAGCATAAAGCCCTGACTCCAGTCAGCGTAGCTCTCCAGATCACTGGGGTATGCAAATCCCTCAAACCACAAAAAACACGTGGTCCACTAGGAGGATCAAACATCTTTAGGAGAAATTAATTAACACAAATATTTTAAAACCTTTTGATGACGGAGAGCTACATACCCAAAAATAATGTTGTCAGGGCTGTCTCTGAGTACACAAATATAGGAAGTACACAAAAACTATTGATTTCTTATAGCACTTGCCATTTTGATGTGTTAAGTGACAATACCTGTCTGCTCTGTAGCCTTGCACTCAAGTCAGAGTGGTGCAAATAACTTTGCTGTGTTGCCTGGCTTGACGCAAGCCAATTAACACAATCGCTTTGTTTTAATGTTTGGCTCTTGCACAGGAAAGTTGTTAGTCTGTGGAGTAGCCTGTGCTTTTAACTTTAATTTACTGCTTGCAATCACCAAAAAAAAAACTGAAGGCTAATTGCAAGCTTCCTGAATTTATTACATTGACAATAAGAACTGAAGCCTGGTTCTTGTTTGAATGTTTATCTGCTATATTCATATTACTCCAGGATACTTCCTAACAGTGAGCACAGTGAGAAGAGCTTAACGTCTATAATGGAAAATTGGAACTTACCTGACAAAACCCTGTTTAGCAAAGAAAAATATGCATCTGAAATCTGCTTTGTATTTCCAAGAGTCCTCAAAATTGAAATGCTGTAATGTTATGTCAGAATCAGATTTAATATCACTGGCATATGTTATGAAATTTGTTGTTTTGTGGCAGCAGAATATTGCAATACATAATAGTAGAAACTATAAATTACAATCAGTATATATAAAAGAATTAAATGAAATAAGTAGTCCAAAACAGAGGGAAAATAGTGAAATAGAGTTTGTCAGTTCATTGTACATTCAGAAATATGATGGCAGAGGGGACAAAGGTATTCCTGAAATGTTGAGTGTGTGTCTTTAGGCTTATGTATCTCCTCCTTGATGGTAGCAATGAGGAGAGGGCTTGTCCTGTGTCACAGAAATCCTTAATGATGGATGTCGTCTTTTCGAGACATTGCCTTTTGAAGGTCTCCTGGATGCTGGGGAAGTTGGTGCCCATGATGAAGCTGACTGAGTTTACAACTTTCTGCAGCTTTTTCTGATACTGTGCACTGGCCTCTCCAGATTACATGAAAGTGCAACCAGTTAGAATGCTCTCCACAGTACATCTTAGGAATTTGCAAGTGTTTTTGGTGACTTATCAATTCTCCTTAAACTCTTAATGAAATATAGTCTTCTTTGGAATTGCACCAATATGTTAGACCCAGGATAGAACCTCTGAGATGTTGATACCCAGGAACTTGAAACTGCTCAGTCTTTCCACCTCTGATCTCTCAATGAGGACTGGTGTGTATTTCCTCAATATTCCCTTCCTGAATTCCACAATCAATTCCTTGGTCTTAACTGATGTTGAGTACAAGGTTGTTGTTGTGACACCACTCAACCAGCTGATCTATCTCACCCACCCTACATCTCCTCAACACCATCTGAATTTCTGCCAACAATAGTTCAGTCATCAGCATGTATATAGGTAGCATTTGAGCTGTGCCTAGCTACACAGTTGTGGGTAGAGAAAGTAGAACAGTGGACTAAGCATGCATCCTTGAGGTGTACCAGTGTTGATTGTAAGTGGGAAGGAGATTTCATTTCCGATCCACACTAACTGTGATCTCCCAGTGAGTAAGTCAAGGATCTAGTTGTAGAAGGAGGAACAGGAGCCCAGGTTTGGGAGCTTGTTGATTAGAACTGAGGGTATAATTGTGTTGAATGCTGAACTGTAATCAATAAACAGCAGCCTGGCATAAATGATATTATTATCCAGGTGATCCAAGGCCGAGTGATGAGCCCGTGAGATTGCATCCACTGTAACCTATTGTGGTAATGGGCAAATTGCAATGGGTCCAGGTCCTTGCTTGCAGCAGTTGGTTCTGGCCAAGACCAACTTCTCAAAGTACTTCATCACAGTAGTTGTAGGTGCAACAGGGCATTCGCTGAAGCAGCTGACTCTTTTCTTCTTGGGCATTGGGATAATTGATGTAAGTAAATGTAGCAGTTATTTTGCCGATAGATGAAATAAATAACAATGAATAGGCTTTGGTTGAAAGAGTGCGTGTTGCTTATTGTTGTCGAATGTTTGATGTCTACCAAAATCACCAGAACAGATCTGTACCAGTCACTTCAGTAATATCAAACTGCCCTGAGTATTTACTTGTTGATTCAAGATTTGTGCTGAAATCTATTCTTAAACTTTTAGTCCATTTTTGATTTAGTGGCACCAATTTAATACCGTTTGTGCATAATATATATCCTACAAATATTATTTGTCTAATATTACTTATAAAACTATAATACACAATAGAATGAATGTTTCATGGTCAAACATTGAAGAAATCAGGACCAATAAACAGGTAACAAATTGGAGGCCAGCCATCATTTCCATAATATCAGAAAATAGGGAGTACAAATTGGTGATAAATATAACACAGAACCTTCCTTTTTGGCTTTAACATCAAAGCATCTCTGCTGTGTCTAATTTCAATCCTTCAGCACCATTGCTTGTTGGTAAGGAGATAATGTTTTTTTCTCAACAGGTTCATTTTGGTAGGTCAAATATGATGGCAGAATATAGTATTAATGATAAGACTCTTGGCAGTGTGGAGGATCAGAGGGATCTTGGGGTCTGAATCCATAGGATGCTCAAAGCAGCTGTGCAGGTTGATTCTGTGGTTAAGAAGACATATGGTGTATTGGCCTTCACCAATCATGGAATTGAATTTAGGAGCAGAGAGGTAATGTTACAGCTATATAGGACCCTGGTCACACCCCACTTGTAGTACTGTGCTCAGTACAGAAAGGATGTGGAAAACATAGAAAGGGTGCAGAGGAGATTTACAAGGATGTTGCCTGGATTGGGGAGCATGCCTTATGAAAACAGGTTGAGTGAACTCTGCCTTTTCTCCTTGGAGTGATGGAGGATGAGAGGTGACCTGATAGAGGTGTATAAGATGATGAAAGGCATTGATCGTGTGGATAGTCAGAGACTTTTTCCCATAGCTGAAATGGTTACCACAAGAGAACATAGGTTTAAGGTGCAGGGCAGTAGATACAGAGGAGATGTCAGGGGCAAGTTTTTTAACTCAGAGAGTGGTGAGTGCATGGAATGGGCTGCCGGCAAAGGTGATGAAGGAGGATGCGATAGGGTCTTTTAAGAGACTTTTGGATAGGTACATGGAGCTTAGAAAAATAGAGGGCTATGGGTAAGCCGAGTAATTTCTAGGGTAGGGACATGTTCAGCACAACTTTGTGGGCCAAGAGGCCTGTATTGTGCTGTAGGTTTTCAATGTTTTGTCCCTATGTCTGTCAAACATCTTGGCTGCTCTATGAGCAGCAACATATCTTAGAGGCAACAGGCATTCTATGCAAACATGAGGAAATCTGCAGATGCTGGAAATTCAAGCAACACACACAAAATGCTGCAGGCAAGACAGAATCTACAGGAAGTCTTTTTGTTGGCTTTGTGGAACTGGTATCCGTACCCCACTTTTCCTTCATTACATCGACAACTGCATTGGCGCTACTTCCTGCACGCATGCTGAGCTCGCTGACTTCATTAACTTTGCATCCAACTTCCACCCTGCCCTCAAATTTACCTGGTCCATTTCTGACACCTCCCTCCCCTTTCTTGATCTTTCTGTCTCTATCTCTGGAGACGGCTTATCTACTGATATCTACTGTAAGCCTGCAGACTCTCACAGCTACCTGGACTATTCCTCTTCCCACCCTGACTCTTGCAAAAATGTCATCCCCTTCTCACAATTCCTCCATCTCCACCACATCTGCTCTCATGATGAGGCTTTTCATTCGAGGACAAAGGAGATGTCTTCCTTTTTTAAAGAAAGGGGATTCCCTTCCTCCACCATAAACTCTGCTCTCAAACGCATCTCTCCCATTTCACGCACATCTGCTCTCACCCCATCCGCCTGCCCCCCCACTAGGGGTAGGTCTCCACTTGTCCTCATCTACCACCCCACCAGTCTCTGGGTTCAACATATAATTCTCCGTAACCTCTGCCACTTCCAACAGGATTCCACCACCAAGTTACATCTTTCCCTCCCCCCCACTCTTTCTGCTCTCCGCAGGGATCGCTCCCTATGCAGCTCCCTTGTCCATTCGTTCCTCCCCATCCCTTCCCACTGATCTCCCTCCCAGCACTTATCCTTGTAAGTGGAACAAGTGCTACACCTGTCCTTACACTTCCTCCCTCACCACCATACAGGGCCCCAGACCGTCCTTCCAGGTGAGGCAACACTTCACCTGTGAGTCGGCTGGTGTGGTATACTGCGTCTGGTGCTCCCAGTGCGGCCTTCCATATTTTGGTGAGACCTGACGCAGACTGGGAGACCGTTTCGCTGAACACCTATGCTCTGTCCGCCAGAGAAGGCAGGATCTCCCAGTGGCCACACATATTAATTCCATGTCCCATTCCTATTCTGATATGTCTTTCCATGACCTCCTCTACTGTCAAGGTGAAGCCACACTCAGGTTGGAGGAACAACACCTTATATACCATCTGGATAGCCTCCAACCTGATGGCATGAACATTGATTTCTCTAATGCCCCCCATCATCTATTTATTTTATTTGTTTATTTGTTTGTTTATTTATTTATTATTTCCCTTTTCTCTCTTTTTTTCTCTGTCCCTCTCACAATCACTCCTTGCCTACTCTCCATCTCCCTCCGATGCTCCCCTCCCCCCCCTTCTTTCTCCCTAGGCCTCCTGTCGCATGATCCTCTCCCTTCTCCAGCTGTGTCTCCTTTTTGCCAATCAACTTTCCAGCTCTTAGATTAATCCCTCCCCCTCCTGTCGTCTCCTATCATTTCGGATACCCCCCCCCCCCCACCCAATTTCAAATCTCTTACTATCTCTTCTTTCAGCTAGTCCTGACGAAGGGTCTCGGCCCAAAACGTCGATTGTACTTCTTCCTATAGATGCTGCCTGGCCTGTTGCGTTCCACAAGCATTTTGTGTGTGTTGCAGGCATTCTATGCACACTTTTAGTGTAAGTGTTTCGATAGCAACTTTCCCTGAAACATTTAGCCTTGGATTACAATGCACACATCAAAAATTCTAACAATATCTTAACTTTTAAGTCTACACTTAAGAGAATTATATTTTGTTTACTTTAACTTGTAAAGTATGCCGAAAAACATTTATTTAGTTATCTATAATCCTATTTAAAAGTTATGCCCATAATGAATAAGAGTACTGTAAATGCCTTAATTATAACCATGTAACAATTACAGCACGGAAACAGGCCATCTCGGCCCTTCTAGTCAGTGCCGAATGCTTACTCTCACCTAGTCCCTCTGGCCCGCACTCAGCCCATAACCCTCCATTCCTTTCCTGTCCATATACCTATCCAATTTTACTTTAAATGACAATATTGAACCTGCCTCTACCACTTCTACTGGAAGCTTGTTCCACACAGTTACCACTCTCTGAGTAAAGAAATTCCCTCTCATGTTACCCTTAAACTTTTGCCCCCTAACTCTCAACTCATGTCGTCTTGTTTGAATCTCCCCTACTCTCAATGGAAAAAGCCTATTCACGTCAACTCTATCTATCCCCCTCATAATTTTAAATACCTCTATCAAGTCCCCCCTCAACCTTCTACACTCTGAAGAATAAAGACCTAACTTGTTCGACCTTTCCCTGTAACTTAGGTGCTGAAACCCAGGTAACATTCTAGTAAATCTAATCTGTACTCTCTCTATTTTGTTGATATCTTTTCTATAATTCAGTGATAGCATTGTACACAATACTCCAAATTTGGCCTTACCAATGCCTTGTACAATTTTAACATTACATCCCAACTCCAATACTCAATACTCTGATTTATAAAGGCCAGCATACCAAAAGCTTTCTTCACCACCCTATCCACATGAGATTTCACCTTCAGGGAACTATGCACCATTATTCCTAGATCACTCTGTTCTACTGCATTCTTCAATGCCCTACCATTTATCATGGATGTCCTATTTGGACTATTCCTACCAAAATGTAACACCTCACACTTATCAGCATTAAACTCCATCTGCCATCGTTCAGCCCACTTGTCTAACTGTCCTAAATCTCTCTGCAAGCTTTGAAAACCTACTTCATTATCCACAGCACCACCTATCTTAGTATCATCTGCATACTTATTAATCCAATTTACCACCCCATCATCCAGATCATTAATGTAAATGACAAACAACATTGGACCAAGTACAGATTCCTGAGGCACACCACTAGTCACCGTCCTCCAACCTGACAAACAGTTATCCACCACTACTCTCTGGCATCTCCCATCCAGCCACTGTTGAATCCATTTTACTACTTCAATATTAATACCTAATGATTGAACCTTCCTAACTAATCTTCCATGTGGAACCTTGTCAAAGGCCTTACTGAAGTCCATATAAACAACATCAACTGCTTTACCCTTGTCAACTTTCCTCGTAACCTCTTCAAAAAATTCAATAAGATTTGTCAAACATGACCTTCCACGCACAAATCCATGCTGACTGTTTCTAATCAGCCACTGTCCATCCGGATAATTATATATACCATCTCTAAGAATACTTTCCATTAATTTACCCTCCACTGACATCAAACTGACAGGCCTATAATTGCTAGGTTTACTCTTAGAACCCTTTTTAAACAATGGAACCACATAAGCAAGACACCAATCCTCCGGCACCATCCCCGTTTCTAATGACATTTGAAATATTTCTGTCAGAGCCCCTGCTATTTCTACACTAACTTCCCTCAAGGTCCTAGGGAATATATCCTGAGGACCCGGAGATTTATCTACTTTTATAGTCCTTAAAATCGCCAGTACTTCCTCCTCTTTAATCGTCATAATTTCCACAACTTCCCTACTTGTTTCCCTTACCTTACACAATTCAATATCCTTCTCCTTAGTGAATACCGAAGAAAAGAAATTGTTCAAAATCTCCCCCATCTCTTTTGGCTCCACACATAGCTGTCCACTCTGATTCTCTAAGGGACCAATTTTATCTCTCACTATCCTTTTGCTATTAATATAACTGTAGAAACCCTTCGGATTTATTTTCACCTTACTTGCCAAAGCAACCACATATCTTCTTTTAGCTTTTCTAATTTCTTTCTTAAGATTATTTTACATTCTTTATATTCCTCGAGCACCTCTTTTACTCCATGCTGCCTATATTTATTGTAAATATCTCTCTTTTTCCGAACCACGTTTCCAATATCCCTTGAAAACCATGGCTCTCTCAAACTTTTAACCTTTCCTTTCAACCTAACAGGAGCATAAAGATTCTGTACACTCAAAATTTCACCTTTAAATGACCTCCTTTTCTCTATTACATCCTTCCCATAAAACAAATTGTCCGAATCCACTCCTTCTAAATCCTTTTGCATCTCCTCAAAGTTAGCCTTTCTCCAATCAAACGTCTCAACCCTGGGTCTAGTCCTATTCTTCTCCATAATTATATTGAAACTAATGGTATTGTAATTACTGGACCCGAAGTGCTCCCCAACACATACGTCTGTCACCTGAACTATCTTATTCCTTAACAGGAGATCTAATACTACCCCTAGTCTAGTTGGTATATCTATGTATTGCTGCAAAAAACTATCCTGCACACATTTTACAAACTTCAAACCATCCATCCCATTTACAGTATGGGCTTCCCAGTCTATGTGTGGAAAATTAAAATCTCCCACAATCACAACCCTGTGCTTACTACAAATATCTGCTATCTCCTTGCAAGTTTGCTCCTCCAATTCTCGCTCCCCATTAGGTGGTCTATAATACACCCCTATAAGTGTTACTACACCTTTCCCATTCCTCAGTTCCACCCAACCCAAATGGTCTCCCTAGATGAGCCCTCTAATCTATCCTGCCAGAGCACCGCTGTAATATTTTCTCTGACAAGCAATGCAACACCTCCCCCTCTTGTCCCTCCAATTCTATCACATCTGAAGCAACAAATTCCAGGAATATTTAGTTGCCAATCACATCCCTCCTGCTACCATGTTTCACTAATAGCTACAACATCATATTTCCAGGTATCAATCCATGCTCTAAGCTCATCCACCTTTCTTACAATGCTGCTAGCATTAAAATAAATGCATTTAAGAAATTCTCCACCTCCTCCTCTCTGTTTATCTTGTTACGTATCCTGTAAGTGGATAACTTACCACCAAAGATAGAGAAGTCTGTTGAAGTCTGATGTCACTATTTTCAAACGTTTTTTTATTTATAAAGGAACACAAAAGTAAGGTTAATACAAACATTCAGATAATGCACATCGTCAATACTCAATCTAAAGCGTGGGTATAGTAATAATCATCATTAAGAAGTGAGCTCTACTGTTGTCTAGGGGTTAATAGATTGTCCGTTGGAAATATAAAAGTCACTCAGAAGTCTGCAGGCCTCAGCCTTTTGAGAATCGCTGGGTTTCACGCGGGGCGACCGAGAGAGAGAGAGATTGGGGAGAAGAGAAAGAACTTGCCGAGTCTTGATGAAGCTTCCATGAAATCGGGGGAGTGTTGGTTCCCTCTCCCCGATGTTAGTTAAAAGCGGTTTTCTGTGATTCCAGCCACAGATTCCAATCCCGGAATCTAACGCACGTGGCTTCCTTCAGAATGGCTTCCTGCTGCTGCGGGATCACTCTCTCATGTCTTCTTGGTGCGTCTGAAGGGGCTGTCCCCCTGAGACTCTCCTTTATACTTCCTCACGGGGTCGCAGGTGTCAATCAGGTTGGGATGATGCAATCTCTCTCTCAACCAGCCCATCTTGCCAGAGGGCTTTTCACATGGTCTCTATGAGACAATAGTCGCTGTCGTCTTATTCTGTATCCCGGGTGGGACGTGCAATTCAGCACATTTCTCTCTCTCTCTCTCTCCTACTGGGTCTACTGACCACCCCCCCCCCCCCCCCCGACGGGTGCTCTTGCGATTCTCACAAAGGAGGGAGCTGGGATCATAACAATCTCTAACAATACAAAGAACTTTACTGTCTTCTTTTTCTTCTTTCTCCTATACATCTGTTCCTACACTCTGGTTCCCCTCCCCCCCTAGTATCTGGTTTAAATCTACTAGAGCCTCTCTAGCAAACCTACCTGCAAGAATATTTGTCCCCCTCCAGTTCAGATGTAAACCGTCCCCCCCCCCCCGGAACAGGTCCCACCTTCCCTGGAAAACTGCCCAATTATCTATAAATCTGAAGCCCTCCCTCCTGCACCATGTCTTCAGCCACGTGTTGATCTGCACTATCTTACTACTTCTAAACCCACCTGCACCTGGCACTGGTAGCAATCCTGAGATTGCTATCCTGGAGGTCCTGTCCTCTAACTTGGCACCTAGCTCCCTAAACTCACCTTTCAGGACCTCCTCACTCTTCCTACCCACGTCATTTGTCCCTACGTGGACCACGACATCCGGCTGCTCACCCTCCCTCTTGAGAATACTGAGAACTTGATCCGAGATATCACGGACCCTGGCACCAGGGAGGCAACAGACCATCCGGGATTCTCGATCTCTTCCACAGAACCTCCTGTCTGTCCCCCTAACTATCGAATCCCCTATCACTACTGTTCTCCTCTTTTCCCTCCTTCCCTTCTAAGCTGAGGGTCCAGTCTCGGTGCCAGAGATGCAACCACTGCAACTTGTCCCTGGTAGGTCGTCCCCACCAACAGTATCCAAAACAGTATACTTATTGTTGATGGGAATGGCCACAGGGCTGCTCTGCTCTTGCTGTCTATTCCCCTTCCC
The DNA here is from genome assembly GCF_030144855.1 of Hypanus sabinus. Lineage (NCBI taxonomy): Eukaryota > Metazoa > Chordata > Chondrichthyes > Myliobatiformes > Dasyatidae > Hypanus > Hypanus sabinus. The sequence goes on from NC_082727.1 coordinate 53,909,122, forward strand.
TCTCCTGACAGTCACCCAACTACCTGTCTCCTGACTCCTAGGGGTGACTATCTCCCTGAAACTCCTGTCTATTTCTGCCTCTGTCTCACAAATGATCCGAAGTTCATCCAGCTCCAATTCCCTAACACGGTTTGTCAGGAGCTGCAGCTGGATGCACCTTTTGCGGGTTTAGTCATCAGGGACAGCTGTGCTTGCCCTGTTGAAACATATAAGACACACTGGAGGCAGGAAGCATGTTCCCGCTGATGGGTGAGTCCAGAACTAGAGGCCACAGTTTAAGAATAAGGGGTAGGCCATTTAGAACAGAGATGCAGAAAAACTTTTTCACCCAGAGAGTGGTGGATATGTGGAATGCTCTGCCCCAGAAGGCAGTGGAGGCCAAGTCTCTGGATGCATTCAAGAGAGAGTTAGATAGAGCTCTTATAGATAGCGGGGTCAAGAGATATGGGGAGAGGGCAGGAACGGGGTACTGATTGTGTATGATCAGCCATGATCACAGTGAATGGCAGTGCTGGCTAGAAGGGCCGAATGGCCTACTCCTGCACCTACTGTCTATTGACTTACTACATACTGCAAACGGAGCACTCGACTGCCCTAACTGCTGCCTCCATTACCTACTCGTAAGCTAATTAGATTAATTAAAGAAGCTTACCCGGCCTTACCTCACCTGGAGTGAAGCTCGTACTCAGCCTCTGCTCGCTTTTTAAATTCACCCGCTGATCTTAGAGGCCGACCTTCACGTGCTTGCGCAGTCGTGCCCTGTTCAACCTCACCTCTGCCTGTTCTCAGCGAAGCCTGATTGAACCAAAGCCGTCCCACTCTGCCTCAGTCCACTCCAACGATGGCCGCTGTATATGGCAGTCTTTCTTTTAAACCTTTGGCGCGCTACATCACGCGCCTGCGCAGTCTAGCCTCTTTGTCCCGATCAGTTAAAAACAAACAGCTTCTTTCCGAGCTTCTTTTACCTCTTCCCTCTCTGCCTCTTGCTTCGATTCTCACACATTTCTCACACATTTATCAGAATATTTTTAATTGCTTCATTGTTTCAAATTGTCTCTTCTGCTAATGCAAACCAAAAGTTTTAGAAAAATAAGGCAAAAGCTATTCCCATTAATGAGTGCACAGATGTAATTATTTTTAATAACAAAAGCATTTGAGGAGAATCTTCCTGTCCATAGGGGAAAATGAAACAAAATTAATCAGGATATTCAAAAGTGTGATAGAAAAATTAATTTGCAGAATTAAGAGAAAAGTGTGGAGAAAATAGGACTGCTGTAATAATTCTGTGATTACTTGCATTGCATTCCTTCTTCAGAATTGACTCATTCCCAAATCCACAAATCATGGCGTTGTGAAGTCTTGAATAAGGTATTTCAATAAAATCTTATAAGCTGCATTTATAGTCACAATACGATTGAGATAAATTAAACTAAGAATTAAGTTGTTTTGCCACAGCATAAAAGTAGGAAGCTAATGATTCTGAATAATGTAAAGTATGATTTTTTTATAACTGGGACTCAATTTTAGTAGCATTATATTCAATTTCAAAGTCAGATAGTTACTGTTTCCAACAGTAAAGTACTGTGATAATTTTCTCCATCTCTCTCTCTGGTTTTCCCTACTAAATTGAGGCTTTGCTGTAACCAATATAACTTCCCTTATTAAAGAAAAATTGTCTTATTGAGCTCTTTTTGGGATCACAAGATGTCTCAACTTGATTTACAACCAGTGAATTTTTAAAAAAAAAAATAACCACTGTTGAAATTCAGGTTATATTTTTGTATGAAAATAGTCTAGTCAGAGGAAGAGGAAGGAGAATTATAGCAGGACAGGGCATTGATGATTCAGGAGCATCCATGAAGTTAGATGACATCATAATGGTCTTGCAGTACTGCCCATTCTTAGATATAAGATCATATAAAAACTTTCATCTGCAGTCATTCCCCCAATCTGATATCCCCTCATCTATTGTAGGTGATCACCATACTAAACTATTCATTTCAGGTATTCAATGCTATGCCAATGATGAATGCAGTATCTGTTTCTGATGTAGCTTCATTTTGAGGCCAAAAATCTGACTGACACCAGTGAGAAAGATAATTGCTGTAAAAATTGTAATCCAGCTGTGAAAGTTGGTAGGGAACCAATATCCAAAAATATAATTTATGAACAGTAACTTTCCAACAATAGGAAGTCTATTTTTTTTCTTCTCCAGTACTTATGGCCTTTGGAACAATTGATTTTCAACAGAATTTGACTTAAAGCTGCATCCACCAACAGGCTTGCAATATCTTGTGCTATATCCACTTGACGAATATGCTTTAAAAATTAGGTGTTAAATATTTTTTTCTTTTTGCAAAAGAAGTGATGTTATGAAGTAACTGTAAAATATAAAATGGCGGCACGTCTATACTGACTGAAGTAATCTGGAGTTAAAATACTTTATCAGGGGTTTTGCCTTTTCTGTTTTCTGTGTCCATTAAAATCTTTGTGTTGGATTCAAACTGCATTTATAAGTGTAAGGTTGGAGTGAAACAAAAATGAATTGTTCAAATGCTACAGTTGCGATGCAAATTAATCCAAAATACGTGACATTTAATCCACAATGTAAATTCCACACCTTTCATAATTACATTAAGTGCCTTCAGGAGCAGAAGAGCCAGTGTTCCAAGCCTACTAATTAGTATTTTTTCCCTCTCATCATGGTGGTTTCCAAGACGCTCACATTGGTTCAATGTTTTTAGGTGTATGTAACTGAAACGACAAAATCTAGGTACTCCATCCAGCTTTATTATCCCCGTAGTCAATTATTATAATCTCAGTGAAGTTAGTAAAATGAAATGTTGATATAATTTATTATTAATATCCTTAATCCTTGATACTTATCCTCTGATCATAAACTTTATATACAAATCATATGCTCTTACCATTGCATGGTCTCTTTCAACCTGGAGTATGCTGATCAGACTAATGATGCATTTCTGTATTCATTATGAGTACCAATATAATTTTGTTATATATTTTCAATTTGAAAAAGTAACAAAACAATCCTCAGGGAAAGTGTCATTGCCTATAATGAAACTTCTAAACTGGAAATGGGGATACGAATGAGCAGACACATATTGCAATTGTTATTTGTTGTCTTATCCAGCTTTTATAGAATCATAGCCTTAAAGCCATTCAGAAACTGATATTTTAATACACAGAACTATAACAGTGTTATCTGCATGTTTTATATATTCTGCTGCCCAATTATAGACAAATTTTTCAATGTTATATTGTTTTAGCAGATTTTGAGGAATTGTAATATAGACTCTGCCTTTGCATCAAAAAATAAATTAGTTTGTTGAAAATTAGGGCTGGCATATTCATATGTTACTTTTGTCAGGTTGTTTATGTATGAATGTAAGTATAATATTATCACAGTGTGACTGCTTAGTACTAAATGGTACATTAGATATTAGGCTGTCTTATTTATGAGTGAGTTTTTTAATAAAACTCGTATTAAAATATAAATTTTTATATTTATATAAAATATAAATAAAAAGTAGGGTTTAATATTGATTCATGTGTCAATATTAATAAAGCACTATAAGACATTGAATCATTCTATATTTATGTGAACAATTGTATAGATGCATTTCATTTTATTTCCTATTTCTAATCTCTAGTAAGGTTTGTTTTCTTAATTTCCAATGAAGGAAGATAGCATTCTGATGCTGCAATTTGTCTAAAAGTACCAGTGAGTTTTGTATCTGCTCTTAATTTTTTTTCAGTTCTCCTTTTTAATAATAATAGTAATAACAGGTACTTTATTGATCCCGAGTGGGAAATTGTTTCATTATAGCAGCAACATTTAAAACACACTTTTCAATAATAATAACATAATAATATTAACTAATAATAAAGCACTGAATAATAATGTACACAATAATTTACCAATGTGCAATAATGTACGAAATAATAAAACCAAGACTATTGTACTATGACATGTGTTCTCCTGTTGCACAGAGATGAACTGTTGTATATGCTTATTGCATTTGGTAGGAAAGATCTGTAACAATCCTTGTGACCATGGAGCTGAATGAGCCTGTTCAAAAGGGTGCTCTGCTGCTTATTCGGTAGGTCATGGAGAGGATTTGCCAGATCATCCATAATGGTTAACAGTTTGTTTGTGACCTCCTCTCCATCACTAACTCAAAAGAATCTGGGTTCAGCCTTTTTGATAATTTTTTTTTGCCTTTTTACATCATCAGTTTTTAATCTTCTTGCATCACCAGCACCAATGCTGTCACAAAGAAGAATGCATTCACTAGAACAGACTGGTAAAAGATCTCCAGCATCCTGCTGCACACATTGAAGGATCTCAGCTTCCTTAGGAAATAGAGTCTGCTCATCCCCTTCTTGCAGACAGCCTTGGTGTTGGTTTTCCAGTGAAGTCTGGTGTTGAGGTGAACACCAAATTATTTGTGCTCCTTCACCACCACAACTTCTTCTCCCAGAATCCATTCAGGACTCGTCATAGTCCTCTTCCTCCTAAAATCAATCATCATCTCCCTGGTTTTGGCCACATTCAGGAGCAGGTAATTCCTCCTGCACCATTCGACAAACTTGTTTACCAGTTCTCTGTACTTCAACTCCTACCCATCTCTAATACACCCAACCACTGCAGAGTCAGCAGAGAACTTCTGCAAGTGACAAGACTTAGATTTGTACTGGAAGTCTGAGGTGTACAGTATGAATAGAAATGGAGACAGGACAGTCCATTGTGGTGCTTCAGTGCCACTCACCACCTTCTCAGAACTACCCAGCCGTAAACACTGGGGTCTATCTGGTAGTCAGTAATCCAGGAGATAATGGATTTGTCTACAGCTATCCTTTGCAGCTTCTCAATCAGAAGAGGTGGCTGGATTGTATGTCGATGAGTTTGGTTTACATGGTGAACAGCCCATGGTGAAGGTTGGGTAGTAAGGGCTAGTATGGCCTATTGATAAACAAACTTGTCCAATCCGATCAGTGTTAAAATGTCTATTTTTACAATATGACTTGCTCTAGTACGAATTTTACTTTTATTCCTGTAGCATTCTCTTCAATAAATTAATAGTGACTTAATTTTCTGATATAGTGTATATGATATATAATTTTATTTCACTGCACACCTGACAGAATGTTGTATTGTCAGCAATGTTGTACAGTATGCTGGATGTGAAATTAAATTCAGACTTGTGTGCGGGTTTAGCTGAACATTCAAAATCCTATTGAATTATTCTGAAAAGAATAATGAGATTTCCCAAACTCTGCTCAATGTTTCTCTCTCAACCAACATCAGCAAAATACTGTAGATAACCTTATCATTCCTGAATTTAACCAGGTCATGCATTAAAAATAGCTGTAGGGTTTAAATATACAATATGATGAACTAGGATTTAACAAGTGATTTATTGGCTCAGAATCATTTGTCACATCCTCATAGTTTGAAGATAAGATATCAATGCAATGAGGGCTTTTTTTTCCTTCAATTTAACTCTTTCCCCCTTTAACATAACCAGGATTAAGAACTCACAGTGTAGGAATCATAAGGCATATACTCTTGGGCAAGTTGATGGAGTGACCGTTTCTAAAATACTTGGGGCTGGAATTGTTTTGGATTTTAGACTTTTTTGGAATACAGTAATGAAATAACCTGGGATTGCCATCATTTCCAACTCTGATTTTATGTGCTACGGCTAAGCAGTCTTTGTCTTGCATTTGTTATCACACATATGTACTTAATAGTAAAAATGACTCCATTCCATTATATAATGGAAATATGTGTCCAAAATAACAAAAGCAGCATAGCAGCGTTGAGAAAATACCTGAATGAGTTGTTGAGCAACAACAAGAGCAAGCTTTCTATCTTCACCTACAATGTCATGTTTTGATAGTAAAGTTACAGTGCACTGTATTTGTATTTCACTGTTGTTTAGGTTTTATATAAGGTATAAAAACAATCAACATTGTCGATTTGTTCTGGTGTTGGATTCTCATCAGCAATGATCTTTACAAACTTATCAGTGAATTTTTCTGCTGCTTCATGATCAGCAGATGCTTTATCTTAAAATTTTATTTATTGCTGTGCCTTTTCTTAAATTTCTGCAACCAGCCTGCTGAATATTCACAATTATCTTCAATTTTTAGTTTGTTTTGATAGACTTTTTGCTTGTTTCATGATCAGCGTACAATTAAGTGGTACGTGTTTACTCAGACACTGATGAATTCATTCTTTCAATACTCATGATTGAGATCTTCAGTTTTTTTTTGCTGTACACAGTGTTTTTCTATTTTTCATTAACTTCTGCTCATTGCATATGTGAGGTCACTTCTCGGCACCTTGTGGAATTTTCCACTTTTGACATCAAGTCAGTGTTCAAGTATATTTCAGAGGTTTTCAGGTTTTGGAATTTTGGATAAGGGGTACTCAACCTCTGCTGGAATTCTGAAATGGAAACAGATCATTCTGCTATGGAGAGAGGAAAGTGCCTTTTTATCATTGATGAGATTGCTCTGCTACGGAGAAAGGTGACTGTCTTTTTATCGCTAGTGAGATCGCTGTTCTATGGAAAGGGAAAAGCCAGCCACTGTGCCCAGATAACATTACCTAACTTTCCTGGGGTTTGGATATGGACTTGGACTGTAGACTTCTTTTCGGTCTTAGTTTTTTTTCATATATTCTGTGTTTTTTGCCCAATCTTCCTAGTGTTTTTTGTGTGGGGGGTTTGGTTTGGGGGCAGGAGGGATTTGGAGGTTGATGATCATGTTGCTGTTCTTTTCTTGCTTGGTTTTGTGGCTATCTGGAGAAGGAGAATTTCAGAGTTGTATACTTTAATAAATGAACCTTTGAGTAGTTAATTTTGTGATTAGCAAGACTTCATGGGACTGCAATTAACTTGATTCATTACTCTTTCTCAGCTGGTACCACTTCCACTTAGAATCTCTTGCCAACTTCATTCACCTCAGCATTGAACTGACACCACAATCTACTGTTACATACCCTGTAACTGGGTCACTTACCAGCAAAGATAGAGAGGTCCGTTGAAGTCTGTTGGTACTATTTTTAACAGTATTTATTGATAAAAGTACACAAAAATAATATCAATGCAAACATACAGATAATATACGTCGTCAATACTAAATCTAAAAGCGCGGGTATAATAATAATCAATAAGAAGTAGCTCTATCGTTGACTAGGGGATAATGTATTGTCCGATGGAAATATAAAAGTCACTCAAGTTCATTCAAGCTGCAGCTTTTTGGTTGGAGAGAAAGATGGATGTTTAACTTGCCCATTCCTTTTATGATGTCAATCCTTCGAGAGTCGTTGGGGGCTGATTTGCCCTTTGTGGTTAGCTAAAGCCGTGCTTCCATGGTAAAGGCCCAACAATTCCGAGGCAGATGGAAAAAGACGCACGTGGGCTTTTCCACCGGCTTTCACTATTATGCTGTTACAGGAGTTCTAGCATTTCTTCTGGTGCGTCTGAAGGGGCTGTTCCCCAGACCCACTTTTATCCCCACTCATGGGGTCTCAGATGTCACTCAGGGTGGAATGATGCAATCCCTCCACCAACCCCCCCCCCCCCCCCCGGTTCATTGCCTGGGGGCTTCAATGAATCGTACAGTATTCAATACACAATTCCATCTCCAAGAGACAATAGCCGTTATCAATGGTTCCGCCTTTCAGAGGCCAGGACAAATTCCAAACTCTTTGTGGATTCTGCATGTCTTTCTCTCATTTCCTGGGTCTCCTGACCTGACTTAATAGTGATCTTGCGATTCTCAAAAAGGAGGAGGCCATGGGCGTAACACTACAAACTCACCTTCAGGGACTCTACGACTTATGTTCTTAGTATTATTTATTTACAATTTTATTATTTCAACTTTTTGTCTTTTTCACATTGATGTTAATTAATCTTTGTGCGTGTATAGTTTTTCATGAATTCTATTCTATTCCTTTATTTTCCTGTAAATGCCTGCAAGAAAATGAATCTCAAATTAGTATATGGTGATGTATACATACATTGATAATAAATTTACTTTGAACTCTTGCTCTGCACCTTACCTCAGGCATTCAATTTGTTCTCCCTGTCCCAGCTTCATCTGGAAACTTAGAACATGTTTGATAATTTGTAGTTCTGAAAATGAAACATCAACTCTGTCTTTATGACCACTGCTTTGAGACCAGCTGAATATTTCCACATTTTGACATGGATACTCAATAAAAGTTCTTAGTAGTCAATTTAAAATATTGAAATATAGAATGTGGTGCAGTGCTACAAGTTGAATCTTCTAAGAAAATATGGAAAAGTGCTTCAATTAGCCTTCATTTTGGGTAAGAATGTCTGTCCTTAATCGAAACCTCATATCAAATGTGAGGAACTTTTTTTTCTACACTCTATTGTACTCAGTGACTGCCTCCAACACCCCCAGCCCCTGCAACTTCTGAATGTTCAATTGTACCTTCAATATTATCTAACATTGTCACTAATTTTTATAAATGCTGTTATCATACTTCCAGAAAAGTCACTTTATTCTCTCAATATACTATCCTTTCTGCAACTTATACTTTCTATCAAATTTCTGAATGTCTGGTCAACTTTCATTTTATGCCACTTGTGATTCTGCCCTATTTATAAATTGAACACTTCAGAAAGTCGCAAATCACATTCTGATTCATTAAAACTATAGCTCCTTAGTAGGTCATTTATTTTCCAACTTCCTTGCATACCTTGAAGCTGACCTGTTTTTATTTTCTACTGACAGTAATGTTTATCCTCTCTGTATTTTTGTGGCTTCCAGTGCAGTCTGTTTGTCACCACCTATATTCTTTGCAGAATCCCAAGGTCCATCTTTTGCTCTGTTCTGCTCATTGCTTACATGCTACTTTATAAACTGGGTATTCTTTCATGTACACCAATGAGATCTAATCTTGTAATTTGGCTTCTGCATCTATGTAATTATCCAGATATTTGTTTGACAATGATAAAATTTTCTTTAACTCTGCTGAGTATCAAATAAAAACTGTCTTTCGATGCTTCCATCACAGCAGATTTCAACTCTGTTATCCATTCCTATGTAAGTCTCTGGTAAAATCCAAAGGCATTCAACTACAGCACTCAATAAGAATAGAACTATTAAGAGCAGGCTGTCTGATTCTTTGAGACTGCTTTGCCATTTATCAAGATGATGGCTGATTTTCTGCCTCAAAAATATTTCTCTGGACTGTCTCCATATCTCCTCATTCCCTTAAAATCCAGAAATCAGTTGTTCAGAATGAACTTAAAAACTAAACCAACATGTGGTTTCAGGAATAATACAATTTCAAAAATTAACCACCTTCTGAGTGTAGAAATACCTTTTTTATTTTAGTCCAAAATGGCAGTTCTTTACTTTGAGACTATGTTCCCCAAGCCCAGACTCCAGCCAAGTGAAATATTCTCCCTGCAGCACCTGGTAAGAATTTTACAGGTTTCAGTGAGATCATCTAGAGCAGGGTTTTCTAACCTGGGCTCCACAGACCCCATGCTTAATAGCATTGGTCCATGGCATTAAAAAGGTTGTGAACCCTTGATCTTCAGCAAATACCGCCCAGAACTACACAATATCTAATCTTTTGGCAAGCCAGCAAACCCAGGAATAAACTTTTTCCGCACTGACCTTGTGCAGGTATATTGGTTTTTATTTGACAATATTAATATTGTACACAGTAATCAGCACAGTTTCACCAAACTGAACCAGGCCTTCTTTGCTTCTACAAGAAGAAAACATATATAATTTTATCTCCTACCTGCTTCCTGTACTTACATGTTACCTTTCAGTGTTTGTGAATATTGACACACATTTATTTATGGCATATTATCTGACTGAATGGCATGCAAACAAATGTGGTTCGCTGTATCTTGATATACATGGCAATAATAAACATACTGTAAAACTTTTTTCAGTCTGTTATTCCATCTGAATATTCTATTCAGCCACTCTGTTTTGTGTACAATGCGAATGACTTCACATTTTACCACATTGTATTCCACCTACCATTTTCTCTTTCATTCCAATCTGACAATTTTGATGTCATGTGATAGAAATAGTGCTGCCTTTCAATTTTGGACTGTGATTTTTTACACCTGTGCCTTAATTGTTGCTTAAATATTACCCATGACGCTTCCATTCAAACTTCAATTTTCCCAGAGTTTTCTTTTCCTGTACCCATCCTTAATAAATTTCATTCACTCCTGCAACTGAAAAAGGCAAACCATGCACAGCGTTTTTGTCTCTGAAATGTAACTGACCATATGTTTGCCTCTAAATTATTTAGTCTTGGAATCTCTGAATCTGCTTTCTAATTCCTTTTCACAATCCCTTTATTTCTTTTCGCCTATATATTTTCAATTTGTTATACCTTTTGAGATTTTATTATATTGTTTGCACATTGTAATACAGCATGATGCCTTTATTAACTACAAATCTCACATTAAGATTTTTTCTGTCTTTCACTATTGATTGTAATTTGTCTGCCCTACAGCAATATCTTGGACTTGTTCCATTATTTGACCTGACCATACTCAATTAAAGACTTAACCTTGCTCTGCCATGTTTATTGACTACACTCACTGATAGGCTTTGTGGCAGTAAGTTCAAACCTGATCTTCTTCCCACAGTTCTGGCTTTGCACTGATATCCTGCAACATGCAAATGTGCTTCAATCTCACAGTAACATGATGTGCAGGCAACAATGCATACAATCTGACTGACAGCCTTTACAATACTTTACAATGTGGCACATCATGACTCATCTTTCAGACTTGATAAGTAATTCCTTTGCAAAATGATGTAAAAATACTTCATCACAATATAGTGACTTTCTAAATTGTTATAACACTTTGTGAGACTGTAGCTTATCCAACAGAGTAGATGAAGATTCTGTTAGTCATACATCTAAATGTTATATATTTTGAATACTAAAACAGGAAATATGATTTTAATAATTTTTCTAATTGACAGAATTCAATAATCATAGTTGTTTATTCATTTGGTCCCTTGGGTATGCCCCTCAATTCAATATGATAATGGTTGTAGTGTATTTAGTATTTCAGCACTTTTTGAGTGATATTGTAAATATATGGTTTGATTAAGAATTATTTGTTTGTTTACATAATATGGGTTATATGTAAAAAGCATATGAATGGTATAACTTACTACATCACCACATCATATATGACTGCCTTACTAAACAAACTAAATAGACACACATCTCCCGGCTCTTATGATTTTCTTTCAACTAGTTTCTGGAGTTAGAAAGCATAACAATGGTAATGAGGTAGTGAGATGACTACCCACCTGTTGAAGTGCAGCATGTTTTTTTTCTTTAGAAGGGAAGAGAGAAAGTCAAGTTTGAATAAAAGCTCAACATTTGTTTCTTCAGAAGAGAGAGACATTCCAGTTTTTAAAAAAGGCAGAAAATGGACAAAATTAACAAGCCATGATTTTGGCCATGGGTTCATAAACAGTGAGTACTGGGTGATAATAATAAATAAGAAGCAAAATGGCACTACATCAAAAGATAGGTGCATTTGATTGCATACCAGATAACTGGATGAAGTATATTGAGTGACTTGAGCAGTATTTTTAAGCAAATGAAAAGCAAGTGCCAGTGTTACTGACTGCAAGAGGTGGAAAAGCAGACACTTAGAAGTTTGACTACTCAAACTAAACCAGCCAAAGTGAGATTTACTGATATTATGAATGAAATGTAGGATAATTTAGAAGTAAAATCATTGTTGATTGTAGAGTGCTTTAGGTTTCAAAAGCAGATTCTAATTCACTTTATATGGCTGAATTGAAAAAATTGTCCAAGCATTATCAGTTTAGTGATTGGCTTGATGCTAAACTGAAAAACTATTTCATTTGTGGAATCTTACAACAAACCATTCAAAAATGACTCCTACCTCAAGTACAACTCACATTTAAAAGAGCAGCTGAAATTTGTTGTAACAATATAAACAGCAACCAGGGATGCAATAAAGCTGCATTCGGGAATGAAAGTGACTGTGATTAAAATTGCAATGTCCAAACAGATACCTGCCTGGCAAAACAAATTGTGTTACTGTTGTGACAACGGCTGAATTACACCAGACCAATGCAGGGCTAAATGCAAAACTTGCAGAGCGTGCAACAAATTAAGACATATACAAAGAGCATGCCAGGCAGACAAAAATAAATGGACTGCACAGAGAAGAGAAAAAGATTAAAAAGTCAATTTGCAGGTTCAAAAAGAACCTGTTTGTGAAAATTTTAATAACGATAAGTCAAAGGCCTGGATAGCCTTGAAATTTACAATGTGAAGACTAACAAGAGACAACAAATATATCTTACACAAGAAGAGATTGGCAAATTAATTAAAATGGAATTGGAAACAGGCTGTGCTGTTTCAGTCATAACCCAAAATAAGTTTGAATGACATTTCAAAGATATTGAACTGAAGCCTACAGATATCCAACTAAGAACTTATACTAGAGAAAAGATAACTCCTGTGGGAATGACATTCATAACAGTGAAATATGACTACTATCAAGCCACATTGGGCTCGTATGTGATAAAAGCAGGAAGGCCAGCACTGTAGGGCTTTAACACTGCAACTTGATTGGAGATTCATACATCATTTGCATGCCACATCCCCTGCAATAGAGTCAACTGAAAGGTACTGGATAACTCTATAGTAGTGTTTAAGGATGTGATTGGAATACTCTTATCATCTCAATGGTAAAATAGTGCTAAATGAAAATGCCACAAAGTTTTACAAAGCACATCTAGTTCCATATAGCATCTGTGATAAAATAGTTAGTGAGCTAGATTGCATGGAGGCTGGAGGAATTCTTTCTAAGGTTGAGTGGAGCCCATGGGCAATGCTATTGGTACCAGTAGCCAAGAAGGCTGGATCTGTCAGGATCAGTGGTGATTTTAAAGTCACCATCAACCCAGTACTGAAAGTACATTGATATCCTCTGCCCAGGATACAAGATAGCTTTGCAGACCTTTCTGGAGGGAAACAGTTCAGCAAAATGGACTTAGCTGAGGTCTACCTACAGATGGTGATGGAAGAAGAGTCCAAAGTATTTCTCATCATAGACACTCACAGAGGGCTTTAACAGTATAAAGGGCTTATTTTTGGATTCTGCATCTGTGGCAGAAAGCAATGGACCAGGTGCTGCAAGGCTTCCCTCATTCTCAGTATTATCTAGATGTCATCATTTTTATTGGTGAGGATGACAAGTAACATCGACAAAATCTCAAGACATTGTTTAAAAGATTAGAAGTTTATGGGCTCAGAGCCTTACATGACAAGTGTGAATTCTTCAAATTAAGTATTACATACTGTGGCCACACCATTAACATACAAGGATTACACGTGTGCTGAGAAAATTCAAGCAGTTGTGGATGCCCTGGAGACAAAGGACGTGTCACAGTTATGGTTCTTTTTAGGATTTGTCAATTACTATAACAGGTTCCATCCAAAACTGACTATTGTGCTCTACCCCTTGAACTCATTGCTCTATATTAGGTAGAAATGGCAATGGGCAAAGCAGTGTGAGGTGGCTTTCCAAAAGGCAAAGGAAATTGTGACTTCAGACACTGTGGTTACACATTATAAGCCACATCATCCAGTGAAATTTGCTCATGATGCATTGTCTTATGGTATAGGTGAAGTCGTATCACATGTTGTGAGTGATGGAAGTGAACATTCCATATCATGTTGCCTTACTACAGTAAAGAAAAATAATGCACAAAATGACAGAGAGCCTCGAGTCTGGTTTGGGGAGTAAAACATTTCAACCAGTACCTTTATGGGAGAGAATCTACTAATGTCCATTTTCAATCCACTGAAAGGTGTTCCACTAACAGCTGCACAAATGCAGAGATGAGCTTTGTTTCTTGGAGGACACAATTGCAAGATCAAATTCAAGAGGACAACTAATAATGGAAGTGCTGATGGATTGTCCTATTTGTGCTTGGAAAAGGAAATATCTGAAAATTTATAAAGGTGGATGCTCCTCTTGAAGTATTCTCCCTATTATAAATCGGAAGACTCATTATTACGGAAGAGATAATCCAAAGGGAAACAAAAAATGACCTCACACTGTCTCGGTGTCTACATGGTCACCCAAAATAGCTGGAATGTGCAGCAGAAGTTCCAGTTTCCCTTTTTTTTTACCAGATCCGAGATGATCTTGCCCTTATGTGGAGATTGAGAGATATTGTACCACCGAAGCTGAGAGCTAAAGTGTTAGAGGAGCTAAATGCCAGTCATCTCGCATGGTCAAAATGAAAGCTTTGGCTTGAAACTCTGCTGCTGGCTTGGGATAGATCAGGAGATAAAGAAGCTTGCCATGCACTGTTCAGGAAGCCAACATGTCCAGAAGATGAAAAGAGTAGCGCCTCTCCATCCTTGGAAGTGGCCTGCATTGCCCTGGCAGAGGATTCATGTGGATTTTGCTGGACCATTCATAAACACAAATTCCTTGGTAGTTTTGGATGCAGCTACGAAGTGCCCAGAAGTGTTTCGAACATTCTTGCGTCCTTTTGATATTTTAAGAAGCCTCTTCTCAAGGATTAGTGTTCCAGAACACTTAGCTACTGACAATACACCACAGATTTTTTTTGTGGAATAGCTTCAATCATTCCTGAAAATGAATGGACTAAGATATATATTACATCTGCACTATACTAGCTAGCTACAAATGACTTGGCGGAAAGATTTATCCAAAGTCTAAATAATGCACTGCAAACAATGACAGCAGAATACACTACATTAACACTGAATGAGAAGTTTACCAATTTCCTTGCATATCATAATGCAGCACATTCCACAACCAACAACTCACTGGCTGTGCTGTTCCTGGATTGTCCCTTGTGCTCACTCTTGGATCTCCTCAAACCCAATCTCGGAACTAGTATACAGGACAAACAGCTGAGACAAATTAAGGGCTCCTCAAAGGAGGTTTGATATTTTACTCCTGGATAAGCAATCCTAGTGAGGGACCACAGAAATCATGAAAAGTGAGTAGTTGGGGAAAAAATTCAAAGACAGGACTGGACCACTCTCCTACACAATGGAGAGTGTGCCTATTATCATCTGGAGATGACTCATCAGTTGAGGAGAGCAGAATCAATTGTTAGAGAAAAAGGGCATCCAGAGCTGTCAGAACCGCTTCCTGCTCTCACTGATTCAACTACTGCAACCACCACAAAGGAAACCTAGAACCTGAGATTGTTTCATAGCCACAAATCTCAGCTGCCAAGCAGAGAGATCCCCTTTGTCAGGAAAGATGCTATCCCACAAGAGTAAGAAATTCCACACAGTGAATAAATCTTTAGGCCTGAATGAAGCAATGTAAAATTTCCTATACTGTGGATATTTGTATTGTAGTTGTATTATGTTGTATATTGTGTGTTTTTAAAGCAATGTAACCTTTTCCAACTCTACTGCTCATTTTTTTTCCCTTTTTGTTTCTTCATTTTGTGGAGATGAGTATATTCTATTATCAAACAATTATTGTACAAAAATCTTGATGCATTCACTTTTGGCGATCCGTGTGCATTGTGGTCTAGTGACTGTAATATTAAAATCACAATTCTCAACTCCATTCTCTTTAAATTTTCTCGCTGGACATGCTCATCATTTGAAAGCAATGGCACCAACCTTTTCCTGTTGAATACACATTTGATTCATTGTATTTTGTTATTGAATTTTAGTAAGACATTTTATGATACAAATACGGATCCAATCTCATCAGATAATTTATCGTCACCTGTCATTTCATATTAATGTGAGTTCCCATCCTGTTTTCAATCTATCATGGGGTGTGTGCCCATAGGAAGGGTTATCCAAATGTTATTATCCAAAATCATATTTATTGCTTGCCAAAAACTGAAGCAATGTGATTATTTATAAGTAACTTAAAAGCTATTTAAGAATTTGAGTGAGTCATACTTTTAAAACCTCATTGTCAGAATATAAGGACTGCTATCTACTATTTAAAGCTAACAAAGGATGAAACATAGGATACTGTGTTAATGACTCGGTGCTGGATTCCTTAATGGTTGCTGAAATAGTATTGCTGCTTGAATTAGTGATATAGCATTATACATCTGTGTATACATCCTGTTGTTACAAAAAGGCACAAAACAAATGTTTAAAGAAGATACCAAATTAAGAAAACAATCCTATTTATTCAGGAGATAGCCAGTATGGGATTGGAATAAATGTTGTTAATTGACGGTGCAATTTTACCATTTTCCATGATCACATTCACAAAATCTCGCTGTTCCTTCATAACCTTTATATACCTATAAATTAATCAGGTCATGCTCTTCACTAACAACCTATCATTGTAAGACTTAGCATTCTGACATAGGAGGTATTACTTGTGGTGTTGCAGTTTAAGTTATTTAGTAAAGTTTTGACTCTTGGTGGGATGCAGATGGCCACGGGTATTTGGTTAATTTATACATGCATGATACAGTTACAGAAATTCCTTCCAGATACAATATGTATATTACACTCATACAGTACATATGGAGATTACTGGTATTGTTGGTACTTTTTCAACCATACATACATAGTTCATAAACAGCCTGGATGTTGAACATTAAAACACGGCTTTAATTGTGTTTTTGAGGCAGAATACTTAAAAAAACCTGAGATACCAAAGTACTGTCAGTTGAACATGTTGAGCAAGCTATTTTTAAATTGTTGTCCTTGTAATGATTCACTTGTACACCCCAGTCAGTTCAGATTGGCAACTTCACAATCTCCATCAGCATAAGAGCACCACAGGGATGTGTACTTAGGCCCCTGCTCTACTCACTTTATACCTATGACTGTGGCTAAGTACAGCCCCAACCCCATATACAAGTTTGCTGACAACACTACTGTTGTGGGCTCTATCAAAGGGTGTGATAAATCAACTTGCAGGAGGGAGTTTGAAAATTTGGTTGAGTGGTGTAATAACAACAATCTCTCACTCAATGTCAGTAAGACCAAGAAACTGATTGTAGACATCAGGAGAGGGAAACCGGAGGTCCGTGAACCAGTAATCATCAGAGGATCAGAGGTGGAGATGGTCAGTAACTTTAAATTCCTGGATGTCACTATCTCAGGGGACCTGTCCTGGACCCATCATATAAATGTTATTGCAAAGAAAGCACAACAGTGCCTCTACTTCCTCAGGAATCTGTGGCAATTTGGCATGTCATCAAAAACCTTAGCCAACTTATATAGATATGTGCTGGCAAATGTGCTGACTGGATGCATTACAGCTGGTATGGAAACACCAATGCCTTTGAGCAAAAAATCCTACAAGAGATAGTGGATTTGGCCCCATACATCTTGGGTAAAGCGCTCCCAACCATTAAGCACGTCTACATGAAATGTTGCCATTGAAGAGCAGCATCAGTCATCAAAGATCCTTGCCACACGGCCATGCTCTTCTCATTGCTGTCATCAGATAGAAAGTATAGGTGCCTCAGGACTCGCACCACCAGGTTCAAGATCAGTTACTACATCTCAACCATCAGGCTCTTGAACAAAAGGGGATAGCTACACCCACTTAAGGGTTCTGTTATATTGTTATTTCATGCTCATCATTTATTGCTGTTTATTTACATCTGCATTTGCACAGTTTGTTTTCAGTTAACAGTTTATGCTATTTGCAGATATTGTTCTATATATAGATTTGCTAAGTATGCCTGCAGTAAAAGAACATCAGGTGTATGCGGTGGTGACATATATGTACACTGATAATAAATTTTACTTTGTACTTTGAACTACTTTCAAATTCCTCAATGTCTTTGGCCCTTTCAATTTGTACAGCAGTTTGCAAGCTAGCTCACTACTAACTTCTCAAATGCACATGGATTTGCACAAGTAATATTGGCTTTGCAATGAGTACTATTATAGAACATAGAACAATACAGCACAGTACAGGCCCTTCAGCCCACAATGTTGTGCTGACCTTTAAGCCCTCCATTCCTAAATTCCTCCATATACCTATCTAGCAGTCTCTTAAATTCTCACTAGT
This sequence comes from Hypanus sabinus, assembly GCF_030144855.1. NCBI lineage: Eukaryota > Metazoa > Chordata > Chondrichthyes > Myliobatiformes > Dasyatidae > Hypanus > Hypanus sabinus. The sequence continues at coordinate 53,927,232 of NC_082727.1, forward strand.
GTAACTGCCTCCATCACTGACTCAGGCAGTGTATTCCACGCACCAACCACTCTCTGAGTAAAAAACCTTCCTCTAATATCAGCCTTGAACTTCCCACCCCTTACCTTAAAGCCATGTCCTCTTGTGTTGAGTAGTGGTGCCCTGGGGAAGAGGCGCTGGCTGTCCACTCTATCTATTCCTCTTAATATCTTGTATACCTCTATCATGTCTCCTCTCATCCTCCTTCTCTCCAGAGAGTAAAGCCTTAGCTCCCTTAATCTTTGATCATAATGCATACTCTCTAAATCAGGCAGCATCCTGGTAAATCTCTGTACCCTTTCCAATGCTTCCACATCCTTCCTATAGTGAGGCGACCAGAACTGGACACAGTACTCCAAGGGTGGCCTAACAAGAGTTTTATAGAGCTACATCATTACCCTGTGACTCTTAAACTCTATCCCTCGGCTTATGAAAGCTAACACTCCATAAGCTTTCTTAACTACCCTATCTACTTGTGAGGTGACTTTCAGGGATCTGTGGACATGGACCCCCAGATCCCTCTGTTCCTCCACTCTCCCAAGTATCCTGCCATTTACTTTGTACTTTTCCTTGGAGTTTTTCCTTCCAAAGTGTACCACCTCACACTTCTCTGGGTTGAACTCCATCTCCACCTCCACCCCATCCTCTATCAAGAATATATTTTAAATTATACCATCCAAGCTTCTAAGATCACAGCACTTCTCCAATTCTGGTTTCTTGCTCAACATTGATCATATATCAATGTGAACAGATGAGTTTTCATGTGCCCGGCTCACAAGCACTCAAATGCTTTCCTGAAATGTCTGACTTCCATCAGAATTTGTATCTGATGTGCTATGAGAGCACAATGTGTGGCACTAAAAGCAGAATGGAAATCACAAAAACTAATTGTGAAATAGACATTCTTCCTTTAAGATATTATTATTATTGTAATTACTGAACAGCATAGCAGGCTTACATGGCCTACTCTTGCATCTATAAATGTTCTAAATATCTTGAATTGGTTTGCTACATGAATCCACTATAAGTACAGGTTGTTAATTTTTAACAATCTAGTTAATGCATTTACAATGCTTACTAAGGCAGACATACATACCTGTGCATGCTAGAAGTAGGCACAGGTGAAAAAGATAATCGTGACTAGTGGGTTATATCTCTGTTTTGTTGGAAGTGCACTTCCTTAAATTATTACCATGTACATGTGTCACATATTGGTTAGAACACCTGTGAATGTTTTTATACAGTACACTTGGTACTTAAAGCAGTTCCTGTTCCTGTTTCCTGGTGATTTTAGCTTACCTTTACTCCAAAGTTTGTATTTTCTACATTTTATGGAATGAATAAATAAATTCAAGATAAAAATACATTAAATTGTATTCAAAATAATAAAAGGAGGAGAAACCAGTTCTGAAAATGTTAAAACATTAAACTCAAGAATCTAACTCAAGATTCAATTTATACTGTTAAATTTTATTTTGACACTGCACATTGGAAAAATTAATTTGCACAGGGTGAAGTGAAAAGACCATCACTCCCAAATTAGTTTACCCACTCTAGATGTTAAGTGGAATTTTTTTGGATTCTGTCATGTTTATACATCTGATGTGATTTCAGCAAGATTGCCATGCAGATTGTCATTCCAGTTACAAGTTCTTTTACAGCATTTCCAGGTAAATTGCATCATATTCTTCTTAAAAATATTCTGGACAAATATCCTTTTATTGCATTAGACTGGGGCCCAATAAAGGGTTGTCTCATCCCTAACCTTCTCTTAGCCCCTCAAAGTCTCCAAAAAGTCCCATGATCTGACCTTCCAAGGCTTCAGCAAACCTAAATTCCTTAGTCACAATCCCTATTGGAGCCAGTCCCCTGATGGATGATCCAACACACTTTCTTTAGGCCCATAGAGTTCTTTGGTCAATAGCCCTGTTCAGTTCTATCATGCACTTTAGGCTCAGAATGTGAAAGAAAAAATACAATGCAAAGCTTCAGTTGGATATAATGTGTTCTAGTTCATTGGGGCAGCCATTGTAAAGTACAAAAACTAATTGAGAAAATAGCTAGGAATCCCTTTTTTAGGGACGTGATGCTTCTTAGTTGGGACAGGAGACTTGCTGACCAGTTTCTAACTAGCATCAGTTATAGGTGCTTTTATGGCCATTGAACACTACATTGTGCTTAGAGCGAACAGTTTTTAAGTAGCATCAGTTAAATGTATTTGTGTTTAAAAAGCAATGATTTTTTTGTCACTGATAGCTCACTGCAGTTTCAAGTATTCAAACTTGGAAATGCCAGAAATGGCCGGGAGTGAAAATGAAATGATTTCACTACTTCAACGAGTTAGGAACTGATCAGATAAATTTGGATTTAATTTATTTATTTTTTGTGGTGTAATATATAATTGATGTAGAAAATTATATTGCACTAATCTTAACCGAACATTTATTGTATTTGTCATACTACCAAGACATAGGCTTGACCTATTTGTTTCTTCAATTTTAATATTCAAATCACTTTCCCATTTTTGTCTTGACTTATGGACTCCTTGTTTAATTGTCTGTTTTTGAATCAAATTATACATACAAGATATAATTTTTTTTAATCTTTCCTTTTTGAATTAAAATTTCTATTTCATTAGATTTCGGCAATAACATTGTTTGACCTAATTTTTCTCTTAAATAAGCCCTTAGTTGAAAGTAACAAAATAAAGTGTTATTTGATACTTTATATTTATTCTTTAATTGATCAAATGACATTAATATACCTCCTTCAAAACAATCTCCTATATATCTAATCCAAATTTATCTGATCAGTGTTTCCGATGTAACCAAGAAACTGGTACTTTTTTACATTCTACATGGTCTTGTTCTAAAACTCAACCTTTTTGGACAAATTTAAGACTTTTACTGGAACAAATTACAGGAACACAACTTCCTCATAATCCAATATTACTCTTACTAGGTGATATTGAAGGGATGAAACCAAAACTCAAACTAAATAAATATCAGAAAGAATTCATAAAAATTGCACTGGCAGTAGCCAAAAAGCCTATTGCGGTTACTTGGAAATCGGATACATATTTAAGTATAGCTTGTTGGAAGAAAGAAATTTATGGCTGTATTCCATTAGAAAAAATTACTTATAATTTAAGAGATAAATATGAAATACTTCTGAAAATTTTGTGCCCTTATTTACAAAAGACAGGATTAAATCTATAGATGCTCTGAAGATGAAACAATTGGTTACTTGGGGAAAGAAATAAATATATATACTAAAGTTATTACGAACTCCATGGAGCATGTTGGAGATCTTCCAACAACCAGGCACTCTTTCTTTTTTTTATATATAGGGAAGTTAGGGGGAGGGGGGAAGGGTTATATACATTTTTTTTCCATACTTTACTCTGTAATTACTTAAAAATGCAATAAAAAAAGTTTTCAAAAAAAAAACAAGTTAGGAACTACAAAGAAGTTGAAGGCATTGACAACCATCTTGAATGTTACCTTTGGTCTCCACTGGACACTCAGCTCTCACCAAGTAGCTGTTGCGTGCAACAGAAGTCACACCCCAGTACGCCATTTCAACAGGTAGGCTAAAACAGGTGAGGGTAGCCGGTGGGTCTCGTACCCTGATGAGATAGGGATTTGCCTTTATAGCATGTGAAGTCAGCTTCGGCAGACTGGGCAGATGAAATCTGCCGTGAGATCCAATGGCCAGGAAGGCAGTTCTGAAATACTACATGGAGGGTGAAGGGCATGACAAGGCACAAAGGAAGTCACGGTCATCTATTGCAACCAGGGAAAACCGCAGCTGTGATATTTACTCTTACCACTGGACCAAGGTTGAGAGTGGAGCTGTCCCAGTGCAACACCCTTTCCACTTTAAAACTCTTCCACACAGCTTTCCTGTCATTGTCAGATATGACGGACAGCCACCAGTAGTATTGGTTGTGTTCCAATTTGATCTGTATTTTATTTAAATACATAATTTGTTACTCAATTAAACGGTAGTTTGTCTTTTTTATATACGTTGTCTTTTTTATATGCCCAAGTGGAAATGCTTGTTGAGGACTAACAGTTCTAAACCATGCACGTAATGATATACCACATTAACTAAGTTGGTGCTTTTTGAGGGCAACATTTCAGTGCAGAATAAGCCCTTCTGGCCCTTTGAACTGCATTACCAGCATCTCCCGATTTAAACCTAACCTAATCACAGGACAATTTACAATGACAAGTAACCTCCTAACCTTAGTCTGTGGGAGGAACCAGAGCACCCAGAGGAAACCCATGCATACCACGGGAAAGACGTACAAACATCTTACAGACAATTCCAGGATTGAACTCTGATGCCCCAAGCTGTAATTGCAGCTTGTTAACCACATATGCTACTGTGGCATCCTAATAGAATAACATATGGTAAAACTTAAAGATATAACCTATGGAAAATGTTGTATCGCTCAGAGAAATGTCAAAATAGATTTCCAACTATACTGATAATCCATAATTATGTTTTCAATAATCAGTGATCAGGAACAGAAAACTGGCCATTGCTCCTTTTATTCTGTGTGTTTCTCAGCCTTGTCATTGGCTCTGATGTTTTGGGCTAGAAATTAATGTTGAAAGAGTAGTATTAACTTTACAAGCTCTAACATTCAGAACAAGCCATTGGACTGGTGTACGTGATAATCCATTTAGAAAGAAAATTTGATTAAAGTACTGGAAAGAGAGTTGCTTTAGTAAATGATTGTTAATTGTTCAATTTTTAAGTGCTATTGAGCGGACTGTTACACATCTGAGGTTGACTGTTGCAATGATCACTTGGGTTAATGCCATCTCACTATAAAAACTGCAATTAAAATTTTAACCAATACTGTGGTTGTAGTCATAAATTGCTGAATCTCTGATACATCAAAAGAAAATTGTCTGCGCTCAACAGCCCCTGTTTGAGTCACACCTTCAGTTATTTATTGTGTATTCCAGTCCTGTAAACAGATGCTATTACATAATTGTTGCTTAAAACTGAGGTTTATCTCTCATAATTAAAATGTTTTGGCAGTGTTACTTTCCAGTACTGATCTGTTAATCTTGCCTTTTACTTCCCCTCTCCGTAAAGCAAATGAAGGGCAATTATGAACTGAAATGGTTCTTTGGGTCTTATTTGAACTCAGGATCTATAAGAACTTGTCCTGCAAACCTAGAATACAATGCGCTTCCCTGAAGTGATTGATTTACAAATGCAAGCAGGGTTAATTTCCAAGTAATTTTGTATTGAATTTTTATAGCTTTTGGTGAAAATTGGAGTATTACAAGAAAACATCTGCTTCCCCCCCTTATCAAATATTCTACTTCCAGTAGGTGGTGCTGTGATCAAATTTTATTTTTTTCATCCTCTGCCATTTGTCCCAACAAATTCAAGATTAATGTTGAGTGAATCAGATTTGCTGAATGTTCTGGAACATTCAACCAAAAATATATAGTAAAACTGAAAAATCAATGACATTAAGTGTTTACATTTCCAAATCACTGATGCGGGAGAAGCATCTTCAGAGAGAACTAGATTATTGGGTGGAAAACACTTCCACCTTTGACTTAACAAATTCTAGAACACTTCTTTGAGGGCTAAAAGCTCTTCGTTCAGTACACCGGTACAAAACGTTGAATGGGTGTCAATGAAAACAAGAATACATGTTGAGAAATTAATGTCAAGATGTTCAAGCTAAAGCTGGGTTTATTGACAACTCATGGTTTAAACTGAATTCACTGTTAACATGGATGTCTTTTATTGGAGTAAGAAACTAAGATGCTGAAATTCCAAATGAAAACAGAAAATGCCATAAAAAGATAAGTGAGAAATAGAGTCAAAATCATAAGAAGCATTCATCAGAACTGGAAGAATGAGAAAGAACACATATTTTAAATTTCAGAGATAGTGGAGGCACAAATAAAGAACACAGAGAATGTCTTTGATAGAGTCTAGATTAAAGTTGTTCAGGGTAATCTGATTTAAAAGCTACCACTTGAAGACAAAAGAGTGCGAAATGGAGCATATTATTACTAAAAATTATCGCTACATCTGTGGAGCTATAGAAAAGGGTGGCTGCCTGGGACTGCTAGTTAGAACATTAAAAGATAAGGTGTTGTTCCTCAAGGTTATATTGGCACATGACATGAATTGCAGTTGAAATTCTAGAGTGACATAAAATAATGGTTAATTCATTTTTGTACATTTTATTCAAGCAGCAATGAAATAAACAGTGTTATGTGATCAAATTTCTGCTTCTCTGTATAAATATATTGTAGATAGAATGATAAGGATCAGTGGCAGTTGGGGATTTAATAGAGTGTTAGATGAGTCCAAAGAATGAAGCTGATTATAGGGCTTAAGTTATTGTAGAATCAAAACAGATTTGTCCAAGGAGTGTCAACAGTGGTCACTTTCTGGAAGTGAATTAACAAAATTCCCTGGTAGCACCCCAATTGCACAGGGAATGTTTTTACTTGATCTATGTTTGTGCTGAGATTGTTTGAGCCTGGTCAATTTTCTGCAATGACATGAAAGGGCTCAGAAATAATTGTTACCACTTCCCATTCCTTCTAATGTGAATTTTCAATTACATAGCAGTGAAATAAGCAGTGGTACCTGAGGCCATTCTTTAAGCCACTATTTAATTTTTTTGCCCAAAAATTTCCTAAAAATGTAATTTACCAGGTAGAGTGAAGCTTGCAACAGTGCTAATAGGTTGAACAATCATATTGCTGCAGCAAATAGACATGCATGCAGTCACTTGGTCCAGAAAGGAAAATCACACCCTTTGTACTAAATCACACTTCAGAAGGACGCCCATAATTCTCCCTGCATTGCTTTTTTATTCCTTGTCCTTAGGGTCTGAATAAATGAGATTGAAACGAGTATGGAGTTTCATGCTTTTGTCCCAGTGAACGAGATTTGGACCGTCAAACCCTTTTCACTCAAGAGCCATTACTGCTGTGGAAGAGACATTCTGAGGTAGATTTGAACTCAGATTCAAAAGGTGAAAAGACATCTAACACCCATCCTCTTGAGATACACTTTTAATTCAAAAGGTATTATGAACTGATTTCGGCTTCCATTTACAGTCTGTCCTTATACAGTTAAGAAATAATTTGTAATCTAAGTAGTTTGTCACAATTACTACATTAATATACTTAGTAGAACAATATTTCAAAAGGAGCAACTATTTAGGTTTGTTTTAAATAACTTTCTTGTTATGACAACAGTAACTTGCTTTTATATAGCACCTTTAAAATAAACTAATAAGCAAAACAACTAATTTGACTTCAAGAAAAATGCTTTCTTGTATATTATTTTACTTTTAATGTTTATACGTCCTTATCTATAAGCCTCATGAAAAAAACAACTAATTTTATATCCTCATTAGGAAATCTCATTGAACTTATAGATTAACTTAATTTATAGATCTATGGGATGTCATGTAGTGTACAGTGTGAAAGCCTGGAGGACTTCCTCATAGGTGCTGTATGACGGGCATCAAAATGACAAAAGTTTGTTTGAATTAATCCAACTTGTTCATTACATTGATAGGAATAGCCAGGGTAGGATAGCTATTATAACTGTTCAGATAGTATAGTTACTGAAATGAGTGCGTAATCACCATAGCAACAATCTGCATAATGAAAAAACCTTTCTGATTTTATAACAAAGAGTACATTTCAAATGTATCAAAAATATAAGACCTTGTAGCATATTCCCTTTATTTCCTGTTCCATCATTAGTTTTTGAATAGAATTGCTTGCTATTTTTAATTTAAGAAATTAAATTGACCTGTTTTTAAAAGCTGCAAAATTATTTTATAACAGAAAAGACTATAAAAGGTACTTGCATTAGAGATTGCCTGTAGTAAATTACTGGTAAATAATGATGTTTTTGTTTTTGATTTTTAAATAACCTGTCAAACTAGAATATGTTTAAAGGCTATATTACATTAATTCATTTTATTTGATCTAAGCATACAATTGTACAACTGTTTCCAAACACTCTTGTTGTTTCCCCTCTCAATACTCATGATTTAAGATCACTGGCATTAATGCAGACATACTGAATGGTAATTATTCACTCAGTGTTCTGAGCAATTGAGCATTAATTTATAAAGCAAGGCTGTCATTTGCAAGATGCTTATTAACTGAGTGCAGTTAATTATATAAGAAGATAATTACATGTAAATGTTGAATCTAAAAGCAGCTATGCAGACTTACTCCCTGTTTAACAGCCATGCAGTTAGAATTTTTAGTTTATTTGTGCTAAAGCAAAGCAATTAATTGGTCCAGTGAATTAAATGAAAATGCTGTGTAATTCTTTCTAAGCTCTATGGAACCTATCAGAATAGCATCCCAATAAACTGTGTGCAATAAGTAAACAAGCTGCTCACTGTTGTTTATTCTAACTGTCGAACGTAATTGGCTTTACAATTTATATCCCAGAATCTAAAGAACAAAGGAAGTTTCACAATGTTAATTTTAACTTTTGTGTATTTGAATTTATATTGTTATAATCATGGTTGAAAATACTGAAGGTGCCAATTCCTCCCAGATTTGGTATATCAGAAGTCTTTCTGCAACCAAGTAACATCACTCAATCTTAAATGCTAGCGATCATACTTCAAGAGAATATCATGACATTTATTAATTTTATACAGAAGATTAACCTCATATCAGATTATCAATTTAATACAAACAAACAGTTCTATGCAGTCGGCCCATGTCCTCCAGAAAGAATTGATGTATCCCAAAAGTTTAAAAGAAATTTGCCTTAAAAGAGTCCAAAGACAGAGCAGTGCCACTTTTGCAGAGAAAATCTTCACAATTGGATTATAAGTTACATTCCTTTATCTGTTTCTGATTATTAAAATAATCTAATTTAAAGAAACAATAAATATATATCGCTATAAATCTGGAACAAAATGCAGGTGACGATGAAAAAATGTTTTGCTTGCTTGATTTATTTGAGTTCAAAATTATCACAGAAACCGGCAAACTTCATTGACAGTCATTCGTGTCTTGCTCTAAGTTGAAGTTCAGTTTTTTTTCTTGTTTGCTGAAGCTAAATGCTCTGAAGCTCAGAGAAAATTAGTTCAGATGGAAGAAGGAAAGCCTCAAGAATGTTGGAACAGTTTATCTGTCTCCTTTCCTCTAGGTGGCAGCAGAGGGGTTTTACTAGAGATAATTATGAGGAGGCTACAAAATAGCAACAAAGTATTTTGGATGTTCAGCCAGTTTATAAGTTTGCACATGTACTGATATAGTCAATCAAAAGGTATTCACTGCTGGTACTACAGGAGAATTTTCTAATGTTAAAAGTGAAGGAAAGAACAATCAGTTTCTTTCCCCCTTAGATGACTTGATCTCCCAGATTACTGTGCACTCATCACTGTAATGATGATAATTAATTGTTGCAAGTACAACTATTTGGTGAAATTTTGTAGTCTAATATTAATAAGAAAATCTGGTAGCACCTTTGAAACTTGGCTCCAATATTTTCACGTTTATTCAAATAAGTGAAGGGTTCTAATTGAATTGCAGATGTAAGATTTATCAACTTTCAGATATATTCTGTCATGGCCTCAATTGGCCAAATTACCTTCTTTCATGGTGTTATGTTTCTATTATCATACAGCATACTCTCATCATATGTCACCATAAACAAAGGCCATGTTTCCAAATGCAGTCAAGAGGCATATTTACTGGGAAATGGCATATGACAAATTAAAACATTTGGAATCAGGACATCAGACCTCGTGTCTGTACTGTATGACCATCATTTTAAAGGATATATCAATAAAGTTAAAAATAAATAAATATAATTTGATCAACAGCTTTAAGCAGAGAGGAGAGAGGAAAAATGGGTGATAATACTATGAAAAATAAATAATGATTTATCTATTTCAAAAATAGTAATGTGTGGTAATTTCGGCACTTCACAGTTGCAGGAAATGAAAGTCTGTTTGTCTATTATCTATACAGTCTAAGTTGCTTTGTTTGTGTTTGCATGTGTAAATGAACAAAGTAAAATGCTTTCAGAAGTTATTTTGGAATACAAAGCAGTAAATGGCTATTAAGGTACAGAGAGAGAGGAAGGGGATTATACATAGGAAGATCTTCAGTAGCTACTTGGCATGAATCAGACTAAACATACATCAGCGGAATTCCTTAACAGGTAGCAGAAAGGGAACAATTCCAGATGTACTATTATTAGTGAAATATGTGGTCATAGTCTCTTGTTATTATATTTCCCCAGATTAATGTTTACTTCATTTAGCTTTGTTGAAACCACAAATACAATGTGTATGTTATTTAAATAATACTTTGTATTGAATTTTTCAAGTGAGATATTTAGGAACTAATCAGTGAAAAGGTAGCATATGTTCATATATTCTCTATGATTCTGGTTTTAAGCATGTGCAAGAGGTTATGAGTTCTTGACAGAAATAATTACTTTTTAATTAAAGGACATGAAAATATACATTCATTTGATAAGCTGTTCCTCATCATTAGCAAGTTATCTTTATTGTATGAAGGAAAGGTAATAGCATAGTTTATTAAGTGCAGCCATAAATCCACCTGAGCTGCAAGTTTGTAAGAAAACAGTACAGATAATTAAACAATGTAATCCTGTAAGGTCTTAAGTAAAATTTTACATTGAGAATAAATACCATCTACTGAATTTTCAGATCTAATACTAGATCCTAAATGTTAGTGCTCGCTGACTAGCCATGGAGCATCCCTACTGTGTGTATTTTTTAATCCAGAATTGTGGTTTGTGTCGAACTTGTTGAAAATGGATCTGTTAGGGTATATTTGTCGTCGCAAGGTGGCTGTGATCAATGATCACAGTGGATATGTTAGAGTATACTTTGTTATCCTTCGTTGTTCCAGTCTTTTACAGAAGGGACACCTAAGATGAGTCTTCTGTTTGAACTGACTTGTTGAATGTTCAAAGGTTATGACTGTCTTTGAAACTATGGAAATCAACATGATATTGAGCTTCTTTGCATCGGGTTATTGTATAAAACATCTGTTAAGTTGGCCTTCGTGCATGACAGGGCAAACATTTCTCTTTCCCAACAGAAAAAAGGCACTGATGGAATGGATGGAAAGTTGCAATGGCTGGCAGACTTCCTCAGGGTCCTGGGGATTATGGATGGAACCCATATGGCTTGCACCAATCTGTAAATGTACAGGTGGTTTTGAATCACTGATATGTGATCTTAAACTTCAATGCCTGGTATCCAGCAGCATCCATGATGCTTTTGTTACATAGTACTCTACATTGCCTGTGTTAGTAGCACTTTCTGAGAGATGGCTCTTGGGAAACCAGGGCTACCCTTTAAGGCCAAGCTTGGTGACCCTAATTAGATAATCCCACACAATACATGAGTGTAGAAACACTGAGACTGGTGCTACTGTGCTACTATCTGATTTAGAGTACAGCACAATGACGCTGAAGCAACAGCTCTCTTTACTTGAACCATTCAAGCAAATTTTGCTTTACAAAATAATAAAAATCTCTACTTCATTTCTTTGATTTTGCCACCCAAATAGATACTCACGATGAGAATGATATATGTCAATATGTCAAAGGCTTAGTCACCAGTTAAGAGTACTCAACCTTGCACACAATCATGGTATTGTGTTCTTCAGGAAAACAGGCTCCAGGCCTGTATGTCTGCAGAAATTAGTGGCTGCAGGAAAAAAAGAAAAGGATGACTGTGCAACAGGTCAGATCAAGAATAATTCTATCCACTGTTGGTCTTGTGGAGTCACCTCGTAAATATACCTGGTAAATTGTTTAGTTATTTCTATAACAACTTTAAGTTCAACATCTTTCATTTAATTCTCTTCTGACCAGATATCTTAAAACAACATTTTGAACATTACTTTGTCAGTATTATTGAGAGTAATAACATATATTTGAATGCCTGTGTAAAGAATTCTCAGAAACAATAAAGCTACCTATATTTTAAAGATAATTCACTTTTAAAACAAATGAAGTTTAGGTTGTTAATTTTAGTTAATTCTTGGTATATCAACGTAAATGTTGCAAGTTGAAAATGGTATTCCAAACCTGGTTATATTTGTAACTGACTACTGAGGAAAGGCCATGTTTGCAATGGCTTTATGTGAGTCCTAAGGCCATTTAATTATGCAGCATGTTTATGGTGTTCGTTTTGTGATTACATGGCTAAGAGGCTGTAAGCAGCAGCTGCTATGGGAGTCTTGAATGTACCAAGGTTATTCGATAGCTCCCTGGACTCGCTTTTTATCCCCAGATATAAGATGCATCTTTGATTTGCTCCTTGTAAATACACAAGACAAACCTCCAATGATTGTTGAGCAGCCAACCTGAATCATCATACATATTGACATTTAAAATATAGTAAACCAGGAGTGTAATATAGAATATGGAAAGTGGAGCCATATCAAAACATATGTATTGTTTAAGCATGACAACATTAAATATAAAAATGAAGCCCACACAGATTTTGGAACAAGTATGAAAATTTATCCACACAGAAAAAAATGATAAAGAGTAACAGCATCATGAGATGTCTCTAATATTAAGACCTTTAAGAACATTTAATAAAAATACCAATTTAAAACATTCGATTTTGTGTCACTTGATGCAATATTGTATAAGAAGCCTATAAGGATGACACTCGACATTTAAATCTTGCCTTGGTAATTTAATATATAGGAAACTGTTCATTTTCTCATCTTATTTAAACATACATTTTCAAAACTTGAGCATATATTTCTTTTAGGTTGACTATTTCCGTTTGTGTATTTCTTGTGTCTTAGCTGAAAGGTCCAGCTGTCTATCCAGCTTTATAAAATAAATTGCTATTTGTCAATAGGATTGAACCAATCCTATTAGATAAACTTAATAAATTTCATTAAACTGACTTAGTCTACCTTATTAAATCTCCAAAGGAAGTAAACAAAACTCTTAAACAAAGTGAAAATTTAAAACTCTTGATTTGAATAGCTCAGAATCTGGAAGATTTCCTGCATGCCTACTCTACTTTAGCTTCCATTCTTAGATTTCCCAGATTATTAGGTAAGAAACGAAAATGCTTATTAGATACTTATGAATAATCCTCTGTTCATCAATCTCTTTCTTAATACTAATTACTATAGTGTTAATTAACGTTAGTATAATTCATTCATACCACTTTTATTTGCAAGGGAGAAAAAGGTTTCTACTTAGTATTTTCTGGAGGAGCTGCTATTTCATATTCCTTCTCATGCGCTTACTGCTATCATTGACCCTTTCTTGGATCAATGATAGCACACTTAGTCTACTGAGTCAAAAAGTAATGGTTTCAAACTCTGTTGCAGGTACTTGAACATGTAAGTGAGTTAGCTACAGTATTTCATTTCATTAAGGTTAAAGTAGAACAGGTATGAACAAAACCTTCCAAATCTTGCACCATTCAAACAGGAATTTAGCATTTCATTTCATTCAGGTTATGTTATACTGTTGGAGATGAGTTTTTTTCCCGATAAACTAAGATTCCTTTCACCTTTCTCAGATGGACTATGATCCTAGGGCACTCACTCCAGAATCAGAATCACTTTAACGCCAGTAAATGAAACATAGCAGAATTGATTGTGGTTCAGTGCCAAGCATAAAACACAGGACAATACCAGAACAGATAACAGAATAGCAGCCAACAATTTCCAAGACAATAGTGCAGTCACGAGCAATCAACGATTAACAAAATGGTCACAAGCACAAATGTTAGTAATCAAACTGAAATAAATAAGAACATATGAACAGGTTAAATAATTACCAACAGAACAAGGAGACCAGGAAAAACCATTTAATGGATATTATACAGAGGCAATTAGGGTATTACACCTAAGTGAGTTTTGTTGAAAAGCTGGAAAGCTACAGGAAAACCGCTTCAGAAATGGCATGTAGTCCTGGTCATGATGTACTTGTAGCATCTCTTTGATGGCAATTTGCAGAGGTGACTGCTAGAGTGGGTAGAATCAGCAGTAATTTTCTCAGCTCTTTTCTTCACTTTGGCAATGAACAGGTCTTCTACTGTTAGTAACCTGACAGATGATCTTCTCTACTGAGTGGATCACTCACTGTAACTTGGACTTAGAGAGGGAGGAGGCAAAGGGAAACCAAACTGTGATAGACTGTCATAATACTGTCAATGATGGCCGAGTAAAATTTCATCAGGATACTCGCTGAAATGTTAAGCTAGCACAGGAAGAACAGTCTCTGCAGGGCTTTCCTAATAATGAGCGTAATTTGTTTGTCCCACTTCAATGTATTGGTAATGGCAGTCCCCAGGAATTTGAATGGCTCTATCACAGACAAAGCCTGAACATTAATTTCCAGGGTGGAGGTGGGGGAACAGGCAGGGAGTTGTCAGTGGAAGTCGATCCTCATTTCCACTGTCTTGATAGCATTAAGCTCTGTTAAGAGCACGCCATGCTGCAAGACAGTCTATCTCTCTTTGATAGCAGGTCACATCATTATGAGAACAATGACACTCGTATCATCCGCAAATTTAAAGATTTTAATGGTGTTGTCTGTGGAGGTACAGTCGTGTGTATAAAATGAAAGAACGCAGCCCAGGGAGAGTCCTTGCTTATGGACATAGGATTGGACAAGTAGGAAAGCACCCTTCCATATTGCTCCTACCTGTCAGGTGTTCCTAATCCACTGACAGGGTACAGTTAGCTGGGTTAGCTTGCTGAGGAGCAACTCAGGAACAATAATATTGAAGATCCACACATAAGCATTGGGTGAGTCCATGTATTGAAGAATATAAGAATGTAATGTAATCAAGACTCAAGTTAGCTGAATCCTCAGCTGAGTGATTTGCTCTATCAGCAAACTGTAACAGATCAAAAAATGGATCAATAGTGAACTTAAGGTGTGCCAAAAGATTTCAGAACTACTGAAGTTAGAGCAACTGGCCTATAATTTTTAAGTCCAGTGATCTTGTCTTTCTCTTGAACTGGAACAATTGTAGAAACTTTAAAACAGTCCAGAACCCTGCATAATTGCAGGGAGTTGTTAAGTATCTCATTGAAGACAGGTGCTAGCTGATCTGCACAGTGCCATAGAGTATCAGGTGAGACACCATCAGGGCCTGCAGCTTTCCTCATGTTCTGTTTTCCAGATAGTTTGCAAATGTCTTCTTGCTTCACAGAAAGTATGGGATGGGGAGGGGATGCAGTGGACGCTGAAGCAGATGAATGGGACTGGGATGAAAGGGGGGATGGTAACTTAGGAGTGGTTGTGAAAGGGAGGAGGATAGAGGCTCAGTATATTGGGATCAGAGGAAGTGAGAAGAGATAGCTGTTGATTGTCCTTATGAAACTGACAGTAATACTGATTGAGCTAATTGACCAAAGTAGGGAGACTTAGGAGCACCTCTGTTTGAAGTTGGTAAGACTTTGCAGGGAACTCCAGACTGCCCAGCTATTGTTGCTTAAGTCTATTGCGAGCCGATCCTTGTAAGTGACTTTAGCTATTTTCAGAGCTTTAATAAACTGTTGTTTTGCAGAGCTATATTTCTCTGTTTCCAGACGTATAGCCATGACCCTTTGCAGATCTGAGAGTCCTCAACTCATTCGTGAACCACTACTTGTCATTGTTTTTACTCACAATGATCTTTTTAGGAAGACACACATCCTCACAGAAGCATACTACAGTGTCACTATATTCATCTATACTGCTACACTAACCTTTCATGGCCTTCCAATTCATGGAGCCTAAGCAGTTCCTCAGCCTTTCAACAGCCTCAGGAGTCCATGCCATCTGATGGCCCTAGATGGTTTAGACTGCTCCAATTTTTGATTATAGCTGGTAACCAGCATGATTGTGGTATGGTCAGAGTTGCCAAGGGGTGCACAAGGAAAGTGGCAGAATGTTCCTTTAACATTGATCAGCAAATGGAGTTCTTACTGGTGCTGACTAAATTTAAACTTCAACCAACTACAGTAGAATAGAAAAGAGGAAGAGGTGAATGTAAATTCAATGAAAGACAACACATAAGTAATTTAATCATAACATTTAAGGACAGAAGGTGGCCAATTGATTTATTGTATCCATGCCAGGCAAATTTAGACTTGAGTTTAATCCCATTCCCAGCTCTTGGTCTCTCACTGTGCGGGTTATGAATTTTCAAGTGCTCATCTGGGTACTCTGAAATTAAAGTCCAAGAGATATTCATGGACATCTCTTGGATACAGTTCCAAATTAAATTTGTAAGAATTTATTTTCCAATTAACAGTGATAAAGGAAGTAACAATCAATGATATCAATCAGATTGAGATCCAATGTCACCAAGGTTGAGTGCTGAAAGAATGACTGTTTTGAAATTGAGTGTGTGTTTTTGCAGAAAATCATATAATATTCCTCAAATACAAGTCACTAACTCATCATAAACTCTGAGAAACGAATATTTAATCATCTATCTCTGCTGTTTGAAATTTTACTATGTACATATTAAGGTCCATCACTCACTTCAGGGTGTTGGGGTCGGAGCCAAGGGTCAGGCTGGTTCAGATTGCTGTCCTGCGAGCTTTACTCAGCTCGGCACTGAACTAAGGCAGTGGCCTGCAACTAATAGGCTTCTAAATCATGAACATCAGTTCTGAATGCTGTTTGCTTATTTTTGTTATTTACGCAATTTTTTTTCTCTGCACATTGGGTGTTCAACTGTCTTGTTTTAATGGGTTCTATTTAGTTTCTTTGTTTTGTCGTTGCCTGTAAGGAAATGAATCTAAAGTTTGTATAAAGTATACATACTTTGATAATAAATGTACTTTGATCTGATTGAAACATATAAGATTATTAAGGGGTTGGACACGCTGGAGGCAGGAAGCATGTTCCTGCTGATGGGTGAGTCCAGAACTAGAGGCATTAGTTTAAGAATAAGGGGTAGACCATTTAGAACAGAGATACGGAAAAACTTTTGCACCCAGAGAGTGGTGGATATGTGGAATGCTGTGCCCCAGAAGGCAGTGGAGGCCAAGTCTCTGGATGCATTCAAGAGAGAGTTAGATAGAGCTCTTATAGATAGCGGGGTCAAGGGATATGGGGAGAGGGCAGGAACGGGGTACGGATTGTGTATGATCAGCCATGATCACGGTGAATGGTGGTGCTGGCTAGAAGGGCCAAATGGCCTACTCCTGCACCTACTGTCTATTGTCTATTGATTTTTTGAAGTCACAAAAAGTACTATTTCAATACAAACCTCTCTTTTTCAGATAACGTGGGTGTACTCATTCTTGGCTTTTAACATTCTGAAAAGTGTCATAATGGACTCAAGCTTTTTCTTTGCCCTTATTGCTGACATACAAGCAGAAAACACTGCAGTGAGAGCAAGAGGCTGCCCAGGGGTCTTGGAAACTAAATGTAAGAAGGACAAATTGAAATGAGTGAATTAAATTTAAAATGAGGTAGTTAATTTTTCAGACAAGATTTTTTTTTGTCAGCAGAAGGATCTTGGGGTCCTAGTTCATAACTCCCTGAAAGTGACTACACAGGTTGATAGAGCGGTTAAGAAATCATGTAGTATGCTTGCCTTTATTAGTCAAGGCATTGAGTTCAAAGGTCAGGATGTTACATCTTTATACAACTCCATTTAGGCTACATCTGGAGTATTGCATGTTATTTTGGTTGCCCGCCTACAGGAAGGATGTCGAGGCTTTGGAGAGGTTACAGAATAGATTTACTAGGATGCAGCCTGGATTAGAGGGCAAGTGCTATAAAGAGAGGTTCGACAAACTTGAGTTGTTTTCTCTGGAGCAGTGGAGGCTGAGGAGAGATCTGATGGAGATACAGTATAAAGTAGACAGGCAGTATCTTTATCCTAGGGTTGAATGTCTAATATCATAGAGCATACATTCAAGTTAAGAGGGCAGTATGGTAAGGTAAAAGGAGATGGGAGGGTCAAGTTGTTGTTGCTGCTGCTGCTTTTTTTTTTGAAAAAAGACAGAGTGCTAAGTAGGAAGAAGGGATTGGTTTAGTTGTCTATTTCATTATTAATTTTAATTAGTTTGGCATCATATTGTGAGCAGAATGGCCAGTCTGTATGCTGTACTGTTCTATATTTAACCTTATTGACTGTTTAATTTTCCACAAATGCTGTCTATGCTGCTGAGTGTTTCCATTGTTTCAAAGAGTAAATGTGTTTTCTCATTACAAAATATTAGCTTGCTTCTATATTAGTGTTAAGATTGTGTGATTTCCCCCAACAAAATCTGGATCCTTATTGTAACCCAGTTGAGAATGAAACATCCTGGTTGAAGAAATCCAATATAAAACATTAAACTGACATTCAAATTTAAAACCTACTAGGTGGGATTTTGAATCGGGAGTATTAAGAGCAATATATCCTAATAGGGGATTAATACTTATGTCCTCATCTGTGTAGACTTGATTATCTACAAAATAAGAAAAATGTAGCTTGATTTTTCTGGAGAGTTTGTGTTGTTGAAGGTGTTACCAAAAACATGAGATCTAAAAAAGGAACATTTTCCCTTGGTCCTTTTTCAGTTCAGTTGTTTGCTAAATTTATGATGGCATATTTCCAGTATCCAATAGAATGAGTGAGCCAGACATCTTGGAAAAGAAAGAAAAAATTGTAATCCAGCATTGCCATTTCCCATGCTGTCCTAAAGCAATCACAGCCAGGGAAATGCTTTAGATGTGTAGTTCTAGAGTCATAAAAAGTACAGCACAGAAACAGCCCCTTCGGTTCATCTCGTCTGTACCAAGCCTACTCCCATAGACCGACACTGGGACTATAGCCCTCCATGCCCCTAGCATCCATGTACTTATCCAAACTTTTCTTCAACATTGAAATCAAGCTTGCAACACTTGCGCTAGCAGCTCATTCTACACTTTCACGACAGTTGTTAAGTACTGTTGGACAGCAATTAGAACATGACTGTATATAGGACTTGAACCTACAATTTCCTAACTCAGGGCTGAGTAGGTGAATACTAAACTAAAACTTATTGAAGTACTTGTGCATGAGAATTGTCTTCTAAATATAACAAATTGTAAGATTATTTAAATTTGCTAAAGGATCTGTGTTTGATGTATTTCTGACATGGTTAAAGATTTTTGTTCAGAGCATAGACAAAGTATTTTTAGTGTACTAAATAGATGTGCAATATCTGCACATCAAAAGCCAAAATTAAGAATTCATTTTAGACCTTTGGTACCTTTTGCAAGTGCTTAAAATGTGACCTACATATTTCAGAGATTATAGCTGCATGCTATACTACCAGCTATGGGTGATTCACACCACGATGCAGGAGAACTGAGTTGGTGTATGTAGAGATCTCACTATGTGGCTGCTATAGAGATGAGAGAGAACTGGCTGTGGGTGGTTAGGTATTAGGAAAACAGTGATGGGAAGGGGCTATTGCACATGGGGAGAAAGTGCCCTTGATTATGAAACAAGCCTAATGACATCACATGATGCAGGGTGGGCTGAAGTCCCCATCATCAGTGAAGTTCATAGAAATGTCAATCTTTACAGAGGCTGCCAGTATGATTTATGTATAAAAATTTCATATGCATTGTCTTTCAACATAAAACCAACATTTTGAAGTGGGGAAATAGTACTTTTCTTCCGGTCTGTGATATTCCTCATTTTATAGTGAGTTAATTACAAAAGCTGTGGGAATTGCCTTTAGGACCAAATACTATTAGCTACTAATGTGTTTTGCACAGTGTGATGTCATCATGCATAAAAAGTATAATAAGAAATTGAAAGCTTTGGAAGGGCTTGGGCCAAACTCTTAATGGGCATGAACACTTCAAAATAGGCTGTTCTGCTTTTTGTGTATGATTTACATTGATTTTTTTTAGGAAAGAATGGGTTATTAAATAAGTACAATTTGGTCTGATTTCTAGCTATTAGAAACCCCATTTTGATTGAAATCTCCTTTTTGAACAAGTTGTATCTCAACAATGATAATTGTAGATTCCTATGACCCTCCTGCTAACTAAACGTTCATTTCAAATTCCATAGCAAATTGCTTTTAATGAGGTGGCTTGTGTGGAAAGTGTGAAATATAGTTTGTAGGAACTGAGTGGTAACTATAAATCTTATTGAAATCTCAGAACAATTACATTAATGTCGCCTGAAATTTTGTTTAAGTTTGTTTGAATGTTGCATTAAATATATTTTTGATAAATGTTTTCAGCAGTGTATGAACTGAAATGAAAATAGTAGCATACAGAAAAAGTGTCTGAAATGGGTGATCTTTAAAGAACCATCAGGTGTATGATAAGCTGAATGGCCTCTGTTTGTTATGCAATTCCATTACTTGGCCTGTGAACTATTACTGTTACATTGTAATATCCAGCATGTTAGTGACTTTGATGGGATAAAGTTGGCAGATTTTCTGAACCCTTTCTCTGGTGAACTTCAGTAGTGCACAAAAACATGAGTCCCATCATAACACAGGGTCCCTGTGTGTTTCAAAGGCATTGGAACCTAGGCCCCTGTGAGACTGATGGAGCACCAGGGATCCGAACTCAGAGGAAAGCAGAAACTGGGGCCCTAAGTCATTTTCAAGGGTGCATGAGAGATCAGGTCCCAGTGAGTTTTCAGTAGCATTTCAAGACTGCGAAGGAACCTGGACCCCTGTGATTCAAGGGACAATGTGGCAAATAGTACCTGCTCAATCAGCTATTGAAATATCAAGATTAATGAAAATTCATAGTAGGTTATTGAACTTTTGTTGTAAAATAGCAAAAATGTATTTTGCACTTTTGATTCTACATAAATGTAGTATAATACGCACTGAAAAATAAGCAACAGCATTTGTTAAGTTGTCCAAGGCTTTGCATAATTTGATTATAATGCCTCTTTTCATTAAAAGTATGCTTGATTGAAGGGTGTTACATAGTTTGAAGGATTATACACTTACCAGAACTCGATAACAAATTTCCACTTTGGATATATGATAGGTGTGAAGATGTAACTGAAAGTAAACACTCAAACACTATCGTCAGTTCATTTGAGCTGTTCATTCATTCAAGAAAATCTTAAGTGTTGTATGAAAAATTTCCAGTTAAATTGTTTCCAGTGAGTTTGCTGGCCATGCAAATAAAATGCCGTCTAAATACGGAAATCTGTGATAAATTTATATTTCCAGTTTTCTGCCAAAATGTGAATTGATAAAAAATTAGGACCAAGGACTTAAAAGCTTAATCAACACAGCAAAAGAAAATTTATATCATGTTATACACTCTGTATATCATGATACCTCCTGTACCTAATAAAGTAGTCATGGAGTATATGTTCATGGTCTTCTGCTGCTATAGCCATTCACTTCATTCTTGTGAATTCAGAAATACTCTTCTGCACACCACTGTTGTAATGCATGGTTATTTGATTACTGTCACCTTCTTGACAGATTAAACCAGTCTGGCCTTTATTCTTTGACCTTTCTCATTAACAAGGCATTTTCACCCACAGAATTGTCACTCACTGGATTTTTTTTTGTTCTTCCCCTCACCGTTTTCTGTGAACGCTAGAGACTGTTAGGCATAAAAGCCCCAGGAGATCAGCAGTTTCTGAAATACTCAGACCACCCCATCTGGCTCCAACAATCATTCCATGGTCAAAGTCATTTAGATCACATATCTTCCCCATTCTGATGTTTGGTCTGAACCGCCTGACATTGGCTGATTAGGTATTTACATTAATTAACAGATGTACCTAATAAAGTGGTCACTGAGTGTAAACATTTGCATCAACACAACCAGGCAATGTTATGATAAGAACTTAACCATATAACAATCACAGCACAGAAACAGGCCATTTCGGCCCTCCTAGTCCGTGCCGAACTCTTAATCTCACCTAGTCCCACCTACCCGCACTCAGCCCATAAGGGTATAACTTGTAAGGGTATATGTAGGAAACTTAATAACTTTATAGCAAGGTTTTACCTGATAGAATTCTCAATTTTCCCATATTAATATGACTGTTGATTGGATGTTCTGAGCTCTGATGCTAAACTTTGGGCATGATAAAAGCATAAAATACACCAACAGTTTCATTTCAAGTCCTTAGCCACAAACATGATTGTTTTATTAATGATTACAATGCCAACGGTAATGTCTTGACAGGAGAGTGACATTAACTAAAATGGACAAAACCTGAAAATTTCCAACTATTTCATAGATCTAGTTGTACCATTTACTGATCTATTCAGAAATGCCGCCGGAGCCCTTAATGGGGTTAATCTACTGCATAATTCTGTTAAGACAGCTGTGTGTACTTTTAAATAGAACATGTTATGTGGTCAGATGAATCATGCTTTAATTAGCTTTAATGAATTCAATTGTTTGCAATAATCTCCTTGTCATGGTAGAATATTGTCATATTTGATATATGGAGCTCTTCTTAATTTTTAAATGGAACTTTACTATAGCCAATCATGCAAAGCAAATAATATAGTACAAAAATTAAACCCTTGTTCAGTTTCTGCTTGACCTTTTATTTGCCTTTCACGGAGAAAACAAGGACACTGATGAGTCAGTAAAGCCGGCAATGCTGTTCTGAGAATCACTCGCTGTTAATGTAGGCAGTGGTGGTAGACAGTCTGCCTCCAGTTTGTAATTTCAAATCAGTGCGGTGGGCTAATGTGCCAGGATAGTCCGCATTGTGGGAAGTAGCAAGAGAGGTAAAATGACATGTCAGTCTGTTAGCTAACAATTAAATGTGGCACCTCAAGCAGATCAATTTGAGTTAAGGGTTTTCATGTACAGCATCATGGAGTTGTGCATTCACCACTAAAACAAAACTGACAGTAAACATTGTAAGGGTCTGTCTACTTTTCCCCCATCCATTTTGCCAAGTTACTCAGAAGAAATGAAACACCATAATAAAACAGTACTTGAAATATCAACATTGCAGACTAATTAGAGCCAGCCTAATGGTTTATAATTGCATATCTGAAATGCACCAGTTCAGCTCCATCTTATGTAACTTGACTATATGTCTCTTTGTGGTAATTAATGGAGGATGCAAACTAAAATTATAAAAAATTCTAGTAACCATATAAATAGGGGAGACCACAAATTATTACTCTCCTTTTGTTAGAGATTAATTTTGTCTGAATTTCAGATGATTCCTCACAGATTATGCTTGCTAATTTTTCTTACAACATTCTTTGCCATATTGCTGAAGCACAAAACCCTCCCTGAAATGTACAAAAAGAGGGAGGTCCAGGCCAACGGTTGCATTAACCAATTTGTTCCTTTAATTCATCTAATTAGCAGGGCAAAAGAATAAAACCATTTACAGACTGCATGTAGCTGCTTTTCCAGTGATGATGGCAAGGCCAGTGCTTTGACGGTTTTGTTCTTCAATTCAGAGCTTTTGTTAGAGGTGGAAAAAGCCATTTTCAGCAGCTAGCAAGATGAAACATTTTCCGTAAGGACACTGTGTACTTGTTTAAATTATCTTTCACAAAGAAGATGACATTAATGGATAAAAGTAGAGCTGCTTTTTATGAAAAGTTGCTACTTTGAAACTGTTTGCTTTAATAACTAAATTCTGATTTTTTTATTATAAAGCTATTAGCTGGCAATGTGTTGTATTTCAGTTAAAAAGCAATTTGGCTAAAATTTGATATTCTTGCATTTAAACATTGGTGCTACACATTTGCAGTTTATTTCTAGCCTTCAAAGTATGAAGAAAATAAAAATAATGACAATATAAAAATTATTCAGCTTATAAATCCCAGAGACACATGTTTTGTGTTATATTGCTACCAGTATTATGAAAATGATCCATTATCATTGAATATTCCCTGGATGTCCCAATTGTAATGATGACCAAATGACAAAACAGCATTAGTTTAATGAGATTATTTCAGACTAGAAAAGGTGATTAATCGTGTTTGTTATATGAGAGTTGACACAAGTACTAGACCTCTCACCTTACATGCAGTTCTAGCCCCAACTCCTAACCAATTTAATCTGTTTTTACTCACTCCTAGAATCATTCTGTGTAACGCACAACTCATGGTTTATACATATTGCAAACAAGTTTTCCACAAGTTTCTATCTTTTCTATAATATGCTCTAATATTATAGCACTGAAATAAGAGGAATTGACCTTGATTCACTACGCTGTACAAAACTTTTGTCTTGCTTCATGGCATGACATTCTTCATGCTCTCACATTCTTAACTTATATTTCTGAGTCTGTTACATGGAAAGTCATCTTATAGTTTGGAAGACCTGTTGGTCTTAACTTCCATTATTTGCCTCTTTTCTATTTCTTTTTAATGTATCAAGGGTTCTTCTATTGAAGTTAACAGCATCTGCTCATGTAACCCCCTGATCTTGGAAGCATTACAATATTCCTGAACAAATAAGTATTTTAAGAAACCTACATGTAGATCAATTAGTCCTTACACTGGGCTGAATGATCAGCAGGGAGTGAAAAAGGAAATTAAAAAAAGATGGAGAGAAAATGAGATTGCACAAATAGCTAACGTAATAAGGAGCCTATAAGGCATTTGTGGTTATTTAAGTAAGAAGAGGAAGGCTGGGACTAATTACAAACTAAAATGCAGTGAGCTCTGCTGGGCTACTGAATGCCTTCTTTCTGTCCAAGGCAAGGCAGAAGATGCTACCGTTGTAACAGTAAAGGTAATGAAGTGCCGAATGGGCTAAAAACTGACCTGATACAAAGATATACAGGAAAAGATTATTGTGTTTAAAGTAGCCAAGTTACCAGATCTATATTGGAAGCTGGGATGGAAATTGTAGAGGTACGAGCCATAATCTTTCAGTCATTTTTTTAGGACAGAGGATTGGACATTTGCAAATGTTTTAAGCCAATTTTAAAAAGTGTGAGTAATAATAAGAATTAATGGCCAGTCAGTTTAAACTTAGTGACGAGGAAACTTTCAGCCATAATATTCTAGAACAAAATTAACGATAATTTCAATGAGTTAAGACTAATTAATGTAAATAAGAATGAACTTGTAAAATTAAATCGTTTTTAGCATACTGTATTGATGTTATTGATAAGGTACAGAGGAATTAGCAATATTACAAAATTAATGCAGTTTATTTGGAATTCAAGATTTGAGGAAAAATACCACTTTGTAGGCTTGCCAACAATGTTGAAGCCCATGAAGTAGAAATTGATTTTTTGCAGAGGTAAGATATTGAAAGTTGTGATGGTCAGTTATTTTTGATTCAATTGAATTAGTGGTAATACCCAAGATATTAAGCAGAAAGTCTGAAATTACTCTTTTTACTAGTAAAAAGCAGATTGGCCAATTAACATAAAGAATCTTATTTCTCAACAATGGTGTAGGAACAAAAACACCTGAGTGAATCCACACATTAAAGATTGAAGGCGGCATGGTACACTATAAAAGCAGCTAAAAATTGGACATGGATTCCTCAACTACTTTTAATAGAGGCTAGAGTAGAAAAGAGAAGCAGTTACTATTTTTCACAAAACATTTGTTTATTTACAACTATTATTATGTACTTATTTCAGAAAGGGTATGAAACTGTAAGAATGAGAGACTTATGTTACTGGAAAAAAGAATAGAGAAAACTCTGATTGTTTTCCTTTCAAGAGAGTTATCTAGGGGTTATCTAGAACCATGGGAGCATACATCCAGAAGAAGGACATAAGAACATAAAAAATAGGAGCAAGAGCAGAACCATTTGATTATTTGAGTCTGCTCAGATTTTCATCAAAATCATGGTTGATCATCCACATTAGTGCCATTTTCCTGTCCTGTCCCCATGTGTCTTGATTCCTTGAATACCCAGAAATCCGTCAATCCCTGTTTTGGATGAAGACAGAGTCTGAGCTTCCACAATTCTCTCTATTCCAAAGATTCACCACCTTCTGAATGAAGAATTTGCTCCTGCTGTCGATCTTAAATGGTCAGTCTCCTATTCTGAGACTGTGAACTCCAGTTCTAAAGCCCCTGCATTCTACTTGTCAACCTCTGGAAGAATTGTGTTCAATGGCTCAACACACCATTCCTGGAAACAGCCTAGTGAATCATCACTGCACTCACACTATGGCATGCACATTCTTTTTTAGCTGGAAGTGGGTAAAATATTACTCCAGGTACAGCTTCACTAAGGTATTATACACTGAAGAAGAAAGTATGGAGGATATTTTTTCTCTGGAATTATCTAAATCAAAGAGGTATGACTAATTCATTGGATATATTTAAGGCTGAAAAGGAGGGTCATGTGGACTGACCAGGAAAAGGAAGTTAACGCCACGACATGAACAGACATGATACTATTGAATAGCAAAGCATGCTTCTGCATCCATTTCTTATGTTGCGCTTGCAGTGTTTCCCTCTTGAACATTCATGCATGAGACCATTGTCACCCTTGACTTATTCTGGAATTCTGGATTAAAATTGATATTTTAGATAATGAATGGCTGCACATGTCACTAAAATAAACCTCCCTGCCTAGTTATATATTTTGCACATTGCTTCCCCAAACTGTTATGGTAATGATTTTTGCCTTTATCATTAAATCATCCATTGATCCTATTATTGTGTTGAACATTTCACTTCTCAACAACAGATGTCTTCTAAAATTTTCAAATTCTTGCTTACTGCCACTCTTGCTGTCACCTCACCAAGCACCTTGAGTTCAGTGTCTTGACTTATTTGTAAGAACTACATTTCCTGTTTCCTTAATTAAGTTCCCAATGACAACAGAAAAATAAATCTAGTCTGCAACTAGCCTGATCTTCTGTGATTCAACCACTTCAATTGCAACAACTTATCTCAGTGCTGACTAATCCAATATGACTTTGAGATCTTAATCCATTAAGCTGCTAAATGATGTTCCAGAATTCGCCTTCTGTGTATAAATGAGTTCTTTGCCTAAAGGTCACAAAGTATTCTTTATAATTGGAATACATAGCTGACATTCACTTTCATCAATCAGTTTTCTAAAAGTCAACATATATTAAATTGATTTGGTGTTAGCAATATGTACTCTACTGACTGGAATCTGACTGAAAATTAAGAGTGCAGCTTTGCAAAAGATACTTCTGGTAGAGTACTGCAGCAACAGGCAGAGTATTCAGAGTAAGTGCTTAGCTCACTTTCCTGACTATTCATAGTACTTCTGATGGACTATCTCAAGATGAAGGAGACCAAGCCAGATCACATGACACCCTTGCACAAATCCCTATACAGTTCTCATTCATGACTCTGGTGTTTCAGTCTCTTTCACATTAGTTCTCTGCCTCATTTCCTTCTGACCACCATGTCCCCCATCTTTTCACATTGTTTCACCAAAACACAAATTAAACTCAAGGTACTGATGCACCATCAATAACTCACTCTGAGACGTAAAGGTGAGATATCGGCTTTTATTGACTGGAAGAAGGAACAAGCAGTGGTTGACCACCATACTACATCCTGGAGACAAAGAGGCTGGGCTCAGACCTCAATCGCCTTTATACAGGGGTCTGTGGGAGGAGCCACAGGAGCAGTCAGCAGGGGGCGTGTCCAGACAGGTATATGTAGTTCACCACAGGTACCATATCATCTTTTGGATTTTACATTTTCAGATAATAGGCATTTGCAACATTTTTATTTCAGATTTCCAGCATTCATTGCATATCCTGTATACTTTCCTCTGCCAGATACCTGTTTTCCAATGCTACCTTCTTTCATCTTGCACATCATCACTTCTGTTAGTTTACCCCTCTTGTATTGTATAATAGACCTCTTTTGTTTCTCTGTTCCACCACCAAGGATGAAAGGAGCAGTTCAACTTTGTGTTATAAACATAATTTAAAATATTTTTCTGTAGCTGAAGTCTTATTTTGCATATTTAGTATCAAGAAAAAAAGTACTGAAATGTATGCAGTAATTCTATATGTTTCAAAAGTTAAGCATGTTCATTAGAGTAATACAACTTACACATGAACCTCCTGTAAGCACATTTCTGAAATTGTTGGTAAATTTTTGTTGCTCTGAAAATATGAAGTGATATATTTTCAACACTTGACCTTTGCTTAGGAAATCAAGTACAAAATATATTGCAGTAGAAAGCTTTTGATTGTTAAACTCAAATGGTTCAATGATCAAATGAATGATATTTGTTTTTATTTTGCTTCACTAAAGACATTTTAAGTGTATTCAATTTAAATGTGGCAGTTAATACTAATGTTCTTTAATTTCAAATGAACATTTCTAGATAAAATGTTTCTCATTTACATCTGCAAAAGAAAGTTAATTTGTAACACAAGTACTGTATTTTTCTAATCTCATTGGCATTAGATATATTTTAGGATGAGATTGCAGATGGGTAGCAAAGGAACAATATTTGCTCTTCATCTTGTTGACCACTTTCCATAGTTTCTTGAGCTGAGATTTGCTATATTAGGTAAATTCATCAATCCCATCCATGCTAAGAATTATGAACTTCTTGCCCAACACAAAGTAGTGTGCAAAGTGGAAGCTACATCCCATTATTGTTGTGTTCCTTTACACACCTTGTGGCACACTGAGCAGCATTTTCTGTAGCATTTGACTGTCGTTTTTCGAGGCCGAGTTGCTAGCTCAGTGCTCAACCCAGCACAGATGGAAAACATGGAAGGAACCGGCCAGATTTGAGCTCGGGATCATTCGCCCCAAATTTCGGTGCTGATGCTACAACACCACGGGGCGGCGACCTCCCATTATACACCTAGGCATTTCGTGTAGGCATCCAAGCAGATTGGGCCCATTGTGTGCCTCAATGGCAGACTGTGAGTTAGCATCTCATAAACGACCATCCTTGTAGATCATATGTTAGTGACGCAAGGACAAACTGTCTTGATTTTAGCACATTTGAAGCTGATTCTATTTCTAGGCCTACTGTTATTTGGAATTAATGGAAAGAAATCAATTCATGCACACCTTTGCTGTGTTTTGCACTGACTAAAATATTATGTATATTATTTCTCTTCTCAATTTTTCTATATTTTGAATATTTCATTGTTTTCTCCTGATGTTTATTCAATTTATATTTTCTACAACAGTATTTGATTATATTCTTTGTGCTGCAGATTTTATCAGATTATCTGCAAATGTCAGAAGTGCAGTGGAGCTGGAACAGCAAACATAAAATGGCAAAAATAAGTACAACATAAAATCTCTCACTGCAGACAGGAGATTGATTCCTTTTACTTGTTAAATGAGAATGAATCATAAAATGTCATCCTACAGATTTTGGTGTAATAAATGACCCATATCAGTCACTTCTCCTGTTGCAGTGTAGAACCATTCAAACATCCAGTGAATCAGTTAATATTATTAACCTTTATCATAATGTGGTTGATCGTACAGTGTTGTCTACCTAAAATATTGCCATATGACAGATTTATATTTTAACATAAATGTAATTAATGCTTTTGGCAATAGTTTAATACCTTAATGGAAAAATGATATGGCTTATGGAGAATTTAGAGAATATTATTTAAGTTTGTGAGCTTGAATTTTGTTCTTATTACCCTCATTGATGTACTACAGTGCTGTAGTCTGAATTTGGGGAAAATGGTCAAATTAGCATTATTATTTCAGTTTCTAAATGCAATTCACTTTAGCATGGTGTATCATCAATTTGTTTTGTCCACAGAATATTGTACGCAGCTGATAGAAATGGAAGAAAAATCAATGAGGCCTCATTAGGGCAGCAGGAAGTCAGGACCAGAGGACAGGCTTAATTACAGTTTCAGTAGCATTTGCTTTAATTGGCAAGAATAAAGCAACTGAAGTGGAGTGAATGAAAAAAATTAGCATATCTATCACTGCTGTCATTCCTTATCCAGGTTTTGTCCAAGGCACTGCTTGCAGTAAGAAAGCATAAACCAGTTTTAGACCCTTAGGGAAAAAAAACCTTAAAATGTTCTGAAGAAATTTGCAATAATCAAATTATAATCACTTTAAAGTAGATGAGAAAAAAATCTAATATTTTATTTTTGTCACCGTCTACTGTATTTTCCAAGGATAGTATTTGATTAATGATGGTATAATGTTACAGAGCTGTAATTGAAAGAATATTCTTGGTACCTTGTTATTGCTACAATCTCCCTTTTGGATTATGCTCATTACCGTTTAAACTTTTAATTTGTCTTTTCTTCTGCTTCCAGATAAGAAAATGTATGATATTATAGAACAGTCACATTATTTGTTATTCATTTTCATTATATCCTTTTCCCATACAGATCTGCCAGTGAATATGGTCTCATTTAAAAGAGATATTTGAAACAGTTGCTTCTGATTCTATTGGTTTTAATGTACAAGACCCTAACAGTGCTACTTGGAGCTCCCAGAAACTGTGATATGATTATGCAAATCTGTTCCTCATTTAGTTTCACATTGGTACATTAGTTTTTTTTCTTCTTTCGATTTCTTCAATTATTGAATTGGCCACTGAGGAAGTAAATGATCCAACCACTAAACTGAATACAGTAAAAATATCTATTTAATTTAAATTTTATGTTCATTCATACCCATTCTTGCAACTTTCAATCTTTTTCAGATTTTCCTTGGCATTCCTGGGTGCTTAAACCTTCCGCAGTATTGTTTTGCAGTTTCTAATTTTACTTTATTAAGTTACAGGGATTCACTATGTCCAATGCTTCCTTCTTATTGAATTTTCATCAGTTATCTTCATGGCCTTTTCCATAACTTACTGTACACTAGCAGTTGCAACTCCCCCAGACTATAACACCTGCATAACGTGCAGTTTCATGCTATCAACTCTTATTCCCCATTTCCCCCATCAGCTTCTCTTAAGCTTTAACTTTGTGATAGTTTATTTTCACCACTTCAAAATTGCTTCTAGTGTCAAAGCAGGTCTACACTTTCTTTTCCAATATTCTTATTCCACAGTATCCAACAGACTACATAAAGTGCCAATAAAAAAGTATTCATCCCCCTTGGAAGTTTTTGGTGTTGTAAAACAATAAAACATGAATCATAGTCAATTTAATTTGGCTTTTTGACACTTATCAACAAAAAAGTCAAAATGTAAACAAATTGGTATAAATTTATTACAATTATTAAACACAAAATAATTGTTTGCATAATTACTTACGTACTCCTTTGAAGTCAGTATTTAGTAGATGCATCTTTGGCAGCAATTACAGCCTAGAGTTTGTATGGATATGTCTCCATAAGCTTTGCACATCTGGACACTACAATGTTCCCCCTTTCTTCTTTTCAAACTGCTCAAACTCGTGTCAGATTGCATGGGGATCGTGAATGAACAGCCCTTTTCATCAAACCACAAATTCTCAATTGGATTGAGGTCTGGACTCTGACTTGGTCACTTTAGGACATTAACTTTGTTGACTTTGAGCCATTCCTGTGTAACTTTGGCTTCATCCTTGGAGGCCATTGTCTTGCTGGGAAACAAATTTTGCCCAGTTGCGGTTCTCTTGCAGACTGCATCAGGTGTTCCTCCAGAATTTCCCTGTACTTTGCTGCAATCATTTTACCTTCTACCTTCACACACCTTCCAGAGGCTGCTACAGTAAAGCATCCCCACAACATGATGCAGCCACAGCATGTTTCACGATAGGGATGGTGCGTTTTTGATTATGTGCGGTGTTTGGCTTATGCCAAACATAACGTTTAGTCTGATGGCCACAAAGCTCAATTTTGGTTTCGTCAGACCATAGAACCTCCTTCCAGCTGACTTCAGAGTCTCCCACGTGCATTCTGGCAAACTCTAGCTGAGATTACATGGGAGTTTTTTTTTCAATAACAGCTTTCTCTTTGCCACTCTCCCATAAAGCTGTAATTGGTGAAGCACCCAAGCACCAGTTGTTGTATGCACAGTCCCTCCCATCTCAGCCACTGAAGCTGGTAACACCTTCAGACCTATCATAGGTCTCTTGGTGGCCTCCCTCACTGGTCCCCTTCTTGTGCGATCACTCAGTTTTCAAGGATGGCCTGCTCTAGGCAGATATACATTTGTGCCATATTCATTCCATTTCTTGATGATTGACTTAACTGTACTCCAGGGGATATTCAGTGACTTGGAAATTTTCTTGTATCCATCTCCTGACTTGTACTTTTCAACAACCTTTTTGCTGAATTGGTTGGAGTATTCTTTTGTCTTCATGGTGAAGTTTTTGCCAGGATACCGACTCACCCTCTCCCCCCTCTCCCTTCCCCACCCCCATCCCTTCCCCTTCCTTCCCCCCTCCCCCTTCCTTCCTCCTCCCCTTCCCTTCCATTCCCCATCCCCATCCCCCTCCCCTCCTTCTCCCCCTCCCCATCCCCTTTCCACCACCCTCCTCCTCCTCCTCCTCCCTTCCGTCACCCTTCTCCACCTTTCCACTCCTACTCACCCTCACCAACCCACATAGAGATGCTGCTTGATTCAATGAGTTCCTGCAGCCGATTGTTGCTCCAGATTCCAGCATATAAAGTCCCTTGTGTTTCCAATCTAAAACATTAGCTCTATTTGTTTCTCTTTCCAATAATATATAGTGACATGCAGATCATTTCTGATATATTCTCTTTACATTTCAGACCTCCACCATATGCAATGTTTTGCTTTTAGTTTATATATTCAGCATCTGCTGCAGATAAGATGACTGTTTTTAAAGCTGCTACCCCACTAAGTACAGAGCCTTGTGACCAGCTGTTATGAAAACCAGCTAAGTTATGAAAATCATCTGACAAGGCTTCTGAAACACTCTGGAGAGCTCATGCTGGCATTTATTCACAATTTTCACACTTAAGGTTATTTCAAGAAATCAGACATTATAACAATTATCCAGATGGATTTACCTTGCTGTTTGTAAATAGGATAAATGTGATAGTTTTCCAAATTTTACCAACAAATCTCTAAATAGAATATCTCTTTAACTGTCAGCTTTTTATAAACGAGCCAAAACTGGCAAATATTCTTCAAGTAGTCAAACCTTAAAGCCAGGCTTTAGATGTTTCAGATAGGACAGGGAGGGAGGCAAAGGGGTGGGGACATGGCACTGATGATCAGAGATAGTGTCACAGCTGCAGGAAAGGAGGAAGTCATGGAGGGATTGTCTACTAGAGTCTCTGTGGGTGGATGTTAGAAACAGGAAAGGGTCAATAAATATTAACAGGGTTGTTGTGGTGGGAGATTTTATTTCCCAAATATTGATTGGCATCTCCCTAGAGCAAGGGATTTAGATGGGGTGGAATTTGTTAGGTTTGTTCAGGAAGGTTTCCTGACACAATGTGTAGATAAGCCTACAACAGGAGAGGCTGTACTTTATTTGGTACTAGGAAATGAACCTGGTCAGGTGTCAGATCTCTCATTGGGAGAGCATTTTGGAGATAGCGATCACAAGTCTATCTCCTTTACCATAGCATTGGAGAGGGATAGGAACAGACAAGTTAGGAAAGTGTTTAATTGGAGTAAGGGAAATTATGAAGCTATCAGGCAGAAACTTGGAAGCATAAATTGGGAACAGATGTCCTCTGGGAAATGTACCGCAATAATATGGCAAATGCTCAGAGGATATTTGCGAGGCATTCTACATAGGTACGTTCCAATAAGACAGGGAATGGATGGTCGGGTACAGGAACCGTGGTGTACAAAGGCTTTTGAAAATCTAGTCAAGAAAAGAAAAGCTTACAAAAGGTTCAAAAAACTAGGTAATAATACAGATCTAGAAGATTATAAGGCTAGCAGGAAGGAGCTTAAGAATGAAATTAGAAGAGCCAGAAGGGGCCATAAGAAGGCCCTGGTGAGCAGTATTAAAGAATCCCACAAGGCATTCTATAAGTGTGTGAAGAGCAAGAAGATAAGACTTGAGAAAATAGGACCAATCGTGTGTGACAGTGCAAAGGTGTGTATGGAACGGTGGAGATAGCAGAGATACTTAATACTTTGCTTCAGTATTCACTACAGAAAAGGATCTTGCAAATTGTAGGGATGATTTACAGCAGATTGCAAAGCTTGAGCATATAGACATTAAGAAAGAGGATGTACTGGAGCTTTTGGAAAGCATCAAGTTGGATAAGTCTCCGGGACTGGATGAGATGTACCCAGGCTACTGTGGGAGGCGAGGGAGGAGATTGCTGACCTCTGGCAAAGATCTTTGCATCATCAATGGGGACGGAAGATTGGAGGGTTACAGATGTTGTTCCTTTTTTCAAGAAGGAGAGTAGAGATAGCCCAGGAAATTATAAACCAGTGAGTCTTACTTCCATGGTTGGTAAGTTGATGGAAAAGATTCTGAGAAACATGATTTATGAACATTTGGAGAGGCATAATGTGATTATAAATAGTCAGCATGGCATTGTTAAAGGCAGGTCATGCCTTATGAGCCTGATTGAATTTTTGAGGCTGTGACTAAACACGTTGATGAAGATAGAGCATTAGATGTAGTGTATATGGATTTCAGCAAGGCATTTGATAAGGCACCCCATGCAAGGTTTATTGAGAAAGTAAGGAGGCATGGGATCCAAAGAAACCTTGCTTTGTGGATCCAGAATTGGCTTGCCCACAGAGTGGTTGTAGACTGGTCATATTCTGCACAGAGGTCGGTGACCAGTAGTGTGCCTCAGGGGTCTGTTCTGGAACCCCTTCTCTTCATGATTTTTATAAATGACCTAGATGATGAAGTGGAGGAATGGGTTAGTAAATTTGCTGAGGACACAAAAGTTGGGGTTTTGTGGATAGTGTGGAGAGCTGTCAGAGGTTACAGCGGAACTTTGATAGGATGCAAAACTGGGCTGAGAAGTGTCAGATGAAGTTCAGCCTAGATAAGTGTGAGGTGGTTCATTTTGGTAGGTCAAATATGATGGCAGAATATAGTATTAATGGTAAGACTTGGCAGTGTGGAGGATCAGAGGGATCTTTGCACCCGAGTCAATGGACGCTGAAAGCAGCTGCACAGGTTGACTCTGTGGTTAAGAACACACACAGTGCATTGGCCTTCATCAACCGTGGGATTGGGTTTAAAAGGTAATGTTACAGCTATATAGGACCCTGGTCAGACCGCACTTGGAGTACTGTGCTTAGTTCTGGTCACCTCACTACAGAAAGGATGTAGGAACTATAAAAAGGGTGCAGAGGAAAGTTACAAGAATAATGCCTGGATTGGGGACCATGCCTTATGAGATTAGATTGAGTGAACTCGGCCTTTTCTCCTTGGAGCAGCAGAGAATGAGAGGTGACCTGATAGAGGTGTATAAGATGATGAGAGGCGTTGATCATCTGGATAGTCAGAAGCTCTATCACAGGGCTGAAATGGCTAACAGGAGAGGGCACAGTTTAAAGGTGCTTCGAAGTAGGTACAGAGGAGATGTCAGGGGTAAGTTTTTTATGCAGAGAGTGGTGAGTGTGTGGAATGGGCTGCCGGTGACAGTGCAGATACGATAGGGTCTTTTAAGAGACTCCTGGATAGGTACGTGGAGCTTAGAAAAATAGAGGGCTTTGAGTAACCCTAGGTAATTTCTAAACTAAGTACATGTTCAGCATAGCATTGTGGGCCAAGGGGCCTGTATTGTGCTGCAGGATTTCTATGTCTATTCACAAGATTTCAGAATATTAATTGGCATTAATTGTTAATAACTAAAGACCTAGTAAATAAGGATTAACAATCTAAGGTGAATGTGTGCATATTGAAAGAAAATATGGTACAATACATTGTATATTTAATTTAAAATAATGGAAACTTTACTTAGAGTGAACTAAAACCCATAAACACATTCCAGTATCCAAATTTTCCTGATCAACATCTGCCTGATTTTATCTTAGAGATTTTACATAAAATTTGCAGTACAGGAGTGTCAGTCCAGCCTAAGAGTTATTCTTTATGCTCCACACAAATTTCATTGTATTCTGTTCATTAAGCTCGAACAACATATCTTTCTGCAGCAAAACAAACTGCTGGACGAACTTTTCAGATTAACAAATGTCAGTGGAGAAAAAGGAATAATTAACATTTGGGTCTTGAATCAAAATGTCAACCTTTCTTTGCTTCTACTGATGCTGTTTGACCTTCTAAGTTCTTCCAGCTGTTTGGTCTTTTATTGCCCCAAGTTCCAGATGCAATCTTTTGTATCAGCATATACTCCTACTCTGTTTGGCCTAGTGTTTATGTTAAAAATTGCACATTTTTGCCTCAGCCAGTTCATTTGTAGCAGGTCTTGAAATCCAACAGCTCTCTGTGGCAAGTTGTTAAAATGTTTTGTATTTCTTCACAATTGGACCTTAATTAGCATAACTTCATCAAACTCTTGCTAGAGTTATGCAGATATTTCACCAAATTGGTTGAAAAGAAACAGCCACAAGCTAAAAGAGATATTTGGGGGTAAAATTTGATCTTCAGTTGCCTCTGCTGAATACTTGATTCTGTAGTATATGCCCACATAAAATATAATTTCCACAAGGTGCCCCAAGTATTCTCTACTCATTCAGGTCAAATTTCAACCTTATTTCTGTACTGGCAGTTCCACTCATTAAATAAAGATAAAATCAAAGGTTTCCAACCTGGGGTCCACAGATACTTCAGTTAATGATAGGGGTCCATGGGATAAAAAAGTTCAGGAACTCCTGGATAAAATCAATCTTACTATATGTTACTTTAGAGTGCATTCTGTTGTAAAGTGCCAAGTCTTTCATTTTGCCAAAAGCAACCTGACTGTATTTGTGAGGCTAAATTTTTTTTACCATTCTTAATAAAATCATAATGTTTAAGATGGGTATGGTTAGAATGTTGTTTCATTTATAAATATACTGTAATTCAGCCTCTGAAGCTATATCATGTTCGTTTAGACTCCTCAATGTTAGACATGCATTTGAAGAAATAACAAAAAAAGTGACAATTAACAATATATTTTAGGTTCATCATAGTTTCACATGTGTGTCAACAGATGAAAAGCAGTCTAGCAAGTGCATAAATATGTTGAAAGCCGCAGTAGTTCAGGTGTATGTCAAAGCCCACTGAGGTTACGTAATCTGTTACTGAAAAAGTTGTTTTATAATTTTTACCATCGTCATCTGTTGTAGTTATACAAAATTGCAGTTAAACCAGTTAGTAAACACTTTGCTCTGTTGTCCATGGTTTTGATGATCACTGATAATAACATCCAGCATCAATAAGGTCTTTAAATCTGATTTTTGGAGTTAATAGAATTAGAGAAGGCTGTCAGTATATGCACTGGTATAATGTCATTAGGAATCTTTGTTAGGAAGAAATGAAATCAGTCATAAATTATACTTTCAAGTCAGGCAAAAATACAGCTTCATCTAGAAAAGGGGCTAATATTTTTAACCTCTTGCAGAAAATCCACTTAAACAGATTAAAATAAAATAGGAAGCATGTCCATGGATACATATGGTAATTACCAGAGCACTGCTGATTTCCTGTTCAGGTCATACAGTGACTTCACTTCCACCTGTGATCAAGGTCAGTGCACTGTCAAATTATTTATTATTTAGGGATTAGATTGGGCATTCCTTTAAAAATAGATAAACAGCTTTGTTCTTAAGACATCAGTTTTTGTAATAACCTAGTGGAATAGCATATCAACATGTCATGCCACTTAGTGTCTTGGTGGGCTGTTTCTTCAAATGCTGCAGTTCTTACACTTCCCATCACAGTTAAAGCCTTCCCTGCTTCAAATGGTCTGCCCCTAAAATCTTCATTGTTTGATTGGTTTTTTGCTACCTGATTTCCGTATTCCACAAATGTAAGTTCCTTCAAAACTCTTGAGTCTGCATCCTAATTTATCATTAAAGTACATATACACCATTATATATAGCTTTGAGATTAATTTTCTTGAGCACATACTCAATGAATCCTTAAGAGAATAATAATCATAATAGAATCAATTAAAGACCACACCAACTTGGGCATTCAACAAACTGTGCAACTACAAAAAAAGAAAGAATTAATAATAACAAAAAATAAGCAATGAATATCAAGGATATGAGAGTCTTTGGAAGTGAGTCCATAGATTATGGGAACATTTTAATGATGAGGCAAGTGAAAATGAGTGAAGTTATCCCCTTTGGTTTAAGAACCTGATAGTTGAAGGGTAGTAACTGTTCATGAACCTGATGATGTGAGTCCTGAGGCCCCTGTAGCACCTTCCTACTGGCAGCAGCAAGAAGAGAGCATGACCTGGGTGGTTGGAGTCCCTGGTGATGGATGCTGCTTTCCTGCAACTACACTCTGTGTAGGTGTGCTCAATGGTGGGGAGGGACTTATCCATGATGGACTGGGCTATATCCACTTTTGTAGGCTATGTCACTTGGTTTTACTTTATAAGAGGTGATAGCATTTGAACCCTGCCACAACTGTCAGTCATCCTTTGTTGATTCAAGTTTAATCCAGAGTTGCCAGTTTGAGACAGCTTTCCAGAGATCGTACCTAGTCCTCTTGCTCACCAGACCTGAATGCCACTAATCTAACCCTCCATAAATTGCAAACCTCATGGTTCATCTAAGGCTTCTCATTGGAGAAGACTGAGTGATTTTGTGGGAACACACTTGCCTACAACTGTTTTTATGAAGTACATGAGAACTATGGTATATTCATTCATATCCACAGATGAGTCCTTGAAAATGGCCCAGTTCACCAGCTTGAAGCAATTCCATAACTGCTTCTCTGCCTCCTACGACCACTTCTTTGTTGTCCTAATCTCTGGAACTCGAGAGCAATGTAATCAAATTTCCCAAATTGCGTTCTTGGCATGGGATGGTAGGCATTCGTTACCTTAATAAAACAATGGCTTAGTGTGTTGGGAGCTTGTGTGCTACAGGTTACATGCTGATGGTAATTGGGCAAGGATTTCCTCAAACAAGCCTGGCTGAAGTCTCCAACCATGATTTGAAATGCGTCGGAGTGGACTGTTTACAGTTTGGAGAAGGCATCATACAATATCTCGCACTTGATCATAGTCGGCCGCTGGTGTTACTTAAACTCCAGAGAGAATCATGAATGAGAGCTCCCTAGGTAAATAGAATGGATAGCATTTGATCATCTGTATCTCTTCCTTATCATTTGGGACAGAGATTATGGATGAGGGGATGGGGGTGTAGGGTGGAGGGGAAACACTAATTTGGACACTTAGATCAGCTAAATTGCAGAGTCCAAAATTTTCTTTCCAGGATTTCTGATGCTTAGTTATCAGCCAGTGTTGTTAAAATGATGTATAAACTGATTAACACTATCTAATTCACTTGTCAAATCTGAGTCAAAGTCACTTAGACATTTCTTCTTCATTCTGATGATTGCTCTGAACAACTACTGAATCTCTTGACCATGTCTGTATGCTTTTATGCATTGAAGTGTTGCCACATGATTGGCTGATTAGGTATTTGCATTAACAAGCAGGTATACAGGAGTTCTAATGAAGTGGCCACTAAGTTTTACAATGCAGTTTTACAGATTGTATCCAACTGAATGTTCTGTGCACATTTGGAATTGGGATTTTCCTTTCCATGTTGGAGTTTTTGAGGTGTGTGTATATATATATAAATCAGACATACACAATGAAAAGGGAGTATTGTTAATCTCACAATGGAAGCATATTTACTGTTCAGGTGGTATTATTGTTCAGTATGCTACAAACAATTCGGTGTACATTGAAATTTGATACGGAGAAAGTAAAGTCTGACATAGCAGTATTTCAGTGGAGTAAGGGGAATTACAGTGGTATGAGAGAGGAGTTGGCCAAAGTAAATTGCAAGGAGCTGCTGCCAGGGATGACAGTGGAGCAGCGATGGCATGCGTTTCTGGGAAAAATAAGGAAGAAGCAGGACATGTGTATTCTGAAAATGAAGAAATACTCAAATAGCAAAATAGTACAACTGTGGCTGACAAGGGAAGTCAAAGCTAATGTAAATATAAATGAGAGGCCATAAAACAAAGCAAAAATTAGTGGGAAGGTAGAGGATTGGGAAGATTTTAAAAACCTACAGAGAGCAACTGAAAGGATCATTAGAAGAGAAAAGATCAACTATGAAAGCAAGCTAGCAAATAATATCAAAGTAGATAGTAAAAGCTTTTTCAAATATGTAAAAAATAAAAGAGAAATGAGAGTGGATATAGGACTGCTAGAAAATGAGACCGGAGAAATAATAATGGGGGACAAGGAGATGGCAGATGAAATAAATGAGTATTTTGCATCCGTCTTCACTGTGGAAGACACTAGCAGTGTGCCAGATGTTGTAGCGTGTGAAGGAAGGGAAGTGGGTGCAGTTACTATTACAAGGAAGAACGTGCTGAAAAAGCTGACAGACCTAATAGTAAATATGTCACCTGGACCAGATGAACTGCACCCTAGGGTTCTGAGAGAGGTAGCATTAGAGATTGTGGTGGCATTAGAAATGATCTTTCAAATATCATTGGACTCTGGCATGGTGTCAGAGAACTGGAGAATTGCAAATGTCACTCCACTCTTTAAGAAAGGGGAATGACAGCAGAAAGGAAATTATAGATCAGTTAAACTGACCTCAGTGGTTGGGAAGATGTTAAAATCAATTGTTAAAGACAAGGTGTGCTTCCTGACACAGGACAAGATAGGACAAAGTCAGCATGGTTTCCTTAAGAGAAATTTTGCCTGACAAACCTGTTGGAATTCTTTGAGGACATTACAAGTAGGATAGATATAGGGGATGAAGTAGAGGTTATATATTTGGCTTTCAGAAGGCCTTTGACAAGGTGCCACACATGAGGCTGCTTACCAAGTTAAGAGCCTGTGGTATTACAGGAAAGTTACTAACGTGGTTAGAGCATTGGCTGATTGGATGAAGGCAACGAGTGGGAATAAAAGGATCCTTGTCTGGTTGGCTGCCAGTGACTAGTGGTGGTCTGTAGGGGTTGGTGTTGGGACCACTTCTTTTTATATAAAATACTTAGATCAGGGCTGGACAACCTTTTACATTCCATGCATCAATATTTTCATGCACGAGTTCTGATGCGCCATACAACTCTTGTACCCCATTCAATTCTTGTAAAAATCTGCTAATATAGATCTATTTAGCATTTTTACATGATATATTGATTTAATATAAAAACAAGATAAACATTACTTACCTTAATGAGACTTTTAGAAACATACAGACATAGAAAACCTAAGCACATTACAGGTCCTTCGGCTCACAATGTTGTGCCAAACATGCGCCTACCCTAGAAATTACTAGGCTTACCTATAGCCCTCTATTTTTCTAAGCTCCATGTACCTATTCA
Organism: Hypanus sabinus; assembly: GCF_030144855.1. NCBI lineage: Eukaryota > Metazoa > Chordata > Chondrichthyes > Myliobatiformes > Dasyatidae > Hypanus > Hypanus sabinus. The sequence goes on from NC_082727.1 coordinate 53,968,528, forward strand.
AAAGTCTCTTAAAAGACCCTATTGCATCCTGCTCCATCACCTTTGCTGGTGGTCCATTCCACGCACTTACCACTCTCTGAGTGAAAAACTTACCCCTGATATCTCCTGTGTACCTGCACCCCAGCCCCTTAAACCTATGTCCTCGTGTGGCAATCATTTCAGCCCTGGGAAAAAGCCTCTGACTATCCACGTGTTCAATACTTCTCAATAACTTATACACCTCTCTCAGGTCACCTCTCATCCTCCATTGCTCCAAGGAGAAAAAGCCGAGTTCTCTCAAACTATCCTCATAAGACATGCCCCCCCCCCAATCCAGGAAACATCCTTGTAAATCTCCTCTGCACTCTTTCTATGGCTTCCATATCCTTCCTGTAATGAGGTGACCAAAACTGAGCACAGTACTCCAAGTGGGGTCTGACCAGGGTCCTATAGCTGCTTCATTACCTCTCGGCTCCTAAATTCAATTCCATGATTGATGAAGGCCAATACACCGTATGCCTTCTTAACCACTGTGTCAACCTGCGCAGCTGCTTTGAGTGTCCTATGGACTAGGACCCCAAGATCCCTCTGATCCTCCACACTGCCAAGAGTCTTACCATTAATACTATAGTCTGCCATCATATTTGATCTACCAAAATGAACCACTTCACATTTATCTGGGTTGAACTCCATCTGCCACTTCTCAGCCCAGTTTTCTATCCTATCAATGTCCCGCTGTAACCTCTGACAGCCCTCCACACTATCCACAACACCTCCAAACTTTGTGTCATCAGCAAACTTACTAAACCATCCCTCCACTTCCTCATCCAGGTCATTTATAAAATTCACTAAGAGTAAGGGTCCCAGAACAGATCCCTGAGGCATTCCACTGGTGACCAACCTCCATGCAGAATATGACCCATCTAAAACCACTCTTTGCCTTTGCCTTCTGTGGGCAAGCCAGTTCTGGATCCACAAATCAATGTCCCCTTGGATTCCATGCCTCCTTACTTTCTCAATAAGACTTGCATGGGGTACCTTATGAAATGCCTTGCTGAAATCCATATACACTACATCTACTGCTCTTCTTTCATCAATATGTTTAGTCACCTCCTCAAAAAATTCAATCAGGCTCATAAGGCACGACCTGCCCTTGACAAAACCGTGCTGACTACTCCTAATCATATTATAAACATTCATAAGTCCTGCCTCTCAGGATCTTCTCCATCAACTTACCAGCCACTGAGGTAAGACTCACTGGTCTATAATTTCCTGTTTTTCTCTACTCCCTTTCTTGAATAAATGAACAACATTCACAACCCTCCAATCCTCTGGAACCTCTCCCATTCCTATTGATGATGCAAAGATCATTGCCAGAGGCTCAGCAATTCCTCCCTTGCCTCCCAGAGTAGCCTGTGGTACATCTTATGCAGGCCTGGCGATTTATCCAACTTGATGCTTTCCAAAAGCTCCAGCACATCCTCTTTCTTAATATCTACATGCTCAAGCTTTTCAATCTGCTGTAAGTCGTCACTATTATCACCAAGAGCCCTTTCCACTGTGAATTCTGAAGTAAAGTATTCATTAAGTTCCTCTGCTATTTCCACCGGTTGCATACATACTTTCCCACTGTCACATTTGATAAGTCCTATTCTTTCACATCTTATCCTCCTGCTTTTCACATACTTATAGAATGCCTTCGGGTTTTCCTTAATCCTGCCTGCCAAGGCCTTCTCATGGGCCCTTCTGGCTCTCCTAATTTCCTTCTTAAGCTCCTTCCTGTTAGCCTTATAATCTTCTAGATCTCTAACATTACCTAGCTCTCTGAACCTTTTGTAAGCTTTTCTTTTCTTCTTGACCAGATATATTACAGCATTTGCGCACCACGGTTCCTGCACCCTTTCATAACTTCCCTGTCTCATTGGAACATACCTATGCAGAACTTCTGACAAATATTCCCTGAACATTTGCTACATGTATTCTGTACTTTTCCTTGAAAACATCCGTTTCCAATTTAGGCTTCCAATTTCCTGCCTGACATCCTCATAATTCCCCTTACTCCAATTAATCGCTTTTCTAACTTGTCTATTCCTATCTCTCTTAAATGCTGTGGTAAAAGAGATAGAATTATGATCACTATCTCCAAAATGCTCTCCCACTGAGAGACCTGACACCTGACCAGGTTCATTTCCCAATACCAAATCAAATACAGCCTCTCCTCTTGTAGGCTTATCTACATATTGTGTCAAGAAACTTTCCTGAACACACCTAACAAACTGTACCCCATCTGAACCCCTTGCTCTGGGGAGATGCCGATCTATATTTGGGAAATTAAAATCTCCCATCACGACAACTCTATTGTTATTACACCATTCCAGGATCTGTTTCTATTGGACGGCCTATAAAAAACACCCAGTAAAGTTATTGACCCCTTCCTGTTCCTAATCTCCACCCACAGTGACTCCATAGACAATCCCTCCATGACATCCACCTTTTCTGCAGCCATGACACTATCTGATCAACAGTGCCATGCCCTCACCTCTTTTGCCTCCTTCCCTGTCCTTTCTGAAACATCTAAAACCCGGCACTTGAAGTAACCATTCCTGTCCCTGAGCCATGCAAGTCTCTGTAATGGCCACCACATCATAGCTCCAAGTACTGACCCACGCTCTAAGCTCATTCGCTTTGTTCACAACATTCTTTGAGTTAAAATAGATACATCTCAAACCTCTGATCTGAGTGCGTCCCTTTTCTATCACCTGCCTATCCTCCCTCACATGCTGTCTCCTATCTTTCTCTATTTGTGAGCCAGATGCCTCTTCCCCAGTTTCTTCAGTTTGGCACCTGAGAACATTTCTATCACATACAAACCTTTGATTTCTGTCCACACAAGCAATCCTTGCATGACCTTTATCCTCTTCCACCTTACCATCTGCTCTAACATTGGTTCCCCTCACCCTGAAAGTCTAGTTTAAAGCCCCCGGAGCAGCACTAGCTAACCTACCGGCTTAGTTTGTAGTCCCCTTCCAGTTCAGCTGCAAACCATCCTATGGGAACAGGTCCCACCTTCCCTAGAACAAAGCCCAATTGTCCAGAAACATGAAGCCCTCCCTCCTGCACCATCTCTTTAGCCATGTATTTAGCTGCATTATCTTCCTATTTCTAGCCTTACTAGCACGTGGCACAGGGAGCAATCCTGAGATTGCAACCCCTGGCGGTCCTGTCCTTCAACTTTGCACCTAACTCCCTAAACTCGTTTTGCAGAACGTCGTCCTTCTTCCTATCCACATCATTGGTCCCTACGTGGACCACGACATCTGGCTGCTCACCCTCCGTCCTGAGAATACCAAGAACTCGATCCGAGATATCACGGACTCTGGCACCAGGGAGGCAGCAGACCATCCAAGATTCTCAATCTCTCCCGCAGAACCTCTTATCTGTCCCCCTAACTGTCAAATCCCCTATCACTACTGCTCTCCTCTTTTCCCTCCTTCCTTTCTGAGTTGAGGGTCCAGTCTCGGTGCCAGAGACATGACCACTGCAACTGGTTCCTGGTAGGTTGTCTCCACCAACAGTATCCAAAACGGTATACTGATTGTTGATGGCAACGGCCACAGGGGTGCTCTGCTCTTCCTGTCTATTCCCCTTCCCTCTCCTGACAGTCACCCAGCTACCTGCCTCCTGACTTTAGGGGTGACTATCTCCCTGAAACTCCTGTCTATTTCTGCCTTTGCCTCACGAATGATCCAAAGATCATCCAGCTCCAGTTCCCTAACTCGAGGAGTTGCAGCTGGATGCACCTTTTATAGGTGTAGTCATCAGGGACAATTGTGCTGTCCCTGACTTCCCACATCCTGCATACGGAGCACTCGACTGCCCTATCTGTTGCCTCCATTACCTACTCCTAAGTTAATTAAATTAAATAAAAGAACTTACCCAGCCTTACCCCACTTGGAGCAAGCTCGTCCTCAGCCTCTGCTCGCCTAAGCCTCTCGAGCCAAAGCCTCAAAGTTCCACTCCTACCCTGAGCCACACACACCACTGGCCGCTCCTCTTCAGTTACCTGTCCTTTTATTTGTCCCTGCCAATTATCTCATGAGCCCTTCGCTCCTCCTCTTCCTGCTGCAACGGTTTCTCAATCACACTGTCCCGAGAACCCGTTGCGCATGCCTTTTTAAATCACGCTCACCTCAGCTGCTTCCTGGCACTCAACGCTCTCACGAGCCCTTCACTCCTCCTCTTCCTGCTACGGTTTCTCGATCATAATATATTTTAACAAATATATTTTATCTTCTTTTGATTTTTTTCCTTTTTCTTAATCACATATTCTTTCCGTAACTCAAACACAAGCACTAGCTTCAGTTTTCCTTCTATTTCAGTCTGATGTTGTTTATAGTGACTATTAAGATCATGTCTTCTATTATGTAAGAAATTGTTTTCACAAACAATGCACAATGGTTTTCCTGACAGACCCGCTATAAATAAGAACTCATTTTCCCATTGAATTCACGCTTACTATCACTTTCTGCTTTTCTTTTGCTCATGTTCACAAAGGATGAAAAAAGCACAACTCTGTAGCACACAAGTGTCAATTGTAAACTGGCAAAAACCTGCGACGCACCGCTGGTGCAGATGCGCCACTTCTAATCATCCAATGTGCCACTTTTGCCGCATGCACCATAGGTTGGCCATCCCTGGCCTAGACAAAGTAGATGTGGAAAGGATGTTTCTCATTGTGGGAGAGTCTAGAACAAGAGGACACAGCCTCAGGATAGAGGGGTGTCCATTCAAAACAGAGATGCCGAGAAATTTCTTAGCTAGTGGGTGGTAAATTTGTGGAATTTAGTGCCACATGCAACTCTGCAGGCCAGATCGTTGGGCGTATTTAAGGCAAAGATTGATAGGTTCTTGATTGGTTTTGGTATTAAAGGTTTCAGGGAGAAGCCCGGGAAATAGGATTGAGTAGGAGAAAAAAACTTCAATCAGACTTGAATGGCAGAGCAGACTCGATGGGCCAAATGGCCTAATTCTGCTCCTATGTTTTAAGGTCTTATGTTGGACTTAATTGGCAACTTATGTTCTCTTAGAAAGAAATCAATGATGTAATCATTTTCATCATTCAGCATGCAAAATTTAAACTTTATTTCAGGCATAAGTCTAAATGTCCAAATTTCTACCATCACATGGCCCATTTTTGAGGTGTTTATCACTTTTAATCCCATAAGAATTCAATATCAAGGAGAAACACAATAAATTTAAGCATTATTATTCACTAAATGTTACCTTATTCATGAAAAGTGGTCAAAGATTTCATGAGCTATTTATTTAAAACAATGGATACAACTGGATTTCTTAGGGGAATATATTGTACTATATCATGAGAGACATAGAAACATAGAAAACTTACAGCACAATACAGGCTCTTCAACCCACAAAGTTGTACCGAACGTGGCCCTACCCTAGAAATTACTAGACTTCCCCATAGCCCTCTATTTTTCTAAGCTACATGTACCTATCTAAAAGTCTCTTAAAAGACCCTATCGTATCCACCTCCACCATCGTTGCTGGCGGCCCATTCCACACACTCAGCACTCGGAGTAAAAAAACTTAACCCCTGACATCTCCTCTGCACCTACTCCCCAGCACATTAAGCCTGTGACCTCTTGTGGCAACTATTTCAGCTCTGGGGAAAAAGCCTCTCACTATCCACATGATCAGTGCCTCTCATCATCTTATACACCTCTATCAGGTCACCTCTCATCCTCCGTCGCTCTAAGGAGAAAAGGCCAAGTTCACTCAACCTGTTTTCATAAGGCATGTTCCCCAATCCAGGCAACATCCTTATAATTCTGTTCTGCACCCTTTCTATGGCTTCCACATCCTTCCTGTAGTGAGGCAACCAGAACTGAGCACAGTACTCCAAATGGGGTCTGACCAGGATCCTCTATAGCTGCATTGATAACCATAAGATATTGATAACCATAAGAAAGATAGAAATGTTCTTGGTTGATGGAATCTTCAATAACTACCTTCCTCTCAGTTACCCATGCAATTAAATGCCTATCTAGTTTTCATTCAACATTTCTCATCTTGCCCCACTTCAATGGCAAACTGCCCTCAATGACAAACAAACACTACCCTGCTTAACGTAGCTAATCTAAATAGTGTAGTTCAAGTATTAAATGCAAGTAGTACAAGTGTGTAATTGTTGTAAATTTGAACCATGGTTATACTTATCTCACTTCCAACCAGGATATAGTTCATTTCACACCAATACAGGATATTTCACCCCATCATTCATTACCAAACCTTGTTCTACTTTGTTCACTGAAACTTCGATTTCTAACCATGAGGCAATTGGTGTCAGAGCAACTTGTCATTTTGCAGGTGACGTTTCAGACAAAACAATCCAATCATTTGGCAGCTAGTCCTAGAATGTAAAACTGTGGTGATGTCAAAGTATATTTTGAAACCTTACACTAATCCTTGTTATTACTTTAACTTTTATCTGTTGCAAATATTTGGGTTGTTAAATGATTTGGAAATTACTTTCAATACCATATTGATATTCAGAACATTTATTCAAAGTAATATGATTGATGCTTCTATTTAATCAGTATGTTTTATTTATTCAGTACAATTAAGTTAGAAATTATAGATGTTGAATGCAGGCAATCCCGATGTTATGAAATGTTCGTATTGGCCATTTTCTGTAACATGAGCACTCTTTTCCCATTGGATCCTATATTATGAGCTGAGATGCATTCTCTAGAGGTTTTTTTCCTCTCAAATTAAGGCATTTTATCAAAAATCACCACGGTAGGAGGGGTGGTTCTGTTTGGAGTATTGATCTGGTTGTGGTGGAAGTTGATGGCCAAGACTAGAGTGAGATTAAAACTAGATATCACACTAAACAGATCAAACAAAATGGGTTTTTTTGTTTTTTTTTTCTTTTATTAAATAAAATTTCCAATTTTTTTTTACGATTGTCAGGAGGAGTTGTGGTGTTTTTTTTTAATTATATTGTATATATAACAGCATAACATTTTACCTATCTGATTTGACAATATATACTTTCTTTATTTACTGCTGTTTATATGTCTTTTCTGTTATCTGCTAAACTTTTATTTGTATGTTCTTTACCAGAAAATCAATAAAAAGATTGAAAAATGAAATAAAACTAGGTATCAGAGAAAGGGATGGGATTCAAGGATCTGGGAGTAAATTGAAGAAGGGTGGTGTAGAAAGAATTTAGGGGTAATGGGTTAAAATGCAGTGACTGAGTGGAAGTGGAATTAAGGCCAAGAGTTTCCATTAAGTAGCTGGAGTAAAAGCCCACCAGGCCACTACATTCCCCATTGTGCAGTGCAGCAAGAAAGTACCTCACAGATGAAGAGTGCAGAATCTCTACACTCAACACAACTGAGTGAATTTTATTCCATATCAGGGATTTTTGGGTAGTGATTTGTGATGGGGATTCTTTGTAACCCGTATAGCCATAATGCACATTTCACCCGAGTCATTTATATAATCATTTTTGATACTAATGATAGCACTGCATCAAAATAGGAAGGTAGTATTGTGTGAGAAAGTGAATGACACTATTGTAAGAATAATGATGTATATATGCAAATATTATTTTGCCCAAAGCCATACACAAAAAGGAGTATGGAACACTTTACATAATTTACCTTTCATCCTTCAGTTGCACAGTACATTCAGGACAGATATCAAAAGATAATAATGTGTTCATGAGTTGTAGCTGTAGACTTATTGTGGCTTGGTGAACAATTTATATTTGCATAGTGCTTTTAATGTACCAAAATATCATAAAGTACTTTACCCAAGCATCATCCAGTACTGAGTATCAGCTAAGTAGTATGACAATTCAAGATTAGGCTGAGCCACAGCAGGAGATATTAGGAGTGAAAACCCATGTTTGTTTTCAAGCATACAATGCTGACACAATTATTTGCAATACATATATTTAATGCCCATCTCTAAATTCCCTTAATAATTTGGTGGTGAGCTCTCTTCTTGAACCATTGGAGTCCATTTGGTGTAGGTGCCCTCACCAGGAGGAAAGAGTACTAAAGGTGCAAAGATTTAGATTGTGAAGTCCACAATGTAATGCTTAATACTGCGGATGTTCAAGAAGCCAGAATGAGAGGAGTACAAGCACAGACTTGAGAGGAGTTTAGACAGAGGCAGGGGAGTTCCAAATAACACCAAGTTTAGAGAGTGTAGATCAATAGAAACCAGTCCAAGTGTCAATCTTTGAATTAACAGTGCCATCACTTTGAGCTTCAGTAGTAAAATGAAAATGAAATGTAAGTCATTTAGGTACAGTGTAATCAGTATGTAATCAGTCAGCGTAATCAGGTTTTATTATTCTAGGTATAAAGAGTCGATTTTTGTGATGCTCTGTATGACAGTAAGTTTATGAACAGCCTTTTTGGCTTCTACCTGCTTCAAGAACAAGAAAATAAATTATAGAAACATAGAAAACCTACAGCACAATACAGGCCCTTTGGCCCACAAAGTTGTGCTGAACATGTCCCTACCATAGAAATTACTAGGCTTACCTATACCTCTCTATTTTTCTAAGCTCCATGTACCTATCCAAAAGTTTCTTAAAAGACCCGATCGTATCTACCTCCACCAACATTGCCGGCAGCCTATTCCACGCACTCACCACTCTCTGAGTAAAGAACTTACACCAGACATCTCCTCTCTACCTACTCCCCAGCACCATAAACCTGTGTCCTCTTGTGGCAATCATTTCAGCCCTGGGAAAAAGCCTCTGCCTATCCACACAATCAATGCCTCTCATCATCTTGTACACTTCTATCAGATCACCTCTCATCCTCCATCGCTCCAAGGAGAAAAGGCCAAGTTCACTCAACCTATTCTCTTAAGGCATGCTCCCCAATCCAGGCAACATCCTTGTAAATCTCCTCTGAATCCTTTCTATGGCTTCCACATCCTTCCTGTAGTGAGGTGACCAGAACTGAGCACAGTACTCCAAGTGGGATCTGACCAGGGTCCTATATAGCTGCAACATTACCACTTGGCTCCTAAATTCATTTCCATGATTGATGAAGGCCAATATATCATACAACACACACAAAATACTGGGGGAATGCAACAGGCCAGGCAGCATCTATAGGAAGAAGCACAGTCAACGTTTAGGGCCGAGACCCTTCGTCGGCACGAAACTTCGACTGTGCTTCTTCCTATAGATGCTGCCTGGCGTGCTGCATTCCACCAGCATTTTGTGTGTGTTGCTTGAATTTGCAGCATCTGCAGATTTCCTCATGTTTGAGCAATACACCATATGCCTTCATAACCACAGAGTCAACTTGTGCAGCTGCTTTGAGCATCCTGTGGACTCAGACCCCAAGATCCCTCTGATCCTCCACACTGCAAAGAGTCTTACTATTAATAGTATATTCTGCCATCATATTTGACCTACCAAAATGAACCACTTCACACTCATCCGGGTTGAACTCCATCTGCCACTTCTCAGCACAGTTTTGCATCCTATTAATGTCCCGCTGTAACTTCTGACAGTCCTCCACACTATCCACAACACCTCCAACCTTTGTGTCATCAGCAAGCTTACTAACCCATCCCTCCACTTCCTCATCCAAGTCATTTATGAAAATCACAAAGAGTAAGGATACCAGAACAGTGTCCCGAGGCATTCCACTGGTGACTGACCTCCATGCAGAATATGACCCATCTACAACCACTCTTTGCCTTCTGTGGGCAAGCCAGTTCTGGATCCACAGAGCAATGCCCCCTTGGATCCCATGCTTCCTTAATGTCTCAATAAGCCTTACATGGGAAATGCCTTGAAATGATGAAATGCCTTGCTGAAATCTATATACACTACATCTACTGCTCTACCTTTATCAATGTGTTTAGTCACCTCAAAAAATTCAATCAGGCTCTTAAGGCACGACTTGCTCTTCACAAAGCCATGCTGACTATTTCTAAACATATTATAAATGTTTATAAGTCCTGCCTCTCAGGATCTTCTCCATCAACTTACTAGCCACTGAGGTAAGACTCACTGGTCTATAATTTCCTGTGCTATCTGTACTCCCTTTCTTGAATAAAGGAACAACATTCACAACCCTCCAGTCCTTCAGAACCTCTCCCATCCCCATTGATGATGCAAAGATCATCGTGAGAGGCTCAGCAATCTCCTTCCTCGCCTCCCACATCTCATCCGGTCCTGGTGACTTACCCAACTTGATGCTTTCCAAAAGCTCCAGCACATCCTCTTTCTTAATATCTACATGCTCAAGCTTTTCAGTCTACTGCAAGTCATCAATACTATCACCAATATCCTTTTCCATAGTGAATACTGAAGCAATGTATTCATTAAGTACCTCTGCTATTTCCTCCGGTTCCATACACTGTCCCACTGTCACATTTATAGGCCCTATTCTTTCACGTGTTATTCTCCTGCTCTTCACATACTTGTAAAATGCCTTCGAGTTTTCCTTAATCCAGCCCGCCAAGGCCTTCTCATGGTCCTTTCTGGCTCTCCTAATTTCCTTCTTAAGCTCCTTCCTGGTAGCCTTATAATCTTCTAGATCTCTAACATTACCTAGTTCTCTGAACCTTTTGTAGGCTTTTTTATTCTTCTTGACTAAATTTATTAGAGCCTTTGTACACCATGGTTCCTGTACCCTACAATAACTTACCTGTCTCATTGGAACATACCTATGCAGAACTCCACATAAATTTGCCACAGTTCTTCCGTACTTTGCCCTGAGAACATCTGTTTCCAATTTAAGCTTCCAATTTCCTGCCTGATAGGCTCATAGTTCCGCTTACTCCAATTAAACGCTTTTCTAACTTGTCTATTCCTATCTATTCCAATGCTACTGTAAAGGAGATAGAATTATGATCACTATCTCCAAAATGTTGTCCCACTGAGAGATCTGACACCTGTCCAGGTTCATTTCCCAATACCAAATCAAGTACAGCCTCTCCTCTTGTAGGCTTATCTACATATTGTGTCAAGAAACTTTCCTGAACACACCTAAAAAACTCCACCACATCTGAACCCCTTGCTCCAGGGAGATGCCAATTGATATTTGGGAAATTAAAACCTCCCATCATGACAACTCTTATTATTACATTTTTCCAGGATCTGTTTCACTATCTGCTCCTTGATATCCTTGTTACCATTGGGCAGCCTATAAAAAACACCCAGTAAAGTTATTGACCCCTTCCCGTTCCTAACCTTCACCCACAGTGACTCCATAGACAATCCCTCCATGACGTCCACCTTTTCTGCAGCTGTGACACTATCTCTGATAAACAGTACCATTTTGCCTCCCTCCCCATCATTTCTGAAATATCTAAAACCCTGCCCTTGAAGTAACCATTCCTGTCCCTGAGCCATCCAAGTCTCTAATGGCCACCACATCATATCTCCAAGTACTGATCCACGCTGTAAGCTTATTTGCTTAGTTCACAACACTCCTTGCTTTAAAATAGATGCATTTCAAACCTTAGTTCTGAGCGTGTCCCTTCTCTATCACCTGCCTATCCTCCCTCACACACTGTCTCCTGGCTTTCTCTATTTGTGAGCCAGCCGCTTCTTCCCCAGACTCCTCAGTTTGCTTCCCACCCCCCCAACAGTTCTAGTTTAAACTCTCCCCAGTAGCCTTAGCAAACCTCCTCACCAGGATATTGGTCCCCCTGGGATTCAAGTGCAACCCTTCCTTTTTGTACAGGTCACACCTGCTCCAATAGAGGTCCCAATGATCCAGAAATCTGAATCCTTGACCCCTGCTCTAATCCCTCAGCCACACATTTATCCTCCACCTCATTCTATTCCTATACTCACTGTCGCGTGGCACAGGCAGTAATCCCAAGATTACTACCTTTGAGGTCCTACTTCTCAACTTCCTTCCTAAATCCCTGAAGTCTGTTTTCAGGACCTTTTCCTACCTATGTCATTGATACCAATACATACTACGACCTCTGGCTGTTCTCCCTCCCACTGCAGGACATCCTGGACGCAATCTGAAACATCCTGGACCTTGGCACCTGGGAGGCAAACTACCATCTGAGTTTCTTTCCTGCGTCCACAGAATTCCTGTCTGTCCCCCTACCTATAGAGTCCCCTGTCACTACTGCCTTCCTCTTCCTTTCCCTCCCCTTCTGAGCCACAGGGCCAGATTCTGTGCCAGAGGCACGGCCACTGTCACTTCCCCCAGGTAGACTGTCCCCCCCAACAGTACTGAAACAGGAGCACTTATTGTCAAGGGGTACAGTCACAGGGGTACTCTCCAGTACCTGACTCTTCCCCTTGCCCCTCCTGACTGTGACCCACTTGTCTGTCTCCTGTGGCCACGGTATGACTACCTGCCTGTAACTCCTCTCTGTCACCTCCTCCCTCTCCCTGACCAGGCGAAGGTCATCGAGCTGCATCTCCAGTTCTCTAACTCGGTCCCTTAGGAACCACAGCTCAACACACCGGGTACAGATATGGCAGTCTGAGAGGGTGGGAGACTCCAGGACCTCCCATATCTGACACTGGGCACAGAAAACTGGCTGCACACACATACTACTTCCTTTCCGCAATTAACACAGTTAAACCTACCTCGCTTCATCCCGTTATCACCTAAGCCCATTCAGCCAAAGCCCTATCACTCTGCTGCCTCTCACTCCACTACCCGCTGAATATGGCAGTCTTTTTTTTAAAACCTTTCACACTCTACTGGCTGACATCACGCACCTGCGCAGTCTTGACTCTTTTACCCCGAGTAGTAAAACTGCCTTTGCTCCTGAAATCAGCCGCTCACTCGCAGTCTTCTTGCTCTGAATCAAAAACCATTGAAGATTCCTTACCTTTTTAAACCTTTTGCGCTCTACTGGCTGATGTCATGCAGTCTCGCCTCTCTTTTACCCCAAGTAGTAAAACTGCCTTCGCTCCCGAAATCAGCCGTTCACCTGCAGCCTTCTTGCTCCGAATCAATTATAATTATACAGCTGACTTAGAGACACAAGTGGTTATGACTTGACCTTCCCAATATAGTTGAGAGGCGATTACTACTATTCCAGTACTGAATATCATTCAAACAGTCTTATAGTTCAGTGGTCGGGAAGATGGTAAGTAAGGTGAATATAGACAATAGACAATAGGTGCAGAAGTAGACCATTCAGCCCCTCGAGTCTGCACCGCCATTCTGAGATCATGGCTGATCATTCACTATCAATACCCAGTCCCTGTCTTATCCCCATATACCTTGATTCCCCTATCCATCAGATATCTATCCAGCTCCTTCTTGAAAGCATCCAGAGAATTGGCCTCCACCGTCTTCCGAGGCAGTGCATTCCACACCTCCACAACTCTCTGGGAGAAGAAGCTCTTCCTCAACTCTGTTTTAAATAACTGACCTCTTATTCTCAATCCATGCCCTCTGGTACTGGACTCTCCCAACATCTGGAACATATTTCCTGCCTCAATCCTATCAAATCCTTTAATTATCTTAAACGTTTCAATCAGATCCCCTCTCAATCTCCTCAATTCCAGCGTGTACAAGCCCAATCTCTCCAATCTCTCTGCGTAAGACAGCCCTGCCATCCCAGGAATCAACCTAGTGAATCTACGCTGCACTTCCTCAATTGCCAGAATGTCCTTCCTTAAACCTGGAGACCAAAACTGTACACAATATTCCAGGTGTGGTCTCACCAGGGCCCTGTACAAATGCAAAAGAACATCCTTGCTCTTGTATTCAATTCCCCTTGTAACAAAGGCCAACATTCCATTTGCCCTCTTCACTGCCTGTTGCACTTGCTCATTCACCTTCATTGACTGGTGAACTAGGACTCCTAGGTCTCTTTGCATTTCTCCTTTACCTAACTCGACACCGTTCAGACAATACTCTGCCCTCATGTTCCAGCTTCCAAAGTGGATAACTTCACATTTATTCACATTGAATGACATCTGCCAAGTATCTGCCCACTCACTCAGCCTATCCAAGTCTCCCTGTATTCTCCTAATGTTCTCTTCGCATGTCACACTGCCACCCAGTTTAGTATCGTCAGCAAACTTGCTGATATAGTTTTCAATGCCCTCATCTAAATCATTGACATAAATCTTAAAGAGCTGTGGTCCCAATACAGAGCCCTGTGGTACCCCACTAGTCACCTCCAGCCAGTCTGAGAAACACCCATTCACTGCTACCCTTTGCTTTCTATCTGCCAACCAGTTTTCTATCCATGTTGAAACCCTGCCCCCAATGCCATGAGCTCTGATTTTACTCACCAATCTCCTATGTGGCACCTTATCGAATGCCTTCTGAAAATCTAGGTACACAACATCCACTGGCTTACCCTCGTCTAACATCCTTGTTACACCCTCAAAAAACTCCAACAGATTAGTCAAACATGATTTGCCCTTGATAAACCCATGCTGGCTCGGCCTAATCCTATTTCTGCCATCTAGATGTGCCACTATTTCGTCCTTAATAATGGACTCAAGCATCTTCCCCACGACTGACGTTAGGCTAACAGGGCGATAATTCTCCGTTTTCTCCTTCCCTCCCTTCTTGAAAAGTGGGATAACATTAGCCACTCTCCAATCTTCAGGAACTGATCCTGAATCTAAGGAACGTTGGAAAATGATTACCAATGCATCCGCAATTTCCTGAGCCACCTCTTTTAGAACCCTCGGATGCAGACCATCTGGACCCGGGGATTTATTAGCCTTCAGTCCTACCAGTCTACTCATCACAGTTTCTTTCCTAATGTCAATCTGTCTCAATTCCTCTGATATCTTATGACCCTGGCCCATCCATACATCTGGGAGATTGCTTGTGTCCTCCCTGGTGAAGACAGATCTAAAGTATGCATTAAATTCTGTTGCCATTTCCCTGTTTCCCATAACAATTTCTCCCAATTCATTCTTCAAGGGGCCAACATTGTTCTTAACTATCTTCTTTCTCTTCACATAGCTAAAAAAGCTTTTGCTATCCCCTTTTATATTCCTGGCTAGACTGAGCTCATACCTGATTTTTTCTCTCCGTATTGCTTTTTTAGTTAAGATCTGCTGTTCCTTAAAACTTTCCCAATCATCTGAATATGAACCGGCGTAGGGTTCTATCATTGTGTGAATGAATTAAAATGCTGTAGCCTGGCAGATTATAGACTAGAAATAGGAGGAGTCTAAAGCTATGGATCCCTGTGAGTAAAAGTAACTGTGCAGCAGAAGGTACGCAATACATTTCTGCAAGCAATATTCAATCTAAAGTTGAAAAAAATTAATCTTGACAGTAATATAGAAGCTACAAAGAAGGTCGTCTAACACAGGTTATACTGAATAAAGTTTTGATGAGCTTCATCAGATGGCAATTGGACAAGGAAGTAGATTGCTGTCAGTGCTGCAGGCTATAGAGAGAGAAACTATCCATGTTTCCCACTCCTGTCACTGTCAAGTAACACCTGCTGAAGAGTGTATACATGTGAATCACTATCCAACACCTTTGTCTGGATTCTGATGTGAAGATAACTATTTGTGTGAGATTCTAGTAAGCTGAGAGCATCTATATCATCATATCTCAACATGAATTAGTGCCTTCAGGAAAAACAAGACCAGAGAGTATAATGGGTCCCAAGAGTTAGGGAAAGCAGAATGATTCATACTTGGAAGAAAAAATACATGGGGTACGTGGCAAAGTGAGCTATGGCTATGTCACGATTTTGTGAAAGCTTTAGATTTTGTTTTTAATTTCTGTTTTTCCACTACTCATCTTAATTTAACTATTTAGTATACATTATATACTTACTGTAATTCAGTTTTTTCCTATATTTATCATATATTGCAATGTACTGCTGCCACAAAGTTAACAAATTTCATAATACATGCTGGTGATATTAAACCTGATTCTGATTCTGATTTGTTCTCAAGCACTCACAGCTAATGAATACTAACTAGTATGATTTTTATAAATCTATATTAATGTAATTAGTTCTGAATATTGCAATATTTTGAGTTTTTAATATGTGTGTGTGTGACATTTAGTTGTTATGTCATAGTGACTTAGGGTAAATTTGCAGACAGATGCACTCTCTCTCCACTTCTCTATAATATCTCCAATATTTGGTTATTTGATCTGAGAGTCGGGCTGAACTCATTGAGACCTTTACATCCTTTAAGCCATTTATATGGTCAACTGAAAGAATTTACAGATCCAGACTGCTTGCAGCTATATTTCTGAGATATTGCTAAGCAGTGGAAACACCTGACGGTTATGTGAGCAGAGGAGGAACAGGAGAAAGATCATATTTTCACCCTACTTCTTTCTGCTTGGATGCCACTTTATAGATTGGTTACAGAATAAGAAGAGTGGGTTGTTGGTGTCTGGAGGGCATAATATTGATGTTAACTTGATGGTGCTCTCACAATCAAACAGTCCAGTGCAAAGCATAAAATCTAGCCAGGTTTATAACATGCACCATGCCATATCAGGAGCAATAGTCATCAAACTGACACCTGTGGTCACAGGAGCCATAAAAAAGTTTGACATTTTGGGCTCAAGGCTATTGACTGCAGTAAAGTCTACACAATGTGACTTTTGTTAATATGGCAATTAGTGGTAATTATAGAACAGGAGGGTGTAATTGAGAGGAGGTTTCTACTGAGCTGAAGTTGCAGCCTTTTCAGAATGGTAAAAATACTAAAAGAAGGGTTATGTGTTTGCACCAGTTTCATGTCATAAATTTGTCAGTTACTGGCACCTTTATTACATTGCTACCTCATCTGTGGCGCTGCCTGACAACCTGTCGCATGGAAAAAGTCATTAGGGTGCTTTTGGATGTTCTACTGACAGGTTCTATTGTTAAAATCTCCTAGTAGGAACCCAGTCTAGAAAGAAGAGAAGTTTTTCTTAGGGCTGATAGTATGCCCGCTGTCAAAGCAAGTGTAGTGAAGCTTTTGATCGAACTTTAATCAACTTAAATCTAGAAAGTGAAAGGAACTCCCTGAAATATTGTTGAATCTATTATTTTATACACTGAGATTCAAGATCAGGATTCTGCGTCAGTAGATAAAAAGAACGGTCATCATACTGTATTGATAGACAGCAGGAAATGCGTTTGATTTCAGTAGTTACAGCTGGTCCTTTGAATACAGAGGAGAGGCATTTTTCCCTTGGTCTTATTTTACTAGTACAAGTTAAGTCAGTAATACTTTATATGCACGGAGGGTGAATCGATAATCCGTGCAATTTATTATTGCTTTCTTGTAACAAATTAATCCACACTTAAGAGCTACTGGATTCTTTACTTTTGTATGATTGACCTTTTACTTAGTTGTCATTTGGAGTGATATCAGGATATATCACTTGTTTATATTAACAAAAGTTTCATTTTCTCAAATGAGCAATTTGGCAAAAAATGGCTTTGTGTATTGTCATTAATCCAGATCTCAAATAGGAAGAACTGCCATCATGTTTTAAAGTCTGGCATTGTCCCTAAAGTAAAAGAAATAACTCAGTTACCATGTTATTAGGTACGCCAGTACATCTACTCATTAATGTAAACATAGAGTCAGCCAATCATATGGCAGCATGCAGACATGGTCAAGAGGTTCTGTTGTTGTTCAAACCAAACATAAGAAATGTGATCTAAGTGACTTTGACTGTGGAATGATTGTTGGTGCCAGACAAGGTGGTTTGAGTATTTCAGAAACTGCTGATCTCCAGGAATTCTCATGCAGAACAGTCTAGAGTTTACAGAGAATGGTGTGGAAAGAAAAAGAAAATCTATCTGCGGTGAAAAACATATTATTAATGAAAGGGGTAGGAGGCGAATGGCCAAACTGCTTCAAGCTGATAAGAAGATGACAATAACTCAAATAGTGTGCAGAAGAACACAAAACACTTTGAACTTTAAAGTGGATGGGCTACAGCAGCAGATGACTATGGACATAAATTCAGTGACCATTTTATTAGGAACAGAGGATACCATTAAAAAAGTAACCACCGAGTGTAAGTTGATTATAAATTTAGATTACAGCTTTCTCTAAGTTCAACCTATCCAAACTTCTCTTAACGTTGAAATTGAGTTCGCATGCACCATTTGTGCTGACAGCTCATTCCACACTCTCACAACCCTCAGAGTGAAGATATTTCCCTTAAACCTTCCACCTTTCACCCTTAACCCATAATGTCTGGTTGTAGTCCCAGCAATTCTTAGTGGAAATCCAGAGATTCATTTTCTTGAAAGCATATTCAATAAATCCATAGAATAATAACCATAACAGAATCAGTGAAAGACTGTAACTTAGTAACAATAATAACATGTGCAGAAAGGAAATTGTGTCTTATCCCTGTCTTTCACCTGTACATGGTTTTTAAATCAGCAAGTTGGTTTCAGGTGTTTTGGGGACTTTGTGCAATAATGCTTCCTGTACTGGAAGCAATAATTCACGATTTAAAACAAAATATGACAACGTGCTAAAAGTGAGGAAAGTTCACAATAGGGAAACTTGGCAATTATCAAGTATTAGGTGATGTTGTTGCAGAGTATACAAGTATCAATCATGTATCCCTAGGTTCAGATGGCCACCTTGTTGAGGTGAGTTGTTTTGCTCTCTTTGAATTTACCCATTTGAAGTATTTAAGTTTAAATAATACCTCTGTCAATATTGTCAGCTGAAGCCTTGTAAAATGTTGCTGCTCGAAAATGGGTCTAGAAAATTTGCAGTGGTAAATTACATATTTGCTCTTTGTGAATTACAGTTTTTTCAGTGCAGCAAGCTACTGCATTTTGAGGCCATTTGGAACACTTTTCACAGCCCTTTATATCTGCTTCCAAGAGTAACTTCTAATGCGTGCAACCATACTAGATTTAGCTTTAATGATTTTATTACTGTTTAATCGCTCATTAGTAGCAATGAGCATGAGAGGCCCTCCATTAGTCGGGGGTGACCATACATCTGGCATCCCAGGGCAGTATGATATGGAGAACAAGCTGTTGTCCATGTAGCAGGCTCCCCCTCTCCACACAGCTGATGAATCTAAAGGAATGCTAGAGACCAATACGGTTTGGTACCAGCTAAGTCACAGGAGTTGCCAGTCAGCCTTGAGCTCAACTGAGGATTCACTTAGGACTGCCTTAGGGACTCCAGCTCTGGATTTTTCCTCCAGGATTATTCCCAAAATCTTCCCCATGAATGGGTGTAGTCTCACGGCAGCAGAGGTTTGTGATCAGAGTTTTCCTTTTCCTAAATGAGTTGTAAACCACAGCTAATGGGCCTCGTCTACCCAACGCAATTGGTTTTAAGGCACCAGTAACCTGCCTTTGCCCCTTCTCCTGTTAGTAGAAACGGTTTCACCAATCTTAGTAGCTGAGCACCACGTGAAGGTCAGGAGCTGGTCTTGGTTGTCAGATACAATTTGAGATACATGCCATTGGGAGCATTGATAGATTGTGGGAGCTTATTCCCACTCCTCCTCTTGGTGATGGCAACCTTAAGGAACCAATGAGCATGAAATGTACAGATTCTCTCAGGATTTATGTTATCATACACTGCATTAATTCCTTCCATTTAAAATTAACAAAGATACAGCAATCTTTCAGTAAGTTCCTCACAGTATCTAATTCCTCAAATCAAGTAAATATTGTATTGAGAATAAATATGAAGTGAACCATCTAAAAAGAAAAGCATCAATAGCAGTCAGGTGACTGAAAAAATTAAAATGTATAGTAGTTACCTAGATTTTAGACCTATTTTTCTGATTTTTAAGTGGAATTCATACATAAGAATTCTATACTTATTTTAGAGTGGCTTTCCCCATTTGCTGTGGAATTGGGCCTATGGTGAAATTGGACCTGGTGTGGTTCACTATAATACCAATGTCACTTCCTGACATGTGGATTTGAAATTGGTTTATTATTGTCACATGTACTGAGATACAATGAAAAGCTTCTGTTTAGTGTGCTAACCAGATAGGTCATTCCATACATAATTAAATCAAGGTAGTTAAAAGAAAACATAATGAAGAATATAGGATTACAGTTACAGAGAAACTGCACCACAGGCAGACAAATGAAGTGCAAATGCTACAGCGATGTACATCAAGAATTCAGGAGTTCATCTTTTAGTGTATGAGAGGCCCATTCAGGAGTCCGATACCACGAGCTGTCCTTCAGCCTTTTGTACCTTCTGTAATACAGGAGAGGTGAAAAACCATAATGAATTGAGTGGGTGGGGTCCTTGATTATGTTGGCTGCTTCCCCGAGGCAGCAGGAAGTGTAGACAGAGTAAGTGACGGGAGGTTAGTTTGCCTAACGGACTGGGCTGAGTTCACAACTGTCTGCAATTTCTTGCATACTTCTGATGACGTTGTCAACGTTTGTGTCTCATTTTAATTAATAGTTCCAACTCGTCCTACAACCTCCATAAATTACACGATAAAATGAGGCTTGAAAATAGTGAACTACACTAGAATTAGTCTCTGCTGTGATTTCATTAATGTTTTTGACGGCATTGCTGTAATTCTTTCACAAATCAGACTATTGTCCCTCTGTACAAATTAAGGATTTATGAACTACTAGTTGCAGCTCACAGACACTTCAATCTGTGGACCAATGGCAATCACTGCTGTTGGGGGCTTCAAGCAATATAACAATGGGACTATTCAGGGGAGCGTGCGTGAGGCACTGCATAAATGATATCTTCATTTTAATGTTACATTTTGTAGTGACAAGCAAAAACTTGTACCCATAATTGTTGGATGTTTTTTGAAAGTAGGTACATTCATTGTTGATAGAAAACCAGCATGTAATAGAGGATCTGCACTTCTTCCAGGAATTAGTTTATGTCTGTGGGCTTCTACCCATCCACTTCACTTGATGTGTTGTGTGAATAGAAATCCTCTTCTGCACACCACTGTTGTAACACATGGTTATTTGAGTTACTGTCACCTTCCTGTCAGTGTGAACGATTCTGGCCATTCTCCTCTGACTTCTCTCATTAAAAAAGTGGATTTTTTTCATTTATTACACCATTCTCTGTAAACTCTAGAGAGTGTTGTGCGTGAAAATCCCATGAGATCAGCATTTTCTGAGGTACTCAAACCATTCTGTTTAGCACCAACAATCATTCCACGATCAAAGTCACTTAAGTCACATTTCTTTCCCTTTCTGATATTTGGTCTGAACAACAACTGAACCTCTTGACCTTGTCTGCATGCTTTTTTTGCATTGAGTTGCTGCCACATGATTGGCTGATTAGATATTTACAATGAGTTGGTGTACAGGCATACCTAATAAAGTGACCACTGATTGTATATGATTTTTCTATATTCCATCTGCCTTGTATCAGCCTTTTTCCAGTATAATAGTTTTTTTTCCAAAAGTTCTCATATTTCTTCTATAGCTGAAGAAAAATTCCTCTCTCTCCAGTTTTTAAAAGGCCAACGTTGCCAATTGTTATCTGCAAAAAGTTTTCCGATAATAAAACTCCACGGTGCCATTCTTCATGATTGACGTTTTTATTCACTTTGTATTATAAATGTTACCAATTTTTTTTAAACTACTGATATTGTTCATTCCCAATTAGTTGTGTCTATAATGGCAGGTGTAGGAGTGGTGACCCAGTAGATGGCAGAAGATTTTAATAGCATGACTTTGAATGTGGATATGTTGTTATTTTCACTCACTTCAATTTAATTGTATTAAGCAAATTGTGAAAACTGATGCAGCTCTTCAGTAAAACTTTTTAATTAACCATAAATATGATTTTTCAGAACAGCAATAACTGAAACGAACGAAAAGTATAAACTAAACAAAAGAGAGTCTGCAGATGCTGGAAATCCAAGCAACACACACAAAATACTGGATCTGATGAAGGTTCTTGGCCCCAAATGTCAACTATAGGTGCTTAGCTCATAGATGCTTGCCTGGCCTGCTGAGTTCCTCCAGCATTTTATGTGTGTTAAAAGTATAAGCTATATGCCTCAGTCAAAGAATGCATGAGGCAAATTCCTTAGTGCTTCAGCCACATTAAGTACAGCAGCAACTTCATTTATAGGTATCTCTTCACAAGTTAGACTTCACAGGCTGTTTCATTACTGAAGACCTAAACCCAAACTTATGTTCACTAAATGTCAGCTGAATTTTCCAAGAGAAGTTACTAGATAATAAACAAATGTGAGATGTTATCCTTGCAACTGTTTATTTTAACTAAAACACCACTGACCAGCAATTCAATTTCAGAATTATCATATCAGTTATAAAGAGAGATGGATAGGCTGGGATTGTTTTGTGTAGAGCAAAGGTTCCCAACCTGGGGTCTATGGCAAAAAAAAACATTGGGAACCTCTGCTCCAGAGCATGGGAGATAGGGGTATAGAGGTATATAACATTATGAGGAGCGTAGATAAAATGGATGGTTACAGTTTTTTTTTTCTCCAGCATAGGGGAAAAACGTTAAAGGGATCTGAGGGAAAACTCTTTCCACACAATTGTTATGGATATATGGAATGAGCTGCCAGAGGAAGCTGTAGAGGCGGGTACAATTACAATGTTTAAACAACATTTAAATAGGCACATGAAGAGAAAAGGTTTAAAGGGATATGAACTAAGCAGAGGGAAATGGGATTGCGTTGGATCTATATCATGATTGGCAATAATGTCTTGGGCCAAAATAAGGCAGCACAGAAGCATAGTGGTTAGCAGAATGCTTTACAGTATCAGCGACTCAGGTTCATTTCCCACTGCTTCCTATGAGAAGGTTGTACCTTCTCCCCATGATAGCGTGGGTTTTCTCTAGGTGCTCTGGTTTCCTCCCACAGTTCAAAGACGTACCAGTTGATAGGTTAATTGGCCGTTGTAAATTGTCCCATGATTAGGTTAGCGTTAAATTGGGGGATTGCTGGGTGGCACGGCTCAAGGGGCCAGGAGAGCCAATTTCACACTGTATCTTAATAAATAAATACGGCCAGTTTCTGTACTGTTTGACTCTGATACTGTGCACCTACAGTTCATACTGTGACACAACAAGAAGTAGACTGTGCTATGTGTAATGTTAAATAGTTGAAAGTCTTAACATGATTGACCTGTGTTTAAAAATTAATTGCATTTTTAAAATATGGGCAGATTTCTACATTGAAATTAAAGTGTGAAATGCTGTATGTGCTGTGTATCCAAAGGAAAAGTTGGTCCATATCTAGAATGTTGCTTTATTTCCAAATTGTTGTACCATGTGAGTGTTAGAAATCATAAATACATTGAGTTAATTGATTTTTCTATCAAGAAACTGAAGGAAGGTTTATTTTCACAGCATGCTGACCTCCACATCAGCAATAAGTTATAGGCATACTTTTCTGCTATTGACTTATTATTCTCCAGTGGGAGCTAGATTAATCAATTTAAAAACATTAATTGGAATCATCTCCAAACAGCCCACTGAATATCAACACTTTAACAAATTTAACAAAAAATTATTCCTGAGTGCTTTTATTGTGAGTGCTTCTGTCCTTGTTAAGATTTTTTTATTATAAGAAAAACTAAAATGAAAGAAAATTATACTTACTAGGAAGCAATAAGTGCTATGAGCTTTGCATCTTCTCTCTAGTTTCTCAGTTAATAAAGAAACTCCGTCTGTTTTCCTTCAAGTTTATATTTGCAGCAAGGGAAGAGTAGCTTCATTCATCCCACTACTTCAGTCAATCCTGATGTGTCACTGTGAGTTTATCGACTCCAATGTGTATAATAAGAGGATTAAAATTGAATTTATTATATTTTACTGAAAGGTAAAGGTTCTAGCATATTAAATTTATATTTGTATATTTATGACAACTTTTTAATGCTTTGTTAAGATTAGATGCCTTTTTCTGCCTGTGTCACTATACTTTGGGATATAAATTAATCTGGAATCAAGATAAAGCAGCATTTTAACAAATTATGTCTATGTTTGTATGATTTTTGTAGATGATAATATTTCTACCTTATCAAAGCTCTCGGAGACCTCTAACAGGATGCACTCAACAAGCATTCTCCACCTGCTACTGATGTAACATGTCCAATAGAGTAACACAGTACTCACTTTCTGTAGGTGAAGTCGTAGAGAAAGTAGGTAACATTGGTTGATACCTGTCTAAGAATTACAGCACATGACAACCTGCTCTCTTTGCTGTTATGTTGTCTAAGTGCGTGAATTGATAGAACTGTTCTGCCAATGTGGAAGAGAGCCCAGAAAGCTGTTCCTCGCTGTTGTTAAATTTTAGCTTTTTTAATAAAATTACTTTGTTGTCAATTTAAATCATCAACTCTTTTATACTATCTTAGAAGGAAATCCAAAGACAATGATCAGTGAAAGCTGTCTCTGGCTTCAGGTAGCACATAAAATCCTTAACAAAGATACTGTTACTCCTATTCAACATATCACTGTTGAAAGAAGCTGTGAACAAAAGTGCTGCCCACCATAATGCCATACATACCAAACAGAAGCAGCCAATTTAATTGGCAATGAGGTGTTTATCCATCTATAAACTGCCATTTTTAGAACTAACTTAAGCTCCTTTATCTTGGTGGTGGCTTCCACCAATCATAAGAGACACTTCATTGTAGCTGCAGACCTTGAAGGCTCTTCCTTATATAATTTATGTTAAGTTGCCCCTTCTGTGTTTAAGACACATGGAGATGGATATTGAGGCATATTTCCATTTAATAGAGGTAGAACATGCAAAAGGGAACAATTTTGAGAATCAGACTCCTTCATTCAAAGCTTGCCAGAAGGACATGTGCATGATACTGACATTGCTTTGGACCCAGTCAGAGCAGAATTGATATGAACTCAGCTCTATCACAATCACCACTGTTGTGATGAGGCAGGAAAGGAGTAGCCCAACTGTTTAGTTTTCAAAGGTGAAAAATGACAAGATTATGTTGGGAGAAACAGAGAGGCAGACTATAGTTTTCTCAGCTGCCTCAGTCAGTAATGAGGTAGAAATCAATTTGTGGAGAGTGGAACCTCTGACTTAACATTGGTGGAGTTGAGGAGGCAAAGTCATGTGTGAGGGTAACAAAGGAAATACTGAGAAAGCACTGGGGCTAAGTTGAGTTACAGAGTTAGAAGTACAGTAAGTAACATTAGATTAGATGTGACATTCAAAAATCAGTTCTGCATTATGGAAAGGAAATGGATTCAGTTGTAGAAACAATTTATTTGGAGGGCTAAAAGTGATGACTTGTGTTTTGCTAATTTTGATCTCTCAGAAATTGATTCAGCAAGATTTGAATCAGCTGGTTGAGAGACTGTATACGAAAAATAGTATTACCTTTTTGCACCATTTCAAAAGAATTGAATGCTCTTATTTCAAGAGTATTTTGTTTTACTATCCAGCATTGGATTCAAATTTATAATAAATGAGCATCCTATATTCTTCATTTCAGCTTCAGGGAAGAAAATTATTTTAATGTGGACGAAATAAGGAAATGAAACTGAATGGCCCAAAGGTCTTTTTGTATAAAAAATGTTTCCATTTCAGAGAGAAATTCATCAACTGTTGAAATGTTTGTGTAATATTCTTGATGGAGAGTATTCTCTAATTTCTTTTTTATGTGTTCATTAGATTGGCATCGTTATTTGTGAAGCTAGGGCCTAGCAAACTGGATTCATGGCATCACTTTTTTAGCAGGACATGTTGAAAATTACATATTTCTAGACCAGGCTATGATTACTCAAGAAATTGGATCAGATTGTTTCAAGGATAAATTGTTATTGCTCAATGCTATTTAAGAGGTGTAAAAAATGAACCGGGGGAGAAAAAGAACATCTCACCTTTCAAGCCTACTCTGCAATTTGTGAAGATCATAATGTTATGATAATCTTATATGGTAATCATATATATTTTCCTGTGCTATCCCCAAATCTCTAATTCCTTCAATGTACAAAAATCCTTTAAGTTCTGTTTTAAATAAACTCAACTGTCCTCCATAACCCTCCAGTGTATAGAATTCCAAAGATTTATCACCCTCCGTATGAAGAAATTCCTTTTTATCTCAATCCTAAATGACCTACTCTTGTTCTGAGACTGAGTTTGAGATCTCTGCTAGTAGATTCCTTATCCTTTTCAACTCTTGCAGGAAAGTTGTTTGTTATTTTTCAGGGCACCAATGAATACAGCTCAAGTTTACTCAGTCTCTTCATATTAGTTTATATAAGACCAAAGCTGTATCTAATGTACCAAGGTGCTATATAAATTCAGTAAGACCTCTTTGCTCCACAGTAAATTCTCTCACAGTAGAAATTCTGTCACCAAATTGTTCAAATGAATTAAGAAAGGCTAAGATCCAAGCCCAAATCCTGTGGTACTCCACTAGCACTCTAATACATTACAGGCACAAAATGCAGGAAGAATTCAGTAGGTCAGGCAGCATCTATGGAAAAGTGTGAACAGTCAACGTTTTGGACCAAGACCCCTCGTCAAGACTGGAAAAAAAGATGAGAAGTCAGAAAAAGAAGGTGGGGAGAGAGGAGGAAGAAGTACTTAGTGATGGGTAGGTAGGAAGGTGGGAGGTGAAGTAAGGAGATGGGAAATTGATTGGTGAAAGAGATAAAGGGCTGGAGAAGGGGGAATCTGAAAGGAGAGAGTAGAAGACCATGGAAGAAAAGGAAGGGGGAGGAGCACTAAAGGGAGGTGATAGGCAGGGAAGGAAATAAGAGGGGAACAGAAATGGTGAAAGAAAGGAGGGGATGAAATTAACAGAAGTTTGAGAAGTCGAAGTTTATGCCATCAGGTAGAGGCTACCCAGGTGGTATGCTGCTTGGATTTCCAACATCTGCAGATTTTCTCGTGTTTGTACTCTCATACATTCATCAGCCATGATTTTCTTTCCATAAATAGATGGATACCTGAAGTAAGTCAGTTCAGTAATGTAAAACAAACCCCTTAGTCTCTCAATTTTTCTAAATGTTTGCACCTACTTTGACAACTTAACCTCCTTCCTAATGACCTCCTATGAACCTTCTTTGATCCCAATCTCCTGACCTCCCTCTTACATTTCCAATATTTCAATCTCCTGAATCCCCACTTCTCTCGCCCACCCCATCTAGATTTTAATCTCCCAATCCAAAGCCTCATCTTCAAACTGGAATTCACATGAACGGTCAATTGTCAGTTATTTCTGACCCACACTAACCCCTTCCAGCTCTCTTTCAAATCATATACCATTTTGATTTGGATATATGTCACTCGTTCTTGTTGGATTAAAATCCTGAAAATCCACACACAGTGATTCTGTAGAAATGACCTTCTACATACAAACTGCAACAATTCAAGAAGGCAGCTCACCATAAGCCCTTCCGCCGTTTGATAATTTAACATAGGTAATAAATGCTGCTCTTCCCAGTGAAAGCCCACAGCAAGTATATGAGTAAAGCAAAGAATTAGTACTGAGAGGAAATGAAAGTAGTCTGTATTCCTATAGTAAATAGTCTCTAGGAAAACTGGGAATGTCCAGTTTTTTATTTTATTTTATTTTTAGTTTGTTCAGGGATTGATAACTGAGTTTAAATGAAGCAGAAACAGCCAATGCACAAGAAACACAGAAACTTAGAAAGTATAATGACTGTTTAACATTGCATTCCCTTGCTTAATGATGAATGAGAATTTGTAGAAGTAAACCTCTTTCTCACGCATATTTTCATTTTGTTTCAGTTCAGTTTTAATGCAGTAATCTCAACACTTAATGATATTCCAAGATTAAATATAGAGCCAAAGAATTGCTTCCATCATAACCTTACTAGAAGTACAGCAGGAATGTCGCTAGTGGCTGCTGGCTCCTTCTTTGCTCTTTTTGCAAATTTACAGCAATGGAACAGGATGATGAGAGTGAGATAAGGAGAAATTTCTTCACATTCAGATTAATTTATTGTAATATACACCAGGGTGCAATGTAATTCCTTGCTCACATGAAGTATAGAGAGTAAACAGTAAGCATTGGGGGTGAGGAGAAATAATAATAATAAAATTAAAAGAAAGGTACAAAACAACAGATAACTATCAATTACGACAGAATGGTGGAAAGGTATAGTGTAAAGGGAAATGCTATGGTGCCAGTAATATAACAACACAAAAAGGTACAATGAAGAGACTGAGAACATGACAGCATCTCTGGGAAGAGGGAGTGAAAGGTAATTGGTTCAAAAGACTGATACTCGTGGGTAAGAAGCTGTTCTTGAATCTGGACATCCAGGGTTTCTGATTCCTGTATCTTCTCCTAGAAGAATGTAGAACAGAGATCAAAAGTCGGTGGACCTTGGAATTATCTACATCAGAAACTCAGTTATTTAGCTCACTCAGAGATCAGTAGATTTGTTGGCATTAAGGGAATCTAACTATATGAGGAAAAAACTGGAAAATGGCATTAAAATACCTATCAGCCATGATCTTGATGAGTGGTAGAGCTGGCTGGAAGGTCACTTAGTCTACTCTTATTTCCTATAACTACCACTCCTTCTAAACAGTTATTCATCTGATGACCAACCTAATTGTAAATACTTCTAGAATTATTGGAGAGGAGAAGAATGAGCAATGATTTTTTGATAAATATGGTTTATTAAAGAGTAACTAAATAGCATGTGATGAGAGCCTAGGATGTTTAAACTGTAGAAATGGGTAGCTTGTCTAGATAATTTCACTGTGATTTTGACCATAAGACATAGGAGCAGAATTAGGCCAGAATGTCAGAATCTGCTCTGACATTCCATCATAGCTGATTTATGATCCCTCTCAACTCCATTCCCCTACCTTCCCCCCCCCCACCCCATATCACTGACTAACCATAAATCTATCAACTTATGCTTTAAATATACTCAATGACTTGTGCAATGAATTCCACAGAATCACCACCCTCTGGCTGAAGAAATTCCTCCTTATCTCTGTTATAAATGGACACCCCTCTATTCTGAGGATGTTCCTTCTGGTCCAAGAACCACCCATTATAGGAAACATCGTCTTCAGATCCGTTCTATCTAGGCCCTTCACTATTCATTCAGTTTCAATGAGATGCTGGCTCATTCTTCTAAATTCCAGTGAGTGCAGGTCCAAAGCCATTAAAAACTCCTCATCCATTAACCTTTTCATTCCCAGAATCATTCTGAACCTCCTCTGGATTCCCTCCAATGCCAGCAGATCTTTTGTTTCGATAAGGGGCTCAAAACTGCTCTTGTTACTCCACCTGAGATGTGACCAATGCCTATAAAGCCTCAGCATGACATCCTTGCTCATATATTCTGGTCCTCTCAAAAGGACCAGAATATATGAGCAAAAGGACTCCCAAATCCATTTGCACCTCTGAATTTTTAATTTTCTCCCTCTTTAAATAATAATTTATATGTCTTTATTGCTTCTACCAAAGTGCATAACCATACACTTCACTACACTATATTCTCTCTGCCACTTCTTTGCCATTTTCCCAATCTGTCCAAGTCCTTTTGCAGACTCCCTGCTTCCTCAACTATATTTGTATAGTCTGTAGATTTTGCTACAAAATCATCAATTCTATCATCCAAATTGTTAACATATAACATGAAAAGAAACAGTCCCAATATTGATCCCTGTGGAACATCACTTGTCACCGCACCCAGTCAGAATAGGCCCCCTTTATTCCAACTCCTTTCCTCCTTCCAATCAGCCAATCTTCTATCTATGCTAGTATCTTTCCTGTAATACCATCTTGTTAAGCAGCTTCATGTGTCACAGGCCTCTTGTCTAAGGCCTTCTAAAATCCAAGTAAACAGCATCCACAGACTCTCCTTTCTCTATTCTACCTGTTATTTCCTTAGAATTCCAACAGATTTGTCAGGCAAGATTTTCCCTTAAGCAAACCATGCTGACTGGGCTACTTTATCATGTAGCTCCAAGTACCCCATAACCTCATCCTTAATAATGGACTCCAACATCTTCCCAACTACTTGAAGTCGGGCTGACTGGCCTATAATTTCCTTCTTTCTGCCTCCCACCCTTCTTAAAGAGTGGAGTGACATTGTTCAGAACCATTTCAGAATCTAGTGATTCTTGAAAGATCCTTACTAATGCCTCCACAATCTTTTCAGCCTCTCATGTCAGAGAGGTAGCTGAAGAGCTGGCAGATGGAATATAATGTAAGGAAGTGTATGGTCATGCAGAAATTATTCTTCAGTATTTTGAAGAATATTGCAGGAGATTAAACATCATATGCGGTGATAATAAGCTAGAACATGATTTTTTCAAGTAGATATTGACTATTAGGTTCAAACACAACCATCCCATTTTCAGTGATCACTTTTTTTTCATATTGTCTTCTCTTGTCTCTCTTCAGAAATAGAAAGTTAAAATTGAGTTTATGCCCGTAATGCTGATCCACAAGTGTAATGAATCAGAATCAGGTTTAGTATCTCTGACCATATAACCATATAACAATTACAGCATGGAAATAGGCCATCTCGGCCCT
Organism: Hypanus sabinus; assembly: GCF_030144855.1. Taxonomy (NCBI): domain Eukaryota; kingdom Metazoa; phylum Chordata; class Chondrichthyes; order Myliobatiformes; family Dasyatidae; genus Hypanus; species Hypanus sabinus. The sequence continues at coordinate 53,998,984 of NC_082727.1, forward strand.
TCTAGTACGTGCCCAACGCTTACTCTCACCTAGTCCCACTGACCTTCACTTAGCCCAAAATCCTCCATTCCTTTCCTGTCCATATACCTATCTGTAACTTAGGTACTGAAACCCAGGTAACATTTTAGTAAATCTCCTCTGTACTCTCTCTATTTTATTGACATCTTTCCTATAATTCAGTGACCAGAACTGTACACAATACTACAAATTTGGCCTCACCACTACCTTGTACAATTTTAACATTACATCCCAACTCCTATACTCAATGCTCTGATTTATAAAGGCCAGCATACCAAAAGCGTTCTTCACCACTCTATCCACATGAGATTCCACCTTCAGGGATCTATGTACCATTATTCCAAGATCACTCTGTTCTACTGCATTCCTCAATGCTCTACCATTTACCATGTATGTCCTATTTTGATTAGTCCTACCAAAATGTAGCACCTCACACTTATCAGCATCTGCCATCTTTCAGCCCACTCTTCTTACTGGCCTAAATCTCTCCGCAAGCTTTGAAAACCCACTTCATTATCCACAAGGCCTTCTATCTTAGTATCATCTGCATACTTACTAATCCAATTTACCACCCCATCATCCAGATCATTAATGTATATGACAAACAACATTGGACCCAGTACAGATCCCTGAGGCATGCCACTAGTCACCGGCCTCCAACCTGACAGTTATCCACCACTACTCTCTGGCATCTCCCATACAGCCATTGTTGAATCCATTTTACTACTTCAATATTAATACCTAACAGTTGAACCTTCCTAACTAACCTTCTGTGTGGAACCTTATCAAAGGCCTTACTGAAGTTCATATAGACAACATCCACTGCTTTACCCTCGTCAACTTTCCTAGTAACCTCTTCAAAAAATTCAATAAGATTTGTCAAACATGACCTTCCACGCACAAATCCATGTTGACTGTTCCTAATCAGACCCTGTCTATCCAGATAATTATATATACCATCTCTAAGAATACTTTTCATTAATTTACCCACCACTGACGTCGAACTTACAGGCCGATAATTGCTAGGTTTACTCTTAGAACCATTTTTAAACACTGGAACCACATGAGCAATATGCCAATTCTCTGGCACCATCCCCGTTTCTAATGACATTTGAAATATTTCTGTCAGAGCCCCCACTATTTCTACACTAACTTCCCTCAAGGTCCTAGGGAATATCCTGTCAGGACCCAGAGACTTATCCACTTTTAAATTCTTTAAAAGCGCCAGTACTTCCTCTTCTTTAATCATCATAGTTTCCATAACTACCCTACTTGTTTCCTTTATCTTACACAATTCAATATCTTTCTCCTTAGTGAATACCGAAGAAAAGACATTGTTCAAAATCTCCCCCATCTCTTAGCTCCACACATAGCTAAGAGATTCTCTGATTCTCTAAGGGACCAATTTTATCCCTCACTATCCTTTTGCTATTAATATAACTGTAGAAACCCAATACAGCATGTCATTAAATTTGTTGTTTTGCCCAGCATTACAGAATTTACACAATTGCTCTACTTATTTATTTTGTAACATCGTAAAGACGGATAATGAGGTAGCATTCATAGGTTCATATACCATTCTGAAATTTATTGACAGAGAGGAAAATGCTGTTCCTAAAATTATGTGTATGGATCTTCAAGCTTCTAGACCTCCTCCGCAATGGTAACATGTCCCAGATGTTAAGGTCCCTAGTGATGGATACCACCTTCTTAAGGCACCACCATTTGAAGATGTCCTGGATGGTGGGAGGATTAAGCCCATAATGGCTGATTCTTCATCTTTCTGCAGCCTTTTTTGATCCTACACTTTGGAGCCTCCTTACCAGGCAGCGATGCAAAGAAGTCAGAATGCTCTCTGTGGGAATATGAGACATACCAAGTCTCCTCAAACTCCTAATGAAATGTAGCCACTGGTTCTCCATGGTTACATCTATGTGTTGGGCACAGGATTGTTTTTCCAAAATATTCATATTCAGAAACTTAAAGCTGCTCACACTTTCCATTGCTGACTCGTCATGGGGACTGGAGTGTATCCTTATGATTTCACTGTCCTGAAGTCTGCAATCAATGCCTTGGTTGTGGTGAACTACATATACCTGTCTGGACATGCCCGCCTCCCCCCCCCCCCCCGCACAGACTGCTCCTGTGGCTCCTCCCACGGACCCCGATATAAAAGTGATTGGAGGCACAGCCCCGGCCTCAGTCTCCAGGATGTTGTGTGGTGGTCACTTGCTGCTGACAGTGCTTTCTTCCAGCCAATAAAAGCCTACCTTAACCCACGTCTCAGAGTTATTGATGGTGCATCATTGGTCATGCTGACGCTGAGTGTGAGGTTGTTGGTGCCACAACACTCGACCAGTTGACCTATTGCACTCATCACTGTCATGTTGGATTCTGCCAGGAACAGTGGTGTCATCGGTAAGTTTACATGGCTTTTGAACTGTGTTTAGCGACACAGTCCTGAATTTAGAAAGAATAGAGCAAAGTTGTACCTATGGCACTTAGTTATTTATTACAGCATTGTAGGCACACAGCATCACATAAGAAGCATTCTCCAGTAAAACGTAAATTAAAGCATAAACCATACAAAATTTTTACAATAGGAACACTATCAGAACAAAAAAAATTACTCAGTCTATTTTAATGCAAAGTGGTCATAGTGTCGCTAAACTACAGTACTTGGCAGTTAGAGTTTGGTTCAAGAACTGAATGTTTGAAGGGAAGTAGCTGTCCTTGAACATGCTGGTGTGAGAATCAGGCTACTGTACCTCCTGCTTTATCGTAGCTGCAAAAAGATGGCACGGCCCAGGTCGTGGTACTTTGATGACAGAGATTGCCTTCTTCAGACAGTACCTCCTGTAGAGAGGAAGCACAGCTACTGTAGCAATGGGGGTTTGAAGGAGGAATTTGCCCGTGACCCTGTGATGTATTGGACACAGTCCACTGCTCTCTGCAGCTTCTTACATTCCTGCAAATTCGTATTGTTTCAACAAAACATCTGTAGAGGTTTGTTGGAATGTTCAGTGACAAGCTGAACCTGCTTAACCTCCTAAGAAAGTAAAGACACTGGCGTGCTTTCCTTATTTCTAGATACTTGTATGTCCTTTTTGATGTACTTAAAAACTGGACTGTTTCCTGTAATATAATAATAAATTTTAAATTGATATTGCTTCTTTGTAATCTTTGAACCTTTTTCTATGATAAACTGTTTGGTTCTTTTTTTTGTTACCTATCTTTATAATATTGAAAGTATCCATGAGGTCTTCAGTATTCTTTTTCTCAAACCCCTGTTCCAGAACTTGACTGCATAATTGGTTCCTAAAGGTTGCCATAGCCAGGGGTGGTAGTGGGGATAAGCTCTCACTATCTATTAAATGCTCCCAAAGGCTAAGCCTGGTGGATCCATTTCTACTGACAGGAGAAGGGGAAAAGGTGGGTTTCTAGTGTCTTAAATCCAGTTGCTTCAGGCAGATGGGACTCGCCATCTGTGGTTGTCAGCTTACCTAGGAGAAGGAAAACTCTAATCTCAAACTTCCACTGCCTTGCAACTGTACCCACTCATGGGGGAGGCTTTAGGAGTAAATCCCAAGGAAAATTTCAGAGTTGGAGTCCCTAAGGCAGTCCCACTTTGAGTTCAACACTGACTGGCAACTCTGGCAACGTCATTGGTGCCAAATTCTGTCTGTCTCTCCTGTTCCTTTGGATTCAACAGGTGTGTGGACAGGTGTAACAGCTTGCTCTGCATGTCACACTGCCCTGGTTGTGTATTACATAGACTGCTGAGATGAAACATTCATGATCAACCCCACCTCACTTTGTAAATTCAGAATTTTATGTCAGAATGTTTTTGTTCTTCTGTCTCTGTTGGTCAGTGAAGATGATTCTTTCCAATTTATTATACACAGTGCTGGTAAGAGAGTAAGATGGCTACCTTTACATTGGAGTGGATTGAACAGAGGTTCCAAAGGAGGAAGACAAGCAAAAAAAAACTGACTTGATACTTTTGGTAAACTTGGAAATCAGTATTTTGTCCTTTGCTTTGAAGTTTTGTATTCATAACCTGCTATATACTGTGTTTATTCCTCTTGCTGAAAATCAAGATTTTAATGAAAATTAATACTGATAAGATCAGGAGTTTTCCTGAGTCATAAATCAGAAATTGTTATATACATACTTGTGACACTAAAAGCAGAAAACTAAAAAGAAAGCTACATATCTATCAAGCAGTTTTGTATTTTAGGTTTCAGTGACAGACCCCTAAGGCTGGTCTGCTTTTTATGAAGACATGTTTACTTTTCTGTAGACTTCTAAAAGGAATTAAAAGCTCGTGGAATGCAATACTTGGGGCGAATAGGAGAAAAATAGTGTTTTGGAATGTTATGGAGTTTATAATAAATTCTGGTTTAAACTTTAAAGGGCTGCCTACTTCAGCTTGTGTTCTTGTTCATTGAGAGGTGTTTGCTTTGGGGCTGTTAAGAAAATTCGGACTTTTTTTTTGCTCAAACCATTGTCTGCTTTGATCAATGTGGCAACTGCAGTCAATGTAAGTGAAGTTGTTGTGCCTGTAGGAAAAAAATGTAGAATTCCCAAGAACGTCAGAATCAGGTTTAATATCACTGGCATAGGTTGTAAAATTTGTTAACTTAGCAGCAGCAGTACAATGCAATATATAATAATATGGAAAAAAATATAAATTCTGTAGATCAATTACAGTAAGTATATGTATATTAAATAGTTAAATTAAAAATAGTGCAAAAACAAAAATAATAAAAGTGAGGTTGTGTTCATGGGTTCAGTGTCCATTTAAGAATTCTTTGGCAGAGGAGAACAAGCTGTTCCTGAATCACTGAGTGTGTACCTCCTTCCTTCCTTCTTGACAGTAGCAATGAGAAGAGAGCATGCCCTGTGTTATGGGGATCCTTAATAATGGATGCCACCTTTCTGAGGCACCACTCCTTGCAGGTGTCTTGAATTCTATAGAAGCTAGTACCCAAGATAGAGCTCACTAATTTTACAACTTTCTGTAGTTTCTTTCGATCCTCTGGAGTAGCCGGTGCCCCCACCACCCCCATAGCAGATAGTGACACAGCCTGTCAGTATGCTCTCCACAGTACATCTGTAGGTTTTCAAGTGTTTTAGCAAATCTCATGATCATGGTCAGAATTAAACTAAGACCAGAAAAGAAAGTGTGCTGAATGGACTCTTCTGCTGGTGTATTTGAAGGAGTGTCAGAATAGGAGTGTCCTATTCCCATTGCCAGCTCAACATGGCAGCCCTGATGGCTTCCAGGCACTGACTATTTCTGACTAGCTCGTAATCTCCTTCCATGACAGAGTTTTGAAAACAGTGTCTGTTTTGGGATTCTGGTGTCAGGCATGCCAAGGCCTTATTGCTGGGAATGGTGACCTGGCAGAAAATGTTTGCCCTTCTAGTAAATTCACTTTATCTGCTAATTCTAAAGTGTCTGCAATATGTCTCATACTATCACCACCTCCATCCCCAACCAACTCCCTATTTCCCAACACCAAAATATGAAAATAAACTTTAATGCTGAGGATGGTTCTGATCTGGAATTTATTACAAGTGAGGTAATGGTATCAGAGTCAATCAGGACTTTTAAAAGAGAATTGGATAAATATTTGTGAGAAAAGATTTTGCTTGGGAAAAGAGCGAAAGAATAGAGAATGAGACTGATTGGATTTATTACAGAGAATTAACACTGGTTCAGTGGATCAAATATTGTAGATAGTGTATTGTAATGGGTGACAAATGACACATATTGTTCTACATAATTCACAAACACCATCATTGAGTTGTTGTGTTCACTTTAACAGAGTGTCTGACATAATGTAAGCGTAATCTAATTTTATGTAATCTAACGTAAGCCAACTGTTTTGAGTTTGTTCATAATATGTTTTATTCACAAAATCCTACATTATGAATCTCTGGTTCTAATCTTAGTATCACTCACAGTTTTCTATAATTTTACCTTTATCTTCCAAAATATAAATATACACAGTAAATAACAACAATTTGGCACAGATTTATCACCTGACTTGTCATTCCCTGCTGGATCATATAAACAATTTGATACAGACCTCTGTTAATCCACTTTAATAACTATTCAGTTACCTTATCCTTTACCTCCTTTTGTAACAGCTGCTAGCAGCGCTGGACTTAAGCTTTTCCACATATTCACAATTCTAAGTATCATTCTTATAATAAAGGTTTGGATTATGTAGAAAAACATTTCTGCTACTTACTGTATACCTGACAGCACTTTTCCTAGGATGTTCTAACAAAGTCAGGTTTTCTATGTGTGCAAGTAGGAATGCAGGTGGCCTGACACCAGTTGTTTATAGTTCAAATGTCTGCACTCCAGTGACATGACACTCATTGAATTGATTTTTATGGCTATTTAGAAATAAATTGAAAGTAAATTTCTTTACGTGAGGTTTACAGACTTTGGAAACCAGAGCATACTTAAATTTCTAATAACCTTTGAATGCACGTGGTTGTTTCTGAGTGTCAGACATACTCAAAAAAACAATCTTAGATCTTGACAGATTTGACATTTGGCTAAACTGTAGGCATAACTTAGGTATATTTTAAATGTTTTCTCAGCACTTTTATGGGTGAGTTAATATTCTGGTTCATATCTCACAAACTAATCTGGGACAGCCTAACAGTTTTGCCAAATGTAATTTTGATACATCTTAGATGTACTTGAGTAATTTCATACATCCCTAAATGGTTCACAAATTCCTTATTAAAAACAGCTTATCAATCCACTTAAAATAGCAAAGTACCCCAGAACACTTAAAAGAGCTTTATTAAACACAATTTGTCACTGAGCCAGATCAAGAGATGTTAGCACAGAAGGCCTAATGTTTAAGCAAAGCGTTCGTTTTAAGATTGTTCTTAGACAATGAAAGAGAGGTGGAAGGTGAAGAAAACTGAGGCTTGGAAACACAGCTCAAGAGGTGGTACAGCTATTAAAATCAAGAGGCTAGAACTAGAGGAATGAAAATACCTTCAAGTTACCCTGCTAAATTTAAATCATGGGTTCCCAATCTGGAGTCCTCGGACCCTTTGATTAATGGTAAGGCTCCATTGTATATAAAAAAAAAGTTTGGGAACCCCTTAGCTCAAATCAATGTGAACTTGGAGTAGTTGACACAAAGGAGAAAGATTGGAGGTTGGAGATTGGTTTTAGAAGTAAGTCACCTCAGCCACTGCTCATCATTATATAAGTTTTGCAGATCAATGTCTTAGACCAGCTGTCTTCAACGATCATCCCTCATGACAATGTCAGAATTGATAATACTTGTAGATGATTCTACAATTTTAAATTACATTTGAAATTTCCCAGATAATGAAGCAGGCTATGGCTGAATGCAGCAAGATGTAGACAATGTTCAGGAATGGGCTATTGAGCACAAGTAACAATCACACTGCAGAAGCATCAGGCAGTGCAAAAGCTTAGCCACCTTCCACTGATGTTCAATAGCAGGCTGTCACCAGGTCTCCCACAACTTACATTTGTGATCAGTCATATATAAAACCTAATTGAACGTATCAGAGGCTGGTTATCTTACCGCGATTGACTCACATTATGACCTCTCAAAAGTATTTCCCCATTTATATGGTGGAAATTTAATGTTAGATGGATTGCTGTCCACTTGCAGCTGAAACAACCCCCCAGAAGCTGGAAACTACCCCGGACAAAGCAACACACTTGATTGATATACCATACACCACCCTAAGCATTGACTCATTCCATGTTCAGCACCATCTGAAAAATGCATTTCAGCAACTTACCAATGTTCATCAATTCATCACCATCATCATTATGTGCCATGTCGTATGACATAGGTGAACATGGTCTATGATTGTGATTGTTCTCGGCAATTTTTTCTACAGAAGTGGTTTGCATTACCTTCTTCTAGACTGTTTTTACAAGATGGGTGACCCCAGCCTTTATCAATACAGTTCAGAGAGTGTCTGTCAGGCGTCAGTGGTCACATAGCCAGGTATGCACCAGCTGCTCATACGTGCATCTACCGCTGGCTCTCATGGCTTCACATGACCCTGGTTGGGGGGCTAAGCAGGAGCTACATCTTGCCCAAGGGTGACCTGCAGGCTAGTTGGGGGAAGGAGTGCCTTACACCTCCTTTGCTAGAGACGTATCTCCAGTCTGCCACCTACTTCATCAACTATAACTCTCAAATTGGTTCTGCCAGAACAGTAGGTATATGGACTATTACTGCCTTTCACCTTTCCAGGTCACACATAATCATGACTAAGAAATATATAATGCCAGTAAATCACTTCCATCAGGTCAAAGTACTGGAATTCCATTCAAGAGCATTTGGCGACAATTAATCAAGTCCAATAACCCTCAGTAGAGACTGCTCAGTAAAACACCTTTACCGTGTATCTGTATTAAAATGATTACTGCTGATCACTGTGTATGTGTGTGTTTGTGTATGAGTCTATGCACATACCTGTGTGTATGTGGGGCTGTCATGCATAAATCTGCTCTGAGCAATTCTTTCCCAGCTCTCACATGCTTAATTGCTCTTTTGATGTTCTCTCTTGAACAACACCATTTCTTCAAACTGCAAGAGAGCAAATAATGCATTAGATATACACTATAGAGCTCAATCTATAAAAACTATCACTGGAAAGTACTAGACAATTTATTGAAGCTAAGATGAAAGGTAAAAAAATAAAATACAACACATTGACCAGCTCTAAAATGAAGAAAATAGAGATGTGAAGGGTATTTCAATATTCTGAAATAATCTTAAGTACAGAAAAAAAGTGAAATCCCATTAAATATTCCTTTGAAATTGATATAGTCACATTACAGGATAACGGAATCAGCTTAATGTATTTATTTTTGAGAAAGATACCAAAGGAATATATATTCAGACAATTCAAAATGCTGGAGATAAAAGTTCACCTAAAAGATGGATTCAAACTGATCAAACTGGAAGAGTTAGTTGGGCTTAATCTGCTTTTTATAGACAACAGGTTAACAGTTACTGATCACACGATATCAGGAAAGAATGAAGAAAGACTGCCTTTATTAAATTGTTTGCTGCATGCAGTTAATGGCAATGGGCAAATCAAAATCCAACAATTATCCACTGTGAATCAACTTGTTATTTTCATTAAATTATTGAAAATTATACCATCAAAATGATTATAATTTATCTTTACAGCTTTTTTTAATATAGAATTTTATTTACTTCCCATCATTCTGGTAATCTATGTATTTCTTTTATCCAGCAATAAACTCTATGTTTCCACCATCTGGTTTACATAGTGTTTAAGTGTATGATGTTGATTTTCCTTAAAACCAATAGGCTTTGCTAATAGTTATTAAACATTTCAATGTAAGAAAATATTGATTTTTCTTTATCTAAAAATTGAAGAGAATACATTGTTGGTATTTAAGTAGCCAGTAGCCCAGTATTCATAATAGTTAAGCACTTGACCCTCAGTCCTTACAATACAGAAAACCCTATTTAAAATGGTCACTAAAATTCTGGCATGTTCAAATGATACACGTTTTGAAATATAGCTCCAGGAATTATAAAGTGGGGTCCCCTTTTGCTGCAGAGTAAAAAAATCAAGTAATCAATTTGTTATTTAAATCCTTTCTTAAAATTGCTTCTACTGACCCTGCCTGCCCTATCTCCTTCTTCCTGATGGCACTAAATCCCACTAGACTGTAACTGTAGGTGATGGTCAGCCACTAGAGATTATTTTTCTTGTTGCTAGATTAAGTGACCACTGAAGCACCAGCATTAGGCCAAGCTGGTATTTGTCCTTATCTGGTATCCAGCACACTGAGCAAGAGGGAGTTTTTATCAAGAGTTTCACAAAGCTGTAGTCGGCCAGTTACAGTTGTATTAACCCCCCAGCTGAGTCTAGTTTACTCAATATAAACCAATTTATCAGAAGCATACCATACCTTTACTTTTTTGTAGTTGGGCAACTGAGATTGATTTATCCAACAGTTGTCACTCATATTATATATAGTTATTTTCTTCCATTTTTTTCTGCCAGCTTCTACAAGATATCAGGTGTACTGTGTGCTCTGGAAATTCGAATTCTGTTAATTTAAAAGTTTTCTTAATAAAATTTCGACTGTTTCATCTTTTCTATGGTCTGACCTGCTGAGTTTCTCCAGCACTTTTGTGTGTCTTGCTGCGGAGAAAAGAAAGCATCAGCAGAAATAGCATTTTCATTTCTCTAGGTCACTGTTACAGATGTCCAGCAATAACATCCCATGTAGCACTGTTTACCATGCCTACCACATCTTAGAATTAGAAAAAGTGATATAAGGTTAATGCCTGTAAAGGATTTCAGGTACCAAATGCTAAAGCAATAAACTTGTCAGTAAGTAAATGTGGCAATCAAATATAAGGCATTAAGAATTGTTCTAAATGTTTCACTGAAGCACACTGAACACATTCATATGTCATGCATTTAGTTTATGTGGGAGAGCTGTGGGACTCTATAGTTATGAGTTAGCATTTATTGTCACCCAGAAATCTCTTATTATTCTTTCACTGAGTCAGAAGGTTGTGGGTTCTACTCCAAAAACTCAGGCTTTAAAGTCTAAACACTTCAGTGCATTACCAATGGATGTAGTCTTTCACATTAATTATTTTCTGTTTTGAAGCCAATATTTGCATGTCAATCGTTGTTACTAAAAAGCATTAAATCATTACACATTGGATTCTTGCATTGCAACAGTGATGACTCATAAAATCTATTTCATTTAGTGTATGGGGCTTTGGGGTGTCTTTAATGTTGTAAAAGGCACCATGAGAATGTTAGTCTCTCAGATGTTTAAATACTTCACTTAAGAGAGACTTGCAAGTGGATCAAATATGACTCTATAAAGCATATCATGGCCAGAGGTAAAAGTAACTTAAGTTTCTTACCACTATGATTCTACACCAGCATTGCCTATTTAATCCATTTGCACTGATTCCATTGGCTACTTGCCCACTGATGTACCATAAAGGTTCATGTTCACCTGTGGCTGTGATTCAGTTTTTAAGATTATATTGTCACTGTTAAGATTATATTCTGACTGCACATGCTATGATGCCCTGCTATACAGACAATGTTCTATAAAATATGATTTATTAAATAAAAATTATGTTAATTATATTTTGTGAGATCAAATTACTAGTTTTTCAGGGTTTTAGAAACCTAAATGGTAATTTTAGCAGGTAAATCTTAAACATTTTCAAACAAAGTGAGTAACCTTTTTACTTTAAATTGACATAACATCTCTCCTCAAATGTTGGGTAAAGAACTCAGTTTTTTACTGGTCATCATGCTGCTGGTGTTTCGGGCAGTAATGAAGGTCCTCCATCTCTGTCTATCCATAGATACAGAAAGAATCTTCAAAGCTGTTTCTGTAACAAATTTGTTTTACCAGTCAGGGTTATTAGCCTTGAGCTGAAGCCCCAAACCTAGAGAACTGGTGGCCTCTACCCTTTGACCTTTTTGGCATTGGTGACCCTACCAAGAGCCAAAGCATGAAGCCCTGACTCCAGCCAATATAGCTCTCCAGGTCACTGAGGCACGCAAGCCTCCAAACCCTACAAGATTATGATCCTCTCAAAGGAAAGAACTGTCAATGAGGGCAATAAAATTGGTTTATATATTACCAGTTGGCAGTGCTTACCTTACATAATTTAAGATACTTATTTGGAACTTAATAAGTGAAGAATATCCTTATAAAACTTTTGCTTAAGCTATATGTTTAACAGAAAACTATCCATACAGTTTGGATCTTTCAGTTAGAAAAGGATTTGTTTTTAAATTACTAAATCGATGTTTTACACTTATTGAATTCAGTACGTGCAAAGCATTAGTTGAGTTTGTCTATTCAGCAGTAAAATTTTGAAGTATTTCTTGAAGACTATTGTGGCAACACAGACAGCAATAATTTCATGAGGGACTGTTCAGATGGTTGATAATGATTGATCTTTTGTTATATCCATAAATGCACATTTTTTGTTCACATTCAGAGGGCCAGAAATGCAATACTGAGTATTCTAACCAAAGACAAAATGTGTTCTGCAGAGTTTACTAACATCAGTATATGTGCTTGCCAACATATGTTGTTCCTCTGTCTCTGGAGACATTTTTCTTGTGTAAGTTACATCTACTTTGCAATTAGCATGGCACAAAATTATCAATATTGACCTAGAACTACAGATGGATTCGTACACTGTGTGCAATTTTATATCGGTGAATCCCCAGTAGAAATGTGAACTCACATACCAACTGATGAGTGCATATGTTGCCAAAATATATATCCTGTTCAGGGTAAGCTTTAGGACAGGAGCCTTTGTCATCCTGAATAGAGAGAAGTTAGTGATTACTCATTCATGGACCTCAAAAGATTGATCAAACTTCAGAGCTTGTAAAGACTTTTAAAACTAAATAAATATAATCCAAAGCTTAATTTTAGCCATTAATAAAAACTTAGGATCTACTTACCACTGTGCTCCATTATTATCCCCTTAACTTTTATCATTGATCTCCATTGCTGCAGCATTGATGGCTGTGCCTTCAGCTTTCAAAGCACTAGGCTCTGACGTTCCTCTAAAACTTCTAAAGTCTAGCTCTCCCTTTTAAGTCATTCTTGAAAATCTAACTCTTTTCTATCATACAGTTCAATATTTTCTTCTGACTCAGTTAAGTGTGTTTTTCTCCAAACTGACAAAATCACTTACGTAATTTACAAGAAGTTTCACCAACTCAAATCTTGCACTTTTTGATCAAAATGCAGACTGGGAAGCATAGAAAAGCTGTACAGAGGTTCCTTACATTAACTTCAAGCAAACTTCAACTTCACCAAATTCAAGCAAATTCTCCCGTAAACGTGAAGTGAAGAGGGCCACGATCCAGTCATCGCTTGATAATTATGTTAGGAAGTTTGAATGGCCTATGCCTTCCACATCTCTACAACATTTCACTTCCTCAGCTCCCTCATTTCATGAGTTATCCACTGTACCCACTTTATCTAACTGAATTACAATGTTGATTTCAGATGATGTTTGGAAATTAATGCCTTGTTAGTCTAAAAATTACCATTCAATTTTTTGTGTGTTTATTAACAACTGGATATGGTATATTTCCATTCTTTTAATTATGAGTAGCATTAATATTGAAGATGTTTAACAAAATGTACAAATTAAATGATACAGGAGCCTCAAGTCTGATACCACCAAGTTCAGGAAAAGTTATTACTCTTCATCCATCAGGCACTTGAACCAAAGGGAATAATTTCACTCAACTTCACTTGCCTCAACATTGAAATGTTCCCATAACCAATGAACTCACTCTCAAGGACTCTTCATCTCATGTTCTTGATATTCATTGCTTATTTTTTGTTATTACTATTTCTTCCTTTTTGTATTTGCATAGGTTTTTTTGCACACAGGTTGAATGCCCAAGTTGGTGCAGTCTTTCATTGATTTTGTTATGGTTATTGCTCTACTATAGATTTATTTGAGTATACCCACAAGAAAATGAATCTCAGGGTTGTATATGGTGACATACATGTACTTTGATAACAACTTTACTTTGAACTTTGAACTTTGAACTCGGAAATAAAGTATGTCCAAAGCAATGCATTATGGTAGTTATAGAAAATGGATGATAGCTCCACAGAGTACTAAGAGAAAACAGTAATACCACAGGAATGGAAGGCTTAACTGTATTGGGTAATGGTTTTTTGTCTTGATTTTGGCAGAATTGTTTGTTTCTGACCTACTTTTGTTTCTGATCAGTATACGGACTCTGTTCTCCGAAACAACACAATCTGGGAACTTCTTGCATTTAAACGATAGCATCATGGTTATTTATATTATCGAAGAGTGCACTTGGGTTTTAGTCCAGTAGTCTACCTTGTTCCAATAGAATACATGCCCATGAAATATAAAATAGATTGCAAACGTAAAATCACAAAACTAAAGAAAATTATTTGGAGAAACATCTAATTCACTAAACTAAGGGAGCTTCTGTACAGTTTGGGTTTGATTTCTGCCAAATTAAATGAGTTAAAATTTTCTTTCTGAATTTTATCATGTTCAAAATTCAGTTGGTTTTGAGCAATCAGCACATCATACAAATATGCAGACCTGCAATACCTTTGCAGAATGGGTTGAGTGGCAACTGTAAAAGTAATATTACGGGTTCTGCTTTGAACAAGGTTGCTTTTCATTTGGGTAGGGGATTCTTCTAAAGACTTCATTTGAATTGACAGAAAATACATATTTTGAGCAATTTTCAAGATTCAAGATTCATTTATATTTTCCTATTTTATAGCATTCCAAAGCACATAAAATTTCTGATACCTATGACTTGAACAAGGAGGTAAAAATGAAAAAGAATCTAGTGCTTTTCCAGCGTGTATGACAAACTCTTCTTCAGCTTCAAGGCAGGTGAGGTATCGATTATAACTGACGTTTCTATGGCAAACTCTGCCATCTTCTTCGGGAATGATGCCTGAGCATATCTAGTCGAGTGGTATTTAGGGTGGGAATACAGCTGTATAAATACCACCCGACTAGACATGCCCAGGCATCATCCCTGAAGAACTTGACAGAGTTTGTCTTCGAAACATCAGTTATAATCGATAGCTTTACCTAGCTGGGAGCCCCAGAAAAGTTTAAGGGGATAAAAATGTTTGCAAGATCTGCAACAGTTTCCTGAATGGTCCTGTCATCAATCTGTTCACTTCTCCTAAGCATGGCATTTAATTCCTGCCATACATCACATTTGTTATCAGTCTCAATCCTTACCCAGCTCCACTCTAGTTATACCAACTACAACCCTTTGAGATGTCACATCAAAGGAAAATGTGCAACCTAATGTTAATTTTGTTAGAGTTGCAGAGAGAGGAAGGATAGGGATTATCTCAGAAGATATTTCAATCTTGTGTGTATATCTTAAAAAAGTAATAATAGCAGATTAATTGGAGAAATGGTTGTAAGTTAATTAAAATTAGGTATAATAGTCTATCTATTATACCTGATTATAGCAATACCAATGTTAATCTAATAATTTTGGAAATCTTTTATTCATAACTTCTCAGGTGTTAAAGACAAGGTGTAACTTTTCTCCCTGTACAGGACATTGTAAAATTATTCGGCCCCCAACCTTTTGTTCAGACAAATAAATATTACAAATAAGTATTAGGAATTTTGATCAATTAAACTGAGAATTTTTATTTGTGTATCACAAGCTCCTTTTTTTACACAGTAGAGCCCAAAAAACAGGGAAAATTGTAAAACATGAGAAACAAAAAATTCGAAAACTGTAATGTCTGCAGTTCAAAAGTATTCATCCTGTTTTGCTCAGTACTTAGCTGAACCACCTCTCACAGCTATTACAGCGAGTAGTGTTTTTGGATAAGTCTCTATTAGCTTTGTACAATGCGAAGAAGCAAGATTTGCCCATTCCTCCTTACAAAATTGCTCAAATTGTGCCAGGTTAGTTGGGGAGTAGGGATGGACAGCAATCATGAGGTCTTGCAAGAGATGTTCAAAAGGGTTAAGGTGAAGACTCTGACTAGATACTAAGGACATCAATTTTCTTCATTTGAAGCCATTCCATGGTTGTTCTGGGAGTATGCTTTGGATCGCTGTCCTGCTGATGTTTTGGTCCAGAGCCCGCGTTCCAGGTCTTGATCCGGTCTGCGGACTATGGACTCCGGGTCTTGTAGCCATCCCTCCTTTCACCCTTGAGCCCAATTAGTCACACCTGTGGATCATCGTGGCTTGTTGGGGCTCAAGGAGGCGCACCTGATGCCCATCGGCTGGCGGTGTATATAGGGGGCTCTGGGACTGAGAGGAGTTGGCGGGTCGTCCTGCCTACCTTGGTTGTCCTGCTTATCCTGTTCCCCCGGTTGCCCTGGCTTGGAGTTTCCTTCGTTAAAGACTCGTTTGAGTAAGTCTGGCAGTCACCCTGGACCTAGTTCCCTTCCTATCCCTTGCCTGTTGGGCAAGCCTGGCCGGAGTGCCGTTGCCCAGCGGGGGACTCTGCCCCTTTCCATTCCTCACTCCCGTGTTCCAGCATGGGAGGTCTGGGCCCTGCCTAGGAGTTATGCGGCCCGCCCAGAGGTCTCTGCCCCTACCTATCTCTTGTTGTCGACGGGTTGTGCCCCACTACCTACCCAGGTGTCCTGTGACCTGCCCAGGCCCCCGTGTTCCTGCCTGGGAGGTCTGGGCCCTGCCCAGGAGTTATGCGGCCCGCCCAGTAAACTCCTAGACCCTGCCTGAACTCCGGGATCCTGCCTTGCCTGAATTCTAGGACTCTCCCGGAACCCCAGAATCACCTTGAATGTCATGTCCTTCACGCACACCACAGTCACCACATCTTGCCTATCGTTTAGTTGTTCCCGTCCTGCCCCTAATACTTCAGTGCCTGTGTCCTGCACTTGGGTCCAGCCTCCTGTCCCCTTATGACAGCTGAAAGATGAACTTCCTCCCAAGTTTAAGCTTTCTGGCAGAGGCTAACAAGATTTTATCCATGATCTCTCTGTATTTAGCAGGATATATCTTCCCATCAATCCTGACCGGCTTTCCAGTCCCTGCTGCTGAAAGGTATCCCAATAGCATGATGCTGGCTCCACCATAACTTACAATAGGGATGGTGTTACCTGGCTTATGCACAGTATTAGATTTACACCACACGTAGTGCTTTGTGTTGAGGCCAAAAAATTACACTTCGTCTGGCCACAGGACCTTCTCCCACATCTTTATAGTATTTTCTAAGTGACACTTTGCAAAGTCGTTTTTAGCATTCTGGTAAATCTCTTCTGCATCCTCTCTAAAGCTTAAACATCTTTCCTACAATTATGCAACACAATACTCCAAGTATGGTCTAAACAGAGGTTTACAGAGCTGCACCATTACTTCATGGCTTTTGAAATTAATCCCCTGACTAATGAAGACCAACACACCGTACGCCTTGTTAACCTCCCTATCAATATGTGCGGTAACTTTGAGGGATCTATGGACATGGATCACAAGATCCAGCCCTCTGTTCCTCCACACTGATAAAAATCCTGTCATTAAACCTGCACTGTCTTCGGCAAGTTCAAACTTCCAAAGTGTAATGCTTCACACTTTTACTGCTTGAACTCCATTTGTCACTTTTTCCCAGCTCTGCATCCTGTCAATGTCTCCTTGTAATCTATGACAATCTTCTACACTGTCTACATCAACAACCTTCATGTCATCTCACTAACCTATTCTTTCACTTCCTCTTCCAGGTCATTTATAAAAATCACAAAGAGCACTGGTCTCAAAACAGATACCTGCAGAACATGTTTGGCAAGTCATTATCCACACAACCAAGTTTCCTTGGATCCCATGGGTCCTGACTTTTTGAATGAGCCTACCATGGGGAAGCTTGTCAAACACCTTACTGGAATCCATACACTCCACATCCACTGCTCTACCTTCATCAATTTGATTTGTCACTTCCTCAGGGTATTCGATCAGACTAAGATACGACCTTGTTGGGGTCATCTATTGCATCCGGTGCTCCCGGTGCAGCCTCCTCTACATTGGTGAGACCTGACGCAGATTGGGAGACCACTTCGTCGAGCACCTCCACTCCGTCTGCCACAACAGACAGGATCTCCCGATTGCCACCCACTTCAACTCTGCTTCACATTCCCATATGGATATGTCCATACATGGCCTCCTCTACTGCCATGATGAGGCCAAACTCAGGTTGGAGGAGCAACACCTCATATACCGTCTGGGTAGTCTCCAGCCCCTTGGTATGAACATCGAATTCTCCAACTTCCAGTAATTCCCTCCCTCTCCCTTCTCCCATCCCACTTTCACTCTACCTCCTCTTCCAGCTGCCTATCATCTCTTTCATGATTCTGCCTTCTTCTACTACCCATAGTGTTTTCCCCTTATATTCTTTCTTCACCTCTCCAGCCTATCCCCTCCCTGCTTCCCCTCCCCCACCCCTTGATCTTTCCTCTGATTGGCTTTTCGCCTGGCACCTTCCACCCTTCCCCCACCTTCTTTATAGGGCCTCTGCCCCCTCCTTCTTCAGTCCTGAACATTGACTGCTCATTTCAACGGATGCTGCCCGACCTGCTGAGTTCATCCAGCTTGTTTGTATGTGTTGATTTGACAACAGCATCTGTAGTGTACTTTGTGTTGTCTTTCCCTCACAAAGCCATGCTGACTATCCCAAATCAGACTGTGCTTCTCTAAATGCTCATAAGTCCTGTCTCTACGAATCCTGTCCAATAGTTTGCCCACCACTGACATAAAACTCATTGGTCAAACTCTCAGGATTATCCTAGGATTATTTTTGATAAATGTCCCACATATAACATGAAAATGATTCACAAATTTATCTCTTTCCGGCTAGCTTTAAATTAGGGAGATTTGATGATTTTTTTTCTCCTGTTAGTCTTTGAATAGTTACAAGGATACTTGAAAAGTAAATTTATTATCAAAGTACATATGTCACGATATACAAACCTGAGATTCATTTTCTTGAGGGCATACTTAATAAACGTATGGAATAATAACCATAACAGAATCAATGAAAGACCACTCAACATGAGCATTCATTCAGAGTGCAGAAGACAACAAAATGTGAAAATACAAAAAGAAAGAAATAATAATAATAAATATGGAGAATATGAGATGAAGAGTTCTTGAATGTGAGAACAGTTCAGTGATGGGGCAAGTGAATTTATCCCCACTGGTTGAACAGGCTGATGCTTGAGGGGTAAATAACTGTTTCTGAACCTGGTGGTATGGAGCCTGAGCTCCCGTGCTTCCTTCCTGGTGGCAGCCACAAGAAGAGAGCACATCCTGGGTAGTGGGGAATCCATGATGATGGCTGCTGCTTTCCTGCAACAGTGATTCATGTAGATGTGCTCAGTGGTTGGGAGGGCTTTACCCATGATAGACTGGGCCATATCCACTACTCTTTGTAGGATTTTCCGTTCAAGTGCATTGGGTGTTTCCTTACCAAGCAGTGATGGAGCCAGTCAGTATACTCTCCACAACACATCTATAGAAGTTTATCAACTTCTAGGATTGAAACAAATTGGTTCTGAAGACACAGAAAGTAATGCTCAATAATGTCACTTTCTTGTACACCTGCCAGCGTGGTTAATGCCCCCAAGTCAGGGAAAATGTAAATGTTTTACTTCAGTCTTGTCATGACATTGATGATTGATGACTTCCAAGCTGCTAATGCCCATGGAAGTGAATGAACATTTTCCACCATAATCAGCAGTATATTGTCAATATTTGTTGCTACATTGTGTACCGAGCAAATGTTGTTGGCTTCAGTTGTATACTCCTAAAACGACATTCCTAAGATAGATTTACTGCTATATATACTGTAAGTTTGATTTACTGCTATGTAACGCATATATTTTTTCTGCGAGGACTTTATCACATTCTTAGAGGTTATCCTGTTGTATAATGCTGTACTCACATTTATAAGCTTCAAAAAAGGGGAAAAATTCTATTCTGCATTAGAAGCTAACAAAAATTTCCAAGAGTTAATGGAGATACAGGATGCTGTTCAGTCCACTGAATTCCTTCAGCAGTTTGTTTGTTGTTTCAATGAATTTAAGCCTATGTCTCATACATTTCTGATTATTTTACCACTGTGTTACCACAGAGATCAAAATTAATATCGCTTTGAAAATTAGCTAGGCAAAACAATTTGATTAATTTGTATAACCCTGGACATTTCTGATTGCTGCATGTGGTTGGAGCAAGTTGAAAAGTCTTCCAAAATGGTATACATTGAGTACATTGAAAGGAAGATCAGATTTAAAAATACTGCTTCCCAACCCCATTCATGTCAACTTCTTCCCCCCTCTTCAGCAAGGTACATGTTCGAAAATGACTGCCTAGAAACTGAATCTTCTGAGCCAGAAGTGCCTGAAATGGTTGTTAGACACCTTGCAAGTGTAAATAAAAGCCAAACACTTAGAAGTTCATTCCTGATTGACATTATTGAACAAAATATCAGAGGCTGAGTATTTAGAGTTTTTATTACTGTACTGCCACATTTAATGATATCAACCAGCAGAGTTTCTTGATAATAATGCCTGTTTACTGTCCTCTTTATAAATGTTGCTCATAAGAATGTAACTATTGCCATAAAATATTTAGTCTTACTGTGGTTGAGTCCTTTCCACGTCTGTGGGCAAGAATGGTGTCTCTTTTTCACTCCTCTCCACAAAGCACGACGTCTCCATAAATCTCCCTATACTATGGCAGTTAGCATGGGGTGTTGGAATTCAGAGTTAAATTCCAATGTCATCTATAATGAATCTGTACATGGAATTCGTGGGCATTCTCTGGGTGCTCTGGTTTCCTCCCACACTCCAAAGACATACCGGTTAGTAGATTAATTGGGTATTGTAAATTATCCCATGAGGAGGCGAGGATTAAATCAGGGGTTGTTGTTGGCATGGTTCGAAGGGCCAGAAGGGCCTACTCTGCACTGTGTCTCTAAATAAGAAAGTTACATTTGGACACATACATACAATTCCCTGTATTGCAGTGCATTGTAGTAATCAGCCTGTGATAACACCAGATCTTTAAATATTGACAAGTACGATTACTTCTCTCAGTAAAAAAAAACTCATTCCTTCATTGAGGATAACTTAAAAATAATAAATGTGTTATATTTTTCACTTTTAAAAAGAACATTATTTTGTTGATGTGCTGCGTGATGTATGAAATATTTTCCTATAAAAAAAGAGGCTCTGTTTTGTTTCCTGGTGACAGTTTGAATAGTTTTGATAACATTTCAAGCAGCCAGTCTACTGGGCTATTCATTTTCCTCATCATCATACCACAAATAAATGATTAAAATTTATTATAATTGCAGTCCCTTAAAAGAACCCTCAAAGCTATGAGATGAGGTTTTGTTGTAATTTGAATTTTAGTGTTCCATTTACTCTGCCTTTTAATGTTCCTTGTAATGAAGTCATTAGTAAAAACACATCTGGAATTTCTTTGGGGAACATTTAATTTTCTGCTAGTTTGTCAATAACATAACTCATGGCACAAAGGACCCAGCTGCTGGAGAAGCCATGTTGTAGAAATGCCTATTTCTTTCTAGTGCAGTACCAATTGTACCTACAACTGCAGGAAATTCAGCCACACAAAGATAAAGTTTCTCTGGCAAACTCAGCCTGGGAGCTCTTTGACCCAGGGAAATTGATATTTGCTAAGTTTCACATTGAAAACAAGCATCACTTTCACAGCTTGTTGACCTCTGCTTTGGCCCATTGCCCTTTAAGGTGAAAGGGGAGGCTAGAGGAAGGTCTAATGATGTCCATGGTCAATCCCTAGCTGCCCCCTGCCCCCAAGCTGTTGCCTAAACTATATAACTATGAGTCTTTTGCTCTCTCTTCAAGGTGACTGTCAAGATGTACAAGCGAGGGAGTCACGGCTGGTTATGGAGAGCTGTCTGTAGCACAGTGGTTATTCCATACAACTCCCACATCACTTTCAGGGTCTGTGGAGAGGACGCAGATGCCAAGATCCCAGCCAACGACATCGACAGAATCATCCTGAGCATATGAAATTGATTTCAGTATTAAATCGGCCATGGCAGCTGTGCCACATTATTACAATAATCTGCGGCCATTTTTCATTGATTACTTAATTTGTGTTCTTCAAATAATCGAAAAGCAAATCTCATTAGCCATAGGTCAGTGGGCATGAAAAAAGGGAAAATTCATTTTGATACCTAGTTGGCTGAAAAAGTGCTAAGCATTAAGCTGTGTACATTACAGTTTACTGTGTGCACTCCATTTTAAGAGTGTTTAGCCACCCTGATGATTAATAACTAGAAGACAACTTTTCAACTTTTTAGTACTAGTGACGTCATGCAGGTCAGATGCATTGATGCTCATGAGTTATAAGCAGAGTTGCATGTTGGATATTTAATTAGATAATAAAGTTCTATTGACTTACCGTTGGTTAAGACATTGAAAGACAATTTCTGTTCTTTTTATTTGCCCTTGTTTTCACTATTGTTCTTTATAAGCAGGAAGAATATGCTGTGTACTAGAAATTATATTTTTTAAGTGTAAATGAATTGTATCCTTTTAAAAATAAAATTGACTTTTTTTTTACTGTCAATATGCTCCAAGGCAATTCATTTAATTTTTGGAATTTAAATGAAAATTAATCCATAGAAATTAAAAAATGAGCTAAGATTAATTTTCTATAGTGTTTCTTCATGTCAGTTCACAGTTACAGTAATAAAAGAACGAGAATAGAAGCCCAGTTTTCTAAGGGTATACTGAATGGATAGCAGTGTATTTGGAATGGATTGTCTGTAATAACAGCACCCCCCCCCCACAACACTTCTTTCATCTACTTGCCCAGCTATGAGTTGTCTAGTCTCAGGTAGCACGCACACACAAAATGCTGGAGAAACTCAGCAGGCCAAGCAGCATCTATGGTAAAGAGTAAACAGTCAACATTTCAGGCCAAGACCCTTCTTCAGGACTGGAAAGGAAAAGGAGAAGTCAAATTAGGAAGATGTGAGTACGCAATCTCCCCTGCTACCACAAACAGCTAGTAGTGGAAGTTAACACCACAACCCTTAGATCACAGAACAACTTTGAAAGTAACCTCGGGACAACCTAAAAAGAAAGACACTTACATAGCTTTCATTATAATTTCAGGCATTCCTAACAGACTAGACAGCCAATGGAATATCGCTTGTGCTGCTCTCATTGTTGGAGATGCAGCAATATAAACTGTGAAACTGCAGTGTGTGAATGAACAAATAAATCTGATTGTATTTTACTGTTTATTTCAGCAGTATTGTATGGGAAATGGTTCTGTTTTCCCAGAATAAATTATGCAAACAGCAATTGCAGGGTCATCTCACATATCACTCCCGAAGTTAGAAAGAGCAATTTTTAACTTAAGTCACATTTTGTATCTGGTGTAATTTCTGTATCAGGTGCACACCAAATGATGTAAGTTCCCTTTTAATGCACCCTTTGAAGCTTCATTAGGGAATTTGGTGAACATTTTTCAGAGCAGGTCACTCCTGAACATTCACACTGCTAGGCTCTATCATTCAGTGACCCTGCCCCCATTACTGCTCCAAACTCACACTAATCTTAATCATTGTTGGGTCAATTTCTGAACCCAAACTCCCTGATACTTTCCCCTTCCCTAGACAGGTTGTCACATATGCCAACTCTGAAATGACCAGTTCCCCATCCCTTTAACTCCCCGATATAAGCCTCAAAGATTCCTAAGGTTGTCATAGCCGGGGGTGGTAGTGGGCTCCCACTGCCTATAAAGTGCTCCAAATGGCGTGTGTCTCTAACAGCCTTTGACAACCAAGTCTAACTCTTGGTTTCACGTGTGGCACAGCTACTAGGCCCAGTGGAACTGTTTCTACCAACAAGAGAAGGGGCAAAGGAGGGCAACTGGCATGTCAAAACCAGTTGCTTCAGGCAGGTGGGGCTCATCAACCTTGGATGGCAGCCCGCCTAGGAGATTTTAAACCTCCGCTGCCTTGCGGCCATACCCACCCATGGAAAAGGCTTTGGGAGTAAACCCCGAGGAAGAAATCCAGAGCTGGTGTCCGTAAGGCAGTTTGATGTTGTTTGCAACTTCACTCCAGGAACCTCTGCCACCACACTGGTGTCAAGCTGTATCAGCACTTGTCTGTCCCTTGGACTACATCAGTGATGTGGAGAGGCGGAACCCGCTGCATGGGCAACAGCCGGTTCTTCAAATCTTCCCACCCAGGCTTGCGCCCTGGAGAGGACACAGTCCACCAGAGGCACAAACCCACGATCCCCTGGGATCAAAGGCTGCCTATACTATAAGCCTCAAACTATTACAGCATCTCACTGCACCCACCCCTTTTCTCCAGCCATGTGGAGCATATGCTCCACCTCAGTTCAAATCAGCCCTCTAAAGTCAGCACTCTCTACCACTCCCACCCAGAGGCACATTCTATCCCCAAAACTGCTACTCTCAATATCAGATGCCAGCAAATTAGTAACCAAAAGCATGTATGTCACAATAAAGACTATTACTGGCATTTGCAGTCGAAATCCACAATTGAAATGATTATTTGCACAATGACCATACTGTTCTCTTTCAGAACACACAACAGTTTCTAACCATTCCATTTTTGGGTTTTCCATGGATAAAATAGTGAATGAATGGCTTGGAGCATTCAACAAAGAAAATAACAGATAGTTGTTTACCATTCTCCATTTTATGTTTTGCCAAAATCAATTTTGCTCTCTATTAGCTTTCTTTCTAATTCTTTCTAATCACTCAAAGATTAGATCATAAAATGGATGGGCTGATTAGGCAATTATTTAGTTAGTGTAAAGAAGGCCATAAAACATAGCATCAGAATTAGGCTATTCGGCCTATTGAGTCTAATCTGCTATTAAACCATTGCTAATTTATTTCCCCTCTCAAATCTATTCCTATGCCTTCTTCCTATCAATGATATCCTTACTAATCAAGAACCTAACAATTTTTGCTTTAAGTATACCCAATGGCTTGGCGTCCTCAGCTATCAGGCATTGAATTCCACAGATTCACCACCCTCTAGCTATAGAAATTTCTCCTCATCTATGTTTAAAAGAGATGTCCTTCTATTCTGAGGATGTACCTAGATGGTCTGAGGATGGTCCTAGACTCTCCCAATATTGGAAGCATCCTCTCCACATCCTATCTGACTATTCCTTTCAATATTCAATAGATTTCAATGGGATTCAACCCCCCCCCCCATTCTTCTAAACTCCAGTGTGTATTTCCAGAGCCATCAAACTCTCCTCAAACATTAACTTTTTCACTCTCATAAGCCTCTTCTGGACCCTCTCCAATGCCAGCACATCATCTCTTTATATAGGACCAAAATTGATCAAAATTCTCCAAATGAGGTCTGACCAGTGCCTTATAAAGTCTCAGCATTACATCTTTGCTTTTATACTCCAGTCCTCTCAAAATGAATACTAACATTGCATTTGCCTTCCTTACTACTGACTCAATCTGCAAGTCAACTTTTAGGGGATCTTGATCCTGCATGAAGACCTCCAAATCCCTTTGCACCTCTGATTTCTGAGTTTGCTCTCCATTTTAAAAACAGCTTATGCCTTTATTTCTCCACAGACTTCCTGCTTCTTCATCATTACCTGTCCCTCCACCTAACATCCGCAAACTTGGCCACAAAGCCATCCGTTCCATCATTCAGATTATTAGCAAATAGTAGACCCACCACCCACCCTGTGGAACACCAGTAGTCCCCAGCAAGCAATCAGAAAAGGTCCCATTTATCCCCATTCTTTGCCTTCAGCTGGAAAGATAATATTTTGTTCATGCTAGTATCTTTCCTGCAATACCATGGTCTTTTACCTTGTTCAGCACCTTGTTCAAGGTCATTGGAAAATCCAAGTAAATTATATCCACTGATTCTCCTTTCTCCCTCCTGCCCGTTATTTCGTTTATGCAGATTTGTCAGGCAAGACTTCCCCTCATGGAAGCCATGCTGACTTAGGCCTATTTTATCATGTGCCTCCAAGTACCCCAAAACTGCATCATTAACAATGGACTCTAAATCTTACCAGCCACTGAGATCAGGCTAACTGACCCAAAATTTCCTGTCTTTTGCTTCCCTCCATTTTTAAAGAGTGATTTTCAAGTCTTCTGGTACCATTCTACAAGTTAGTGATTCTCAGTAGATCTCTATTAATGCTTCTACAATCTCTTCAACCACCTCTTTCAAAATCCTGGGGCATAGTCCATCTGGGCCAGATCACTTAACGACAGTACCTTCAGACTTGTCAGCTTCCCAAGCACCTTCTCCTTAGAAATAATGACTACACTCACTTCTTCCCCCGACATTCGCATGCTGCTGGTGTCTTGAAGAGTGAAGACTGACGCAAAGTACTTATTCAGTTTATCAGTCATTTATTTGTTCCCCATTACTACCTCTCCGGTGTCATTTTTCAGTGGGCCAATGACCATTCTTACTGTCTTCTACTCTTTATATATCTGAAAAACTTCTGGTATCCTCTTATATTATTAGATAGTTTACCTTCATAATTCATCATTTTTGTCCTTATGACTTTTTCAGTTGATTTCTGTTGGTTTTTAAAAGCTTCCCAATAGTTTTTGTGATATTGTATGCCCTCTCTTTTGCAGTCTTCCCTTGTCCGCTATGGTTGCCTCATCCTCTCTTTAGAATGCTTCTTCTTTGGGATGAACTGATTTATTGAAGTAGAGAAGGTTAGTGAATCGAAGGGAAAGATGGCATTTGCCTTCTGGAGCTCGATGTGTAAAAGATCATGCTTAAAATTGAGCTAGGCAGCTTTATAAAACAAGAAGCTGAAAAGATTTAGATAAATCTAAAAGAGAGTTCAGTTTTAAGAATAGAACAATTAATACCAAGCAAAATTCTAAGCTGAAAAGACAAGCTCAATAATAAGATGTTACCTAAATATTAAATGTCTCCAGCAAACTTGTTTTTTTTTCACATATATATTTTCAACAATGCCAAGAATTCAACTGCAAATTAACCACTGGTATTATGCCTCTCTTCACTGTCAAGTTAAATTGAGCTCAGCTCAGCAGATTGTGTTATAGCCTGTTTTCATCCAAAGAAAAAGAAAAATAGTAAAAGTATTTACAAAACAAAAAATGTTGCAGATATCACTATGATTCCTCAGATTTGTAGATTTTTTTGACCATTAGTATGTTTGATTCATCAGTTCAGTAATGTCAAAGTAAATCTTAGTAATATTTCAGCTTTTTCTTTGCTTTCAATTTAAAGTTTCATCCAGGTTTGGTTGTGATTTGTTCTTCTATGGATATGTACGTAAGCCTAGTTGGACAGTAACCTACACACATGGCGGTGAATTCTGACACCTGGTACCTATGGGATGTGCTAGTGAAGAAATACAAATGGAAACAAAATGTCTCTCAAGTCTGAGCAGTTTGTGGGATCTGGTTAAATAAGGAAAGGCCCTGAAAAACAAGGGCAAGAAGGCAACTTGCATTCCTCAGTGGTGTGGAAGCACCAGTTCAGTCCTGTTACCTGGGAGTGGGAGGGAAAAAGGCACAGACAAGAGCACAGGTAAGTTCCTCCTAAAAACTATGAAGCTTTCAAGAAAGGAATGCCAATATCTGGACTTACAAAGAGGGCACTAGGTCCAGGTGTATTACTAGGTCAAAACAACTCGGCTTCTGCTTAAGCATAGCAAACCTGAGGTTTTAACACATCACACTCCCAAGGAGGTGTTGCAAAATGTGTCTCTGTTTCATCAGTTGTTGAGTTGTTGATGCATGAGCAGCACAAGAGCTCGAGGCACCATTATTAAAGAGTTAATATGAGCCCTATTTGCACCTGACAGTAATGTGCAGTGTATATTTGACCCAATCTCACCAAAGACAATCAGCAACATACTCTCTAGCTGCTAACTGATATCTATTGTCTGTTCTGAGCTATTATAGCACTTCCATGCGTTTGCATTAAGAGTTATTTTCCCTATCGGGTTATTTAAATCTAATGGCATCAGTCTTTATTTGACTCTAATTGCAACACCCACTCTCCCATAGCCCCTGGCCTTAGATAGAGTTTCCATCTCGTGTCTCTCCAATCTGCTTTGGAGAGAAGCTGCTAAACTCCAAAGAGATCTACATCTCTGCTTTAAAAACACAATTTTCTGGGGGGGGGGGGGGGGGTTTAAACCACATATAGTCTCAAAACATTACTCAAAAGACAGGCCTGAAGGACTTACAGATTAGAAGAATGGGCAAGGAAGTGGCAAATGAAAAACAATATTGGAAAATGAATGGTCATGCACCTTGGTAGTAGAAGTAAATGTGCAGACTACTTTCTAAACAGAGCAAAAATCCAGAAATCTAAGGTGCAAAGGGACTTGGGAGTCCTTGTACAGAACACCCTAAAGGTTAGCTTGCAGGTTAAGACAGTGGTTAGGAAGGCAAATGCAATGTTAGGATTCATTTCAAGCAATCTAGAATATAAGAGCACTGGTGCCTAATAAGGCACTGGTGAGGCCTCATCTTGAGAATTGTGAACAGCTTTAGGCTCCTCATCTAAGAAAAGATGTGCTGGCATGGAGAGGGTTCAGAGGAGGTTCAGAAGGATGATTCCAGAATGAAAGGGTTATCATTTGAGGAACATTTGATGGCTCTGGGCCTGTACTCACTGGAAATTAAAAGGATGAGGGGGGTTCTCATTGAAGCCTTTCGAATGTTGAAAGGCCTACATAGAGGAGATGAGGAAAAAATGCTACTCATGGTGGAGGAGTCTAGGACAAGAGGGCACAGCCTCAGGATAGAGGGGCATCCCTTTAAAACAGAGATGCAGAGAAATTTCTTTAACCAGAGGTTGGTAAATTTGTGGAATTTGTTACCACTGGCAACTGTGGAGGCCAAATTGTTGGATGTATTTAAGGCAGAGATTGATAGGTTTTTGATTGGCCATGCCATCAATGGTTCTGTGGAGAGGGGCCAAGGAGGGGAAAAAAGGATCAGCTATGATTGAATGGTGGAGAAAGCCCAATGGGCTGAATGACCTAATTCTGCTCCTATGTTTTATGGTCTAGGATGGCAGTTGGACTTCTAGTTCATTTATTCCCCATCTGAACCAAATGCTGGCTCAATCCATCTCCAGAACAGAGCCTCCCTTACATTTTACACTTTTGGACTTGACTTTTCCAATGCCTCCCATTTCCCAGACAAAATAAATTCAAGCAAACTCTCAGCAATCCCTGTCCACTCAACATCTCTGCACTGCTTAATCCATATTATACCAAATAACATGTATGCTGGGGGATTGAAACAAAAACAGAAACTCCTCTCAGATTAATTGCATTAGCAGGTCACATAGCACCTGTGGAGAGAGAAATTTGGTTAATGTTTCAGATTTTAAACTCAGAACCAGGAAAAGCTGGGATTTAAAAAAAGATAAATTCCAGAAGATGAAGGGGAAGCGGATGCTTGGTGAGAAGATACATGAATGTGGTGGATTTGAGAAAGGTAAGATTGAATTATTAACATTGGTGACATTGGCAGTGGACCCAGATGAAGTCATAGAGTCATAGAAAAGTACAGCACAGAAACAGGTCCTTCAGCCTATCTAGTCCATGCTGAACCATTTAAACTGCCAACTCCCATTGACCTGCACCGGGACCATAACTCTCCATAACACTCCCATCCACGTACCTATCCAAACTTCTTTTAAACATTGAAATCGAGCTTGAGTGCATGCACCACTTGTGCTAGCATCTTATTCCACTCTCTCACGACCTTCTGAGTGAAGAGGTTTCCTCTCATGTTCCCCTTGAACTTCTCACCTTTTGCCCATAAGCCATGACCTCTGGTTGTGCTACCACCTAACCTCAAAGGAAAAAGCCAGCCTGCATTTACTGTATCTATACACCTCATAATGCTGTACACCTCTATCAGGTAGGTTATGAAGGCAAATGACTAACACAAGGCATGTTTGATGCAGATGTAGGTAGGATGAGATAGATGAAATCTGAAATTACCAGAAGCGAGAGAAGGGAAAGAAAGCTGAATGCTGGAAATGTGAAATTGAATGCTGCAATGGATAAGCACCCAAATCTGTTGAATTAATTGCTGAGTCCAGAAAGCCATCATGGGTCTAGTCTGTTCACTTAGCAGTGACTCAGTTCTAAGATTCTGCTTCATGCTTTCAGCACGCTCTTAGGTCTTATTGCTCCTAATGTCTGTACCATCAGCTAATGATCCAAGATCACTGCAGTCCTCCAAGTCTGCCCTCCTTCACAAACCCAGTGGCAGTACTATTGGAGAGCATGCCAAGCCCTAAGAACCAAAAGCAGATTAAGTTCCAAAACATAACATCACAGTTGATATATCTAATAAACAGAATGTTGTAAGTTCAGTATTACAATTTAAGTTTTTGATGAAAAGGTGTACTATGAGCAGAAAAATCTTTAATTACATTCTTTGGAGATACATTTATAATTTTGCTTTATCTGGTTCATGAAGGTAAGCATCTTCAATTGTAGGAATTTTGATGATAAAGAACTTCAGAATAACTGAAATAGTATTTGCAGTACAGAGTGATTACTTGCATGAAGGGCATTCTGCTATTCAAATCTGAAATTGCTAACGCTATTGCTCTTCCAAAAGAATATGTCTAAACTACAGTAATACTTATGTTGGTGAGCTTCATGATAAATAGGAACTGGTTTAAAAGCATCATATTAAATAGCCTTTAGTTTGTTAAAGGTGACTCAATTTCCAGAAAAAGGACAAGGTTTTTTTAATGTTGTAAAAATACATGTATAAAGTATAATCAATGTATAAAATGGCATTTACTGTAATAGCATTGCTATGTATTAATTGTATAATATGGCATCATGATCAGCAGTCATCAAACTTAGAAAATTTTGAATTTGTTCTTCCTTTCAAATTTGACATTAAATATTTAAATCCCGAAATGTAATATAATAATGGTAACCTTTCTGTCTGCCGCGACTTTGCTATAAACTCCTGCACTTTCATTTAATCCTTTAGTGTTCATTCAGCACAGAATCCATTTATTGCCTCATACATTCATGAGAAACAAAAGCTAGAATTATTAGGAGCTAGTGCAATACATCTGCATAATGTTGGACAATCAGTGCCATTTGACCAAAGCATGAGTTACTTAGAAGAAAATAAAGATTAGTGAAGTATTTTGGGACCTCTGAGCAAAATATCTCAGCATCAGCACAACATGGAAGTACATTTATTCATTTCCATGGATGCTGCCTGACCTGCTGAGTTCCTCCAACATTTTGTGTGTGTATTGCTTTGGATTTCCAGCATCTGCAGACTTTCTTGAGTTTATGGATGGACATATTATTTGATTCTAACCACTTGGAAGTCACAATTAAATCATTTACAGGTGTATAAAGTATTCTACAGTGAATAAGATCAACATGAAAATTACAAACCTCCAGTCATAGATACAAGAGATTCTGCAGATGCTGGAAATCTTGAGCAGAGCATACAAAATCTTTGAGGAATTCAGCAGATCAGTCAGCATCTATGGAGGAGACATTTTGAGCTAAGACCTATTACTCCTGCAAAGAAGTTAATTTGAAACAGTCATACAACAGGTTTTAGGATTTGGGATGAACATGGATGGAGTGCTGGGGCAGCTTCAATATGAATTGGAGAAGTACTTTAACTCCTGTAACTTTTCCCAGAAGGTAGAAGAGAGAATAGGGAATGGTCAGGATGGCAGGCATCCCTGAAGTAAGGCACCATGACAATGGACTAGATGGAGGAAAATGTTGAGACTGTAGTAGACTGGGCTCAGTTTACCATTCTTAGACTGGGTACTGCTTATCAATCTCTGCAAGTTCCACTGGTAGGTCAGGCAGTATCTTGAAGGTGGACTGAATAGAAGGAAATGATGAGCCTCAGATAGACTGGGCTGTGTATACCACTCTCTGCAAGGTCAGGCAGCATCAATGAAAAGAGACACAGAATTAACAATTCAGATCCAGTGTTTCCTGAGTGTCTCCAGCAATTTCTGATTCTATTGCAATTTTAGCAGGTTAATATAACTCCAACAATTCAAAACAAAGTACTGTTAGTAACACACTCCATCATGTATATAGTCAATAGGTACAATAATATATGATTTCAGCTGGACAGAATTTATTTAAACGAGCATCTCTTGCTTTTGTTCCCTCAGCATCTGCTTTTCGAAGTTACTTTACTATTCTGCTCTTTGAATAGAAGTGCAATTGTATTTCTGTTTGAAATTTTCTGCAAACAAAACAGTCTGCAGTTTAATCTGATATCTCTGTCCACCGATGTTATAAGTTTAAACAAAATTTAAAATGATTCCATCTTTGCTGGCCACTCCATTCAGATAGTTACATTTAATCTAATACAAACAAATGAATGCTGGTTTACATTTCTGAATCAGAAAGGTACAGAGAAAGTGATTGTATAACAAGAATACACAATCATCATTGAATACTGCTAGAAATGCACAGGTGACTGGCTATTCCTGAGATATTTTATCAGAAACATTACATTTTACTTAGTGCTGAACCCAGTTTCCTATCTTGTACTCCTAGCATCATCGTTGAAGCTGAAACAAAAACTGCAGAGGCTTGAAAGCTAACAATAGCAACAGTGTGTATAAAATTTACCATGATTCTTGTATGGTGTAGGAGTTTATGGACTCATGACCTTGATTGTTCTTGGCAAATTTTTCTACAGAAGGTGGTTTTCCTTTGCTTTCTTCCAGGCAGAGTCCTTATAAGACAAGTGACATCAGACATTCTCAATACTCTTCAGAAATTGTCTACGTGGCATCAGTGGCTGCATAACGAGGGCTTGTGATCTGCACCAGCTGCTCATACGACCATCCACCACCTGCTCCCATGGCTTCATGTGACCCTGATTTGGGAACTAAGCAGGTGCTACACCTTGCCCAAGGGTGACCTGCAGGCTAGCGGTGGGAAGCAGCGCCTTACACCTCCTTCGGTAGAGAGGTAGTTCCACCCTGCCTCCCAAATCCTAGAGAGCATAAACTTGGGTAAAGTAGGTGAGGTTCAGAGGGGATGTGTGGGAGATATTTTTGTTACCCGAAGAACGGTTGGAATCTGGAACACATTGTTTGAGGTAGAGATTCCCACCACATTTGTGAAATATTTAATGAGCACTTGAATCACTGAGCAGGGGCTAAGGGCTGGATAATAGGATAGTTTTGTATTACAATTCAGTGATTGGCATTGTAGTCTGAAGCAGCTGTTCCCATGGAGAATTGGTTCAATGATTCTGGAAACAGAAAATGCTGGAAGAGCACAGTGTATCAGACTGAATCCAATGAGAGAGAATAAAAGTACAAGTTCAGAGCAGTAAGCCTTCAATGGAACTGGAAAAACAAGAATGCAACTATGTTTTATGTTGGAGAGAGGAGAAAGAAGAAACTACAGTTTACAAGATCCTTTAGAAGAAGCCATCTTTAATATATGCACATCATAGAGCAACAGGGGAAGCAGCAGTCATTGGCATAACCCAGGTTTGGTCCAACACCTTTCTTTACTTGGTGCTCCATAAAATGTTGTAAAAGGTTATTAAAGATGTATTTTTTCTCTCTGTGAAAACTCAATGAATGGCTGCATGGTTAGCTTGCAAGTCACATGACTGCAGCCCATGAGGGATTCAAATTCCTTATCTCTATTCTCCATCTGAATCTCCATTCCCTATCCACAACTCTTAGTCAACAGGGGAGACACTTGCAGGTCATCAACATGGATAACACGAAGATCTGTGCCACAAAGATTGCAAGTTCCAAATAGGCAGTTTTATTTGAATCCGAGAATGCTACTGGCTGCAAATGCATAATTTGCCCTAGTTGTCAAGCTGCAGTATATAAGCAATACTTGGATTTGTGTACACTCATTGACCGGGCTCCCAGAAATCATACCGACTTGTTCACCAAGGCACATGAAGGGAAGGGCCTTATACTCATCATTGACAAAACTATGGTCTTCTCCCAATTTACCCCCACCATACCACACTACCATCTGAAAGCAAAAACTCATGACGAAACTCTGAAAAATGTGAGCCATCGTCTGTATCTTGGGAGTCACCTCTAGGATAAGTCATCAACGATGATGAAATTTACGTCTGCCTTTGATGAATCAGCTTAACTTCTGGTGAATTGAGGAAAATGGTATCTGAAGGTCTTAATACAGCTGAAGGTTAAGACTATAGATCAACTGGGAATCTTATGGTGTACTTGGCAGCAGTGAACCCCACCCTTCTAATGGAGTTCCTGGAGAAAGCATCTCAAGGTACACAATTCTTAACTGCCAAAGAAGAACCTGCCATTTCTTCTCTTGCCCATATAAACCACTCATTAAAGCTGAGAACTCTCACAAAACAGCCAAAGAACTTCAGACCATAAGATTTGTCCCCTTTGACTTTTTACCATTTATTTTTCCCAGACATGAAAATAAGATCTCTTTTCCTGATTTTCTTGATTTATTTTAATAATGTGATGGTTTGACAATTTACATTTTGAATAAAATCTTGCTAATCAGTATGATTTTGTTCATGCAATCATACACTTATTTGTGTACACTTATTTTTGGAAGTGGCACTTTACCGTCTAATTGGAAAGATTGGCTTAAATACTGCTTTTCACACCCTTGTGTTATAAGTATTCTGAAACACCTGTTCTATATTTTACTTTGTATTATGAACAGAGAAGATTTTCAAATATTGTGTGCTCATCTGCATTTTCAGAGTACTACAAACCACCATCCCACCCCCTCTCCACCCACACACTCTCCCTTTAGAAACTGGGATCCATTTCATTCTGCAATAAAATAAAAATAATTTTCCCACTGACATAAAACCATTATTTAATAACTTCTGTACAATTTTATTGTCCACACATCAAGCATATATCTGCTGCTCTTTATCCATAATGTAAACTCTAATCCTGTGAACGATTCAGAGTAATTGCATAAAATTGATAACAGTTAGAACATTATGGAAATATATTGTCCTTGTACCTATGGCTTACAAAACTACACACTAATATTGGTTGGAAGTGGCTGAAAAATAGTTTGCTCTGAGCTTAGATTGTGTTTCCAAATTTTAATTTGCTGAAATCAATGTTTGATAGAACATCTTCAAAATGACACTAGTGGAATTATTACCACAGATGATGTGATAACAATTGTTGCCTTTACAGGAAACACTCATTGTTCAGTGGAAGGTCTCATACTTTTTACTTGTTATGTATGCATGCATAAAATCCTGATTGCTAGGTCAGGTTAGAACTACTGGGAGCACACAAGGTTCTAACCAATGTACTCCAAGACATTGCTGGAAGCAAGGGAAGAAATTGTTGAGATTCTCATAGAAACTGTTGCATCTTTCTTAGCCTTTGGTGAGGTGAAGGGATATGAGAAAGAGGTTAATGTTGTGCCTTTATTTAAAAAGGACTGCAAGGGCATGCCAGGGAACTACAAGCCAGTGAGCCTAATATCAGGGCAAAAAAGTTACTGGAAGAGATTCTAAGGGATGGGTCTACCTGCATCTGCAAAGGCAGGAACATATTAAAGACAGCGTGAATTCGTGTGTGTCAATCATGTCTTGTAAATTTAATCGAGTTTGTTGAAGAGGTGATCAGGAGGACCAAGGAGAGCAGGGTGGTAGATGTTGTCTACATGGACTTCAGCAAGTCTTTTGACAAGCCCTGCATAGTTGGTTGGTCCAGAGGGTGACATCACATGGAATTCAGGGCAGCTTGACAGTTGGAAACAAGGAGACAGAGTTTTGTAGAGATATTCCTTTTTCAGACTGGACTCCTTTGACCAGTGGTGTGAAACAGGGATCAGTGCTGGGACTCCTGGTGTTTGTTTTATATATATCAATAATTGGGATTATTGATCCCAATTAGTAGGCCACGCTACCACGGTGGCGTAGCAGTTAGCACGACGCTATTACCGCTCAATTCCGATGTCATCTGTAAGCAGTCTGTATGTTCTTCCCGTGGAATGTGTGGTCGTTCACTGGGTCCTCAAGTTTCCTCCCACAGTCTAAAGACGAACCAGTTAGTAGGTTAATTGGTCATTGTAAATTGTCCTGTGATTCAGCACGGGTTTAATTGGCGGCTTGTTGGGCAGCGAGGCTTGAAGGACCAGAAGGGCCTGTTCCACGCTGTATCTCTAAATAAAATAAATAAATAGCACATCCAAACTCATGGCGTGGTGGACAGTATAAAAGAGTGTTCAAGGTTACAACAGGATCTAGATTGACTGGAAAAATGGGCAAATGAGTTGCAGATGGAATTTAACACAGACATGTTTGAAGTGATGCATTTTGAAAAGATGAACCAATAAATGACAAGGCATAATCATTATCAGTCACTTTCCCAAGGTAGGGAGGTCTGAAATTAGAGGGCATTGCTTTAAAATGAGAATGTTATGCCTAGAGGTTCGCAGATCAGCTGGTATGCAGAAAGACACAAATTCCCCTTATCTGTTTCAGAACTTATTAGGACAGAACAGAGCAGGCATTAAAATGCTTAACTAGATATGCATGGTCTCCTCTCACTGTAGCACGCCTCCCGTTCCGCCAATCCATGGTGTGTTCGTGATCCAGCCCGTCAGTGAGGTTTGGGTAAATTTTCCAAAGCCTGGGCTTCCCAACTGTTCCGATTTTATGCCCACTCCACTGGATATAAAATGCTGCAGTAGGTGGACCAGTGCATTAGTTCAAAGTATCAAATCAATCATCGCTTGTCACCACACAAGTCCCAACCCTGTGCTCAAGTGGCTTCCATGTTCTCATCGTTGTATTCTCACTGATGTAATGTATCTCCATTGTCACCATAGTGTATTCCCATAGTCGTAATCAAAGCTTCTGCAGTTAGTTCGCACATGCTCAAGGCCATGGTAGTGAACTCATTCAACAAGCACAAAGATTAACCCTTTGTTTTCCATTGAGCAAAGGCAGCTGAGGGGAGACCTTTTCAAAGTTTGTAAAATCAAGAGGGGCATGGTTAAGGTGGATGGTCACAGTCATTTTCCTAAGGCAGGTGAGTGTAAAATGAAAGAGGGCACTGCTTTAATGTGAGAGACAACAGATTTACGTGTTTTTCACACACAGGGCAATGGCTATATTTTTTGAGCTGCCACAGTGATGAGAGGCGGAGGCAAGGATGTTAAGGACCCAAGTGCTGGAGGAGCCGACACTAGATTTGTGACACAATTTTGAGATTGAGACAGAGCAAGATTCTTGACTAGATGCTAGATGAGAATCAAAACAAGACGGAAATCTAAAAATGCCATTGCAGACTGCACTAGAATCGACAATTGAACACCAAACCTGAGTTCAGATGCTCTTTAAATATTAAAATCCTAGCAGCAAAACATGGCTGCTAATTAGCGGAATGAGCCTGAATCTTTAAAAGGTCCACACCAGCTATCCATACTCCAGAGAACCAGAGCTTCTGAACCCCAGAAGCTGGCATGATCGTGTGCATACTGTAACAGCCAGAGGAGGAACTGGAAGCAGATACTATTACAACATTTAAAAGATGGGTACAGATGCACAGAAAAGACTTAAATGAATATGGCAAGCAGACGGGACTAGCTCAGGAAGACCCCTTGGTTGGCAAGAACCTGTTTCCATGCTGTATAATATGACTCTATGCCATACGGTACATCACAACCAACATTGTTGTTTATAATGCCGAAGAGGCCTTAGACAAGAGGATGAGAAGTAGTACTGACATAGTGTCAATCAGGCACACATTGTAGCTTCCTCAATATTAAGCTACAACTAGATACTCAACTGCTAGAAAAAGAATCAGGTTTATTGTCACTGATATTCACCATGAAATCTATCGTTTTGTGGGAGCATTGCTGGCTTAACAAATTACTAACAGCTACAATAAAAAAATAAATAAATAAATTGTGCAAAAGAGGAATAGTGGGGGAGAGTTAGTGGGCTCCTGGATCATTGAGTAATCTAATAGCAGAGGGAAAGAAGCTGTCCGAAAACACTGAGTGCGAGGCTGTGGTGGCCAGTGCTATCATGTTTGCTGTTGTGTGCTGGGGCAGCAGGCTGAGGGTAGCAGACACCAACAAAATCAACAATCTCATTCGTAAGGCCAGTGATGTTGTGGGCATGGAACTGGACTCTCTGACAGTGGTGTCTGAAAAGAGGATGCTGTCCAAGTTGCATGCCATCTTGGACAATGACTCCCATCCACTCCATAACGTACCGGTTAGGCACAGGAGTACATTCAGCCAGAGACTCATTCCACCGAGATGTAACACTGAGCGTCATAGGAAGTCATTCCTGCCTGTGGC
Source organism: Hypanus sabinus (assembly GCF_030144855.1). Lineage (NCBI taxonomy): Eukaryota > Metazoa > Chordata > Chondrichthyes > Myliobatiformes > Dasyatidae > Hypanus > Hypanus sabinus. The sequence goes on from NC_082727.1 coordinate 54,036,983, forward strand.
CATCAAACTTTACAACTCCTCCCTCAGAGTGTCAGACACCCTGAGCCAATTGGCTGGTCCTGGACTTATTTCCACTTGGCATGATTAACTTATTATTATTTAATTATTTATGGTTTTATATTGCTATATTTCTTCACTGTTCTTGGTTGGTGCGGCTGTAACAAAACCCAGTTTCCCTCGGGATCAATAAAGTATGTCTGTCTGTCTGTCTGTCTGTTCAAGACCCTGAACCTCCTCGCTGATGGTAGTAACGAGAATAGGATAGTGAGGGTCTTTAATGATGGATACTGCCCTCTTGAGGGACCGCCTTCTGAGGATGTCCTCAGTGGTTGGGAGGCTTGTGCCCATGATGGAGCTGGCTGAATCTACAACCCTCAGGAGCCTCCAACAATCCTGTGTATTGGAGCCTCCCAGCCAGACGGTGACGCAACCAGTCAATATGCTTTCCATCTTACACCTGTAGAAATTTGCCAGTCTTCTGTGACATACTCAATGCCCTCAAGCTCGTAATGAACTATAGCTGCTGGCATGCTTTTGTCATGGATAAATTCATATGGTGGGCCCAGTATAGATCTTCTGAGATACTGATGTCCATGGAAATGAAACTGCTCACCCTTTCCTTTGCTGACGCCTCATTGAAAGTTCATGGTGTTCTCCCGACTTACCTTTCCAACAGTCAGTTCCTTAGCCTCATTGTGAATGCATACAAGGTTGTTTTTGAGACACCACTCAATCAGCCAATCTATTTCACTCCTGTATGCCTCCTCATCACCATCTGAGATGCAGCCAACAACAGTGATGTCACTGGCGAATTTATAGATGGTATTTCAACTGTGTCTAGCCACACAGTAATGAGTGCAGAGAGAGTAGAGCAGTGAGAGAAGCACATATCCTTTAGGTGCACCTGTGTTGATTGTCAGCGAGGAGGAGATGTTATCATCAATCCATACTGTCAGTGGTCTTCTGATGAGGAAATCAAGAAGCCAATTGCAAAGGGGGGTGTGTGGCCCTGGTTTTAAAGCTGGTACTGAGGGGATGATAGTGAGGAACGATGAGCTGTAATTGACATACAGCAGCCTGATGTATATATTGCTATCGTCCAGAAGGTCAAAATCTAGTGGATACCCAGTGAGATTAAGTCGACCGGCTATAGTGGTAGGCAAGTTGCAGCAGGTCCAGGTCCTTGCTCAAGCAAGAGTTAATTCTAACCATGAGCAACCTCTGAAAGCATGTCATCAATGTAGATGTAAGTGCTATTGGGTGATAGTCATTGAGGCAGCTCACCCTGCTCTTTTTGGGCGTTGGTGTGATTGTTGCCCTTTTGAACTAGGTGGAAACCTCTGACTACAACAGTAAGCGGTTGAAGATGTCCTAAAACACTGCTGCCATTTGGTTGTCACGGGTTTTCAGTGACCTGCCAAGTACACCTTCAGTGCCTGCTGCCTTGCAAGGGCTCACTCTCTTGAAAGATGTTCTGACAATGACCTCAAGACAGAGATCATAGGATCACAAGATACTGTGGGTCACCAGGTCTGTGGCTGGGGGATCACCAGTTCTACTTAATTGCTGCTTTGCATTTAAGCAATTCTGGCTTCTCACTATTTGTCACACCACTGTTCAGTAGCCAAATAGTTAAAATCAACCCCTTTAGTATAAGAATGACAAGTTGCATATTTCTTTATGACTGCCTTTCCCTTCTGAACGCTTCCATTGAACTAAATTGTCCCACCATCCACCATCAAATCCATTCTTTTTAATCTATTCTCGGGCAGTGGCACCTTTGACAATCTATTACGGATTTATATTCATTTGTTTCTAAGGAACCTTATCAGATTGTCTGAGCATGAAGCCCCAGTCATTACCCTTCAGCAAATATTCATTTTTAATCTACAGAAGCTTCTTTTATTAATTTTCTGACTTGTCTAAAATATTTTTCATACTGTAAGCTTGTTTCCCAAGTAAAAATGACTTTCTTTGAATTCGGCAGGTAAAATCTGCTGTGATAAGATTTATTAAATCATTACACATTTATAATATTTTAACATTGATTCCCAATTCAGTTTTAAATTTCTGTAATGCATCTAGCATTTTAGCTACAGATTTAGCTTGGTCACATTCAGAGTCTGTGCAAGACATTTATCTAATTTGTGTCTTATATTTTGCATTGATCTATGCCACTATTATTGATTTACCTTAAAGGAGGGAATATTTGGGCTAGATTTTGTGCAAATGTTACACGCCCTTCTAGGACTTAGAAAACTGGCAATGCAGAGCAGACAGACCCTTGTACAAGACTCCCTACCAGCTGAAATACATCCTTGCGCATAAGACCCAAAGTATTCTGTGGAATAAAGCCGAACCTCGGGGTCTCGTGCACATAAAAGGCATTGCTTGAGCAGGTGCCAGTACATAAACTGCAAGACATGAGAGGTGGGGACGAAAGGGAGGGAGACTGGGTGTGGGAGGTAGGGGGGGAATATGGGAGATGGGATGATATGACCTTCAGTGTGCTTGGGATGAATATCAGCACAATGGTGGTTAGACCAAGGCCTGCTGGGAAAGTCGAGCCATAATCAGCAAACATGATTGTCTCGGGGAAGGGAGGTAGAGGTTGAAGATGTGGTCAAATCAAAGGCTGATACGGGGGACCCAAAGGTGACCCCCAGTGAGATGAAAGAAGGGAAGTGGGACAAATGTTGTACATGTTAAAAGCTGTCTGCTGACCAAACAGCCAATCAGAGCTTGCCACTGACAGTTTTCCCATTTATGAGACAGTTAATAAGCTCTTTAATTATCAGTATGCGTGGGCAGTGTGTAACTGGAGCTATGCACTGAGGAAATCACAATGCACCTGTAATTGGTGCTGGCATATCTGCATAGAATCTCAACATTGTTCTTGTCAGTAAAAATAACAAGGAAGATAACCTTTCCAGGACTAGAGATCAATCTAGAAGCTGTCAGGATATAAATTGGCGAGGAAGCACTGCTGCCTCAGAACTCAAAGAATGGGATATAACTGGAGGAAAAAGAAATTAAAATTAAAAATTTTCACTAAGGGAGAGAATAGTTGGTGCACAAGCTGCAGTGGCAAACACGATCCAATCAGATAAAAGCATTAAAAGTCGTGCTGCAATGATACAAAGGGGATTGTTTTTCATGTGGTCTCATAATATTTACAACTTACTTGCTCTGACAGGACTTCATTCTGACGTCATTGGTATTAACTTAGAAATGTGCAAATCTGTCATTAATTTGAGTCTGATTGATCAACAGTTTCATATAAATTTGAAATAATGAACAGTAATAAACAAAAACCTTTTTGTGGTGTTTCTGTATCTGGCCTGAAGAAACCCTGAAGATTTGTTGGATGAGCTTGCTGGTTGTGAATGGTACTGTACTTTGAGAAAAGGGGTTTCACTAGAGAAACCATTGGCATCTCACTTTCTTGTTTTTCAGAAGCCAATCTTTTATCTATCTCCTAACATTAGACAATCCAGACAAATTGGACTGCTACACAAGGAACAAACCATGAAATTCTGAGGAAAGATATTGCTAGAATCATCTGTATTTACTGGATACTTTGTGAGTTTTGCATGAACGATGCCTACTCCTTAATCAATAAAAAAAGATTTAACACAAGTGGTGTTCCACTGACTCCGCATTGTTGAAGCCAACCATCAGAAGATGGAGTGGATTGACTGCAAAACTGTCTTTGTTACTGTGTTATATTTGTGAACAAAAATGAATTCAGTAACCTGGGGTTGCAGGAGATTTAAGATAGTTAACATCCTTCTGCACACAATTTTCTCTACGATGGCAGATTATTAATACATTTCCTTTCATTGGGTGGGTTACAGCATCTTTCGCCATAGGACCACAAGACCATAAGATATAAGAGCAGAATTAGGTCACTTGGCCCATCATAACTCCACCATGGCTGATTTATTGTCTCTTTCAACCCATTCTCCTATAACCTTTGACATCGTGATGAATCAAGATCCTATCAACCTCCACTTTAAATATACTCAATGACTTGGCCTCAATGATTTCCACACATTCACCACCCTCTGGCTAAAGAAATTCTATTCTAAATTGTTGTCCCTCTATTCTGAGGCTGTGCCGAAACTCACCCACTAAATGAATCATCCTCTCTACATCCATTCTATCTAGGACTTTCAATATTTTATAGATTTTAATGAGATCCCAGCTCCCCACCCCCCACCAACCATTCTTCTAAACTCCAGTGAGTACAGGCCAAGAGCCATCAAATGCTCTTTGCGTGTTAACCCTTTCATTCCCGGAATCATTCCTGTGAACGTCCTCTCGACCCTTTCCAATGCCAATGCATCTTTTCTTAGATAAGGGGTCTAAAACTCCTCACAATAGTCCAAGTGTGGTCTAACCAAAGCCTTATAAAGCCTCAGCATCAAATCCTTCCTCCTATATTCTAGTCCTCTCAAAATGAATGCTAACATGGCATTTGCCTTCCTTACCACCAATTCAACTTGCAAATTAACTTCTAGGGAATTCTGCACAAGGACCCTTTGCACCTCTGATGTGTGAATTTTCACCCCATTTAGGAAATAATCTCTGCCTTTATTCCTTCTACTAAAGTGCATGACCATATACTTCCCTGCTCTATATTCCATCTGCCAGTTCTTTGCCCATTCTCCCAATCTGTCTAAGTCCTCCTGCAGACTTTCTACTTCCACAGCACTTCCCCCACCTATCTTTGTATCACCTGCAAACATGGCAACAAAGCCATCAATTCTATCATCCAAGTTATTGAGGTACAATGTGAAAATATGTTGTCCCAATACAGACCTGTGTTGAACTCAACTAGTCGCTAGCAGCCAGCCAGAATAGGACCCCCTTGTTCCCACTCTTTGGCTCCTGCTAGTCAAGTATCTAGTAACTTTAATATAATGCATCGGGCTGTTATCTTGTAAAGCAGCCTCATGTGTGGCACCTTATCAAAAACCTGCTGAAAATTCAATTCAACAACTTCCACTGACTCTCCTTTGTCTATCCTTCCAGTAATTTTACCGGCAGGATTACGGTTTGGAGCCCTGGATGTAACTCCCATCAGAGTCTTTTTGCCCTTGCAGTTTCCTAACTCTATCCACAAGAACTCTACATCTTCTGATAGAGTGTGTGTGTCACCTCTTTCTGAGCATTGATTTCATTTTTTATCAACAGAGACATTCCATCCCCTCTGCCTACCTGCCTGTCCTTTCGAAACAATGTGTATCCTTATATGTTAGAAGGGCTGGCTCTGTCATAGGAGTCAAACTGGACACACTGGAGGCCGTGGTAGAACAAAGGACCCTATGGAAAATCCTGACAATTCTGGACATTGTTTCTCTCCCTCTGTATGCCAGTGTGGCTGAACAGAGGACCACTTTTCACAATAGACTAAGACAACAGCGCTGCTCCAAAGGGAAACACAAGGAAATCTGCAGATGCTGGAATTCAAACAACACACACAAAATGCTGGTGGAACACAGCAGGCCAGGCAGCATCTATAGGGAGAAGCACTGTCAATGTTTTGGGCCAAGACCCTTCGTCAGGACTAACTGGAGGGAAAGACCCAAAGGGCGCTCTGTGAGGCCATTCTTACCTTCAGCTACTAGTCTCTATAATGACGCAGCCTATAGTCATGGAAGTGAAACCCACTCCTTTTAAACTGTTTGGAGTAACATTTTTTATTCTTTCTTATTTCTCTTATAATATTTGTATATTTCTGCGCTTGTAATACTACTGTGGCACTGCAATTTCCTTTCGGATCAATAAAGTATCTATCTATTCTATCTATGTTAAGCTTCCAACTATGATCTTCCTACAACCACAACTCAGTGATGCCCACAACGTCATACCTGCGAATCTCTAAATTATCATCTACCTTATTCCATATACAGTGTGCACTCAAGTATAACATCTAACTGCATTCATCTCCTTTTTCAATTTTGACCGCATGGTACTCTTAAACTCATCCCACTGATTGCAACTTTGCCCAGTCATTTGCTTGCCTTTCCTCACAGAATCACTACACACTGCCTGGACTTGTATATCAACTACCCCAACCTCAGCCCCATCACTCTGGTTCACATCCCCCTGTTAACTTAGTTCACACTCTCCCCAAAAGCTCCAGCAAAACTGCCCACAAGAATATTGGACCCCTTCTAGTTCAGGTTTAACATATCCTTTTTGTATGAGTCATACCTTCCCCAGAAGAGATCCCAATGGTTCATGGAAATAACAGGCAAAATAAACAAAGGAGAATCACGGGGTGTTGTTCATTTGGATTCTCAGAAGGCCCTTGATGAGGTGCCAAATATGAGGCTGCTTTATAAGATAAGAGCCCATTTTATTGCATGAACGATACTAGCCTGGATAAAAGATTGGCTGTCTTGCCAAGGCAAAGAGTGGAAACAATGGGACTGTTGGAGACTAGTTGTGTTCCACATGGGTTTGTATTGGGACTGCATATTTTCACATTGTATGTCAACAATTTGGATGACAGAATTGATGGCTTTGTTGCCAAGTTTGCAGACAATACAAAGATAGATGGAGAGGCAGGTAGTGTTGAGGAAGCAGAGAGTTTGAAGAGGACTTAGACAGATTGCGAGAATGGGCAAACAATTGGCAGCTGGATTATAGTGTAAGAAGGTGTGTCATCATGCATATTGGTAAAATGAATAAAGGCGTAGACTATTTTCTAAATAGGGAGGTGCAATGGGACTTTAGAGTCTTGTGTACGATTCCCTAAAGGTTAATTTTCAGGTTGAGTTGTTGGAGAGGAAAGCAAGTGCAATGTTAGCATGCATTTCAAGATGACAAGAATACAGGAGAAAGGATGTAACACTGAGGCTTTATAAGGCATGTCTCTGGTGATTTTTCACCAATTTTTACAGATGCACCATAGAAAGCATCCAATCTGGATGCATCAAAGTTTGGTATGGCAACTGTTCTGCCCATGAGCACAGGAAATAGCAGAATTGTGGATGCAGCTCAGTGCATCATAACAAACAACCTTCCCTCCATTGGCTCTGTCTACACTTCCTGCTACCTCAGGAAAGCAGGCAAGATAATCAAGGACCCCTTCTACCCTGGACATTCTGCTTCCCCTTTCCATCCAGCAGGAAACATAAAAACCTGCAAACACTCACCATCAGGTTCAAGGTCAGCTTTTATCCATCTGTTATAAAAGTTGAAACCTTGATCTCTCAGCCAACCTTGTTGTGAATCCTTATTTGTCCTTCTGCGCTGTGTTTTCTCTGTAACTGTAACACTATATATTACCTTCTGCATTCTATTATTATTCTTCCCTTTGTGCTACCTCAATGTGCTTAATCGAATGATCTGTATGGATGTCAAGCAAATATATGTTTGCATTGTATCTCAAAACATATGACAATAATAAACCAATTACTAATTATACTCAGGACCTTTTGTGTTCTTCCCACTAAGCATCATGGATTTTGCTCAAATGGACTCTGTCCCACAAACATGGGAGCCAATGTAACACACTGGTGTTCTTCTTCTTCTTGGCCCTTGGTTGATAGTGGTGCATAGGCCATCGATGACCTTCCATCTCCATCGTCCTCTGTTCTGGACCGGGAGTGTCCCCATTCATATAATTTTGGCCTTGACATCTCTCCTCCTTGTGTTAAGTGGACATCCCTTTTTCCTCTGTTCTTGGGAATTCCATTTTAATGCTTGCCCAGTGATGTGGTTGGTTGGCTTCCTCAAGATGTGGCCAGTCCACCTCCATTTCCATTTGTGTATTTGTATCTCTATGGATTCCTGGTTAGTGTTTTCCCCACAGTGCCTGGTTTGTTACTTTGTCAGTCCATCTGACGTTTAGGATCCTTCTCATGCACTGGTTCTTCTACAGTTTTTGTTGTGTCTTCCCTGTTCTTCTCCAGGTTTGAGAACCATATAGGAGCACTGTTTTAACATCTGAGTTGAAGATCCAGATTTTGGTTTTCCTTGATATGACTCTGAATATCCAAACTTCCTTCAAGATGTTGAATACTACTCTAGCCTGGATGATCCTGGCTTTGATATCCTCATTCATTCCACATATATATTCATATTGCTTTCAAGACAGACAAAGGAAGTCCAGTCTTGTATCCAGTCCAGTCTTGTATCTTCCAGTCTTGTATCTCACATCCCTGTGGGTCTATTGCTGATGCAGCTTATCTCCATCATCTTCATTTTATCAATACTTGGTCTTAGACCCAGCATGGTGGAGTTAGCAGCCAAGAGTGCATCTGTTGGTTAGAAACACATGGGTGTTAATCTGGGTAAATTTCATGTCTGATTATATCTTGGCAATCAGCAACAGGCAGATATTCAGCTGGAGAAACAGCTGATGTAGATCTCTGCTGAAGGTGAACTGTCATCATTAGTAACCCACACAAAATGCTGAGGCAACTCAGCAGATCAGGCAGCATCTATGGAAATGAATAAACAGTCAACATTTTAGATTGAGACCCTTCTTCAGGACTGAAATAGAAGGGTATAGATGCCATCTATAGCAGCCTTTTTGTCCCAGCATATAGTAGTTTAGATGAAACATTTGTTAAACTCATCTCCCCGAATGGGGCATAGGCCACCAACAAAAGTTAATGCCTCCTATGGATGATGGACTTAGCACAGATGGAAAACGCACAACAAAATTTTCCTCCTATATTAAGGCTAATTAATCACTGGTATTATTTTTATCAAAGGAACATCATTACTGAGTACAAAAGCTTTCTTTTTCTTTTTTATTAGAAGGCTGCTACAACATACTGTCAAGCTGAAACTTTCTGAAGTTGAATAAATTAGTGAAGGCCTGTAATAGTAAATAAAATCATGAATGCAAATTTGACTGAACAAATAGTAACCTGAACCAAAACATAATATTTATTATTAAATAAACAGTCAAAGTTAAAATTCCTCAGTAAAATTACTTAGGATGAACCATTTACTTAGAAGATAGTGAATGTTTCAGAGTGCATTTAAAGTGACTCATTTGCTTTGCAATGCCCAGGGACCACAATTCATTCAGACAGCTTAAAGAGTGTTGTGTGAATGATTGAAATGATGGACCTAGCTCTTATTATATGGGTGGTTAGTTAAAGATACATTTCTTGGTTGCATTACACTATCTATTCAGGCAGAGCGTGGAAAGGTCAAGATTGCAAATAATATACAATAGAGTTATAAATCAGAGAATTAACACATAAAAAGAATTGTCTGCTTTTATAAAATGATTGAAAGGCCATTTGTCTTTTCCCCCTGAAATTTAGATCTTGCCAACATCATAAAACATTTGATCCCAGACTATACAGTAAACAATGGGGCTTAGAAATCAGATTGCAAAGTGCCATTTATTTCATTATTATTGAAAATGTATTTTAATAGGTGAAACATGATCCTTGCAATTTCCAGAGGTTCAATCCTGACACATCCCAGTGTGAGACAGAGGAGGAGATCACTGCTGGGGAAGTTGGACCGCGAATTTCAGGAAGCAATCATTGCTGAACACTTCCCTGGCACCTACTAGCCCAGTCTAGTCTGGGAATCAACTCAAAGTAAAGTTCTAGGTTCAAAGTACATTTATTATCAACCTATGTCTACACTATACAGCAGCGAGATTTGTCTCCTAACAGGCAGCCAGGAAATAAAGAAACCCAAAAAAATCCATTAAAAAAATTGTCAAACACCCAATGCACAGAGAGAGGAAAAAAAACAAATCATGCAAAGACAAGCAAATAGCATTCTGAACTGAAGTCCACAATGAGAGTTTGTCCACGGACCCCTAGTTCAGCTCAGAGCCAAATAAACAATGCAGAGCACCGAACTAAACCAGCCCAATCCTGACCTTTTCTACCTAGCCAGGCATCATTGTACAAACATCAGGTTCAGTTGTTTCGATACAATCCGAGGTGTTGACCTCACCGCCTCGATTTGGCCCATACCTGACCTTTCCAATTCAGCCTGGTGCTTAAATCATCATGCAAGCATTGTATTCAATCACTTTGATATGCTCTGAGGTCTGGACCCTGCCACCTCGATTCAGCCTGTACCCGACCTTACCGTTTGGCACGGCACTTAAGTTGATCAAACCTCAGGTCTTCTTCACTCTCAGCAACAGACCTGCTGCCTTGTCTCACCTTGGCTCTGCTATATCAAATTGCCTCCAAGTCCAACGGGAAGCTACAAGCTATTGCTTGAAATGATCCCATAATTCTTAACCTTTGTCATCCTTCCCATGGACCTGAACTCAATCTACAACCTCACTCTCATCCCTTAACACCAACTAGATAATGATAAGAGAACCCCTCCTCATCAAACCATTCCCTGTCCAGAATTATTGATTAAAGCAGGCTGTAATGTCTCCATTCAGCCACTTCCCCTCCTCCTCAAAACCATCTCCCATCCGGAATTATTGATTAAACCAGATCCTAATGTCTCTATTCACTCACTTCCCATCTCAAATCCCTGATTGGACCAGGCCTTGAACTGCTCCCTTCAACTACCTTCTATTGAGAACCCTTGGTTGGACCTGCCCTGAATCCTGCCCCAGGATATCAGAAGAGGATGGACAGGCAAAGAAGTTCTGCCAATAGTGGTGTCCTGATAGACTGGAATTGAAATTGGTTTATTATTGTCACATGCAGTGAGACAGAGTGGAAAGCTTGTCTTGCATACTGTTCATACAGAATATCATCACACATTACATTCAGGAAGAACAAGGTTAACAATAACAGAGTGCAGAACTAAGCGTAGCAGCTACAGAGAAAATGCAGTGCAGGTAAACAATTAGGTGCAAACTCATTATGAGTAGAGGAGGTCAAGAGTCCATCTTATTATAGTAGGGAACCATTTAATGGTCTTTTAACAGTGGGGTAGAAGATGTCCTTAGGCCTTGTGATGCGTGCTATCAGGCTTTTATAACTTCTGCCCGATGGAAGGGAGGACAAAAGAGGACGATTTTATCCAGCAAGGAAGTTTGAAGTTCACAGAATGTCTTGAGCATGCTTTTTTTGGTACTAGCCAATATGACACATGCAAGCCTGGTGCATCAGTGGAATTTGCATCAGTACTGAGCTACAGGATTGTGCTCAATCCAACCCTCATGTCTTCTGTGGGTGCTCTTACCACTGGAAGCCATGAGGCACTGAAAAACCCTACAAGGTACTAGGCCTCTGGTAGCATACTTCGGGCCCTGTCACTGGTGACAATGGCATTTAAACCGCTTTTCAGAGTAAAGAACGGATGCCACAGTAGAATATCGGTTAACGCAATATCTCAGGGCGTTAGAGTCCATGTTTCAATTCCGACATCGTCTATAATGAGTTTATTCATCTTCCCCGTGGAATGTGTGTTTTTCTCCATGTGCTTCAGTTTCCTCCCACAGTCCAAATATGTTCTGAGTAGACTAATTAGTCAGCGTACCTTGGAAGTTTTCATGTTTTATTGTTTAACAAAGCTGAATCACAGTGGATTTAATTTGGCTTTTTTGACACTGATCAATGGAAAAAGACTCTTTCATGTCAAAGTGAAAACAGATTTCTACAAAGTGATTTAAATTAATTAAAAATATAAAACGCAAAATAATTGATTACATAAGTATTCAACCCCTTCAAATCATTATTTAGTAGATGCACCTTTGGTAGCAATTGCAGCCGTAAGTCTGTGTGGATAGGTCTCGATCAGCTTTTCACATCTGGACACTGCAATTTTTCCCCATACTTTTTTCAGAACTGATCAAGCTTTGTCAGATTACGTGGGGATCAGGAGTGAACATCCCTTTACAAGCCCAGCCACTAATTCTCAATAGGTTGAGGTCTGGTCTCTGAATTGGCCACTCCAGGACATTAACTTTGTTGTTTTTAAGCCATTCCTGTGTAGCTTTGGCTTTACGCTTGGGGTCGTTTTCTCACTGGAAAACAAATCTTCTCCTAAGTCGCAGTTCTCTTGCAGACTGCATCAGGTTTTCCTCCAGGATCTCCCTGTATTTTGTTGCATTTATTTCACCCTCTACCTTCACAAGCCTTCCAGGGCCTGCTGCAGTGAAGCATCCCCACAGCATGATGTAGCCACCACCGTGCTTCACGGTAGGGATGGTGTGTTTTTGATGATGTGCGGTGTTTGGCTTACTCCGAACAGCAGTTTGTCTGATGACCAAAAAACTCCATTTTGGTTTCATCAGACCATAGAACCTTCTTCCAGCTGGCTTCAGAGTTTCTCACATGCCTTCTTGTAAATTCTAGCTGAGATTTCAAGTGAGTTTTTTTTCCAACAGTGGCTTTCTCTTTGCCACTCGCCCATAAAACTGCGATTGCTGAAGCACCCATGCAACAGCTGTTGACGCGCAGTACCTCCCATTTCTTCACTGAAGCTTGTAATTCCTCCAGAGTTGTCGTAGGTCTCTTGGGGGCCTCCCTCACTGGTCCACTTCTTGCACGGTCACTCATTCTTTGAGGACAGGCTGCTCTAGGCAGATCTGCAGCTCTGCCATATTATTTCCATTTCTTGATGACTGACTTAACTTTACTCCAAGGGATATTCAGTGACTTGGAAATGTTCTTGTCTCTATCTTCTGACTTGTGCTTTTCAATAAACTTCTCATGGAGTTGCCTGGAGTCTTCACAGTGTAGTTTTTTGCCAGGATACTGACTCACCAGCAGTTGGACCTTCCAGATACAGGTGTATTTTTACTACAATCGATTGAAATACCTGGACTGCAAACAGGTCTCCAAAATCAGATCTTCACTTAACTAATTATATGACTTCTAAAATCTATTGTCTGCACCAGAGCTAATTTTGTGTGCCATATTAAAGGGGGTAAATACTTGTGTAATCAATTATTTTGTGTTTTATACTTGTAATTAATTTAGAACTGTACAGAACTGTGTTCACTTCGACATGAAAGAGTCTTTTTCTGTTGATCGGTGTCAAAAAATCCAAATTCAATCCATTATGATTCAATGTTGTAAAACATGAAAACTTCCAAGGGATATCATACTTTTTATAGATACTATCAATTGTCCTGTGATTAGGCTATGGTAAAATTGAGGGGTTACTGGGGCAGTGCACCTCGAAGGGCCTATTCTGTGCTGGAACTCTAGATAGATAGAGAGAGAAAAAGAGATAAATAAATAAATAAGTCTTTCACCTCATGTTTGGAGAGTTGTTTACAGCAAATAATATTTTCAGTCATATTGAAAATGGGATTACACCAAAAATTGCCATGAAGAATTGTGTCCTTGCTATTTATTTGTCTGTCTGCCCTGCACTTTCTCAGTAACTGTTACACTATATTCTTCACTCTGTTTTGTTTTGCCTTCTGTAATACCTCAGTATGTAGTGATCTCTCTGGATGACAAAAGTAGTTAACGCTTTTGTGTGACAATAATAGAACAACTTGCAGTAAGTAGATAACTCTATTGACTGAAGTTAGCTTTGACACTAATAACCTCAATCTGAGAGCACCGCAACAGCAAATATTAAATTATTTAAATATTAAGTTGTTGTATTAAAGACATTGCAACTTTGTTTTTATATTCTAGTACTGTTGGGTGGAGGTATGCTTCGACCAAAGAAGGTGTAAGACGCTCCTTCCCTTCACTAGTCTGCAGGTCACCCTTGGGCAGGGTGTAGCACCTTCTTAGCCCCCCACTCATGTGAAGCCATGAGAGCAGGTGGTGGATGGTCATATGAGCAGCTGGTGCTCATCACGAGTCCTGGTTATGTGACCACTGATGCCAGGCAGACAATCTCTGAAGAGTGTTGATAATGGCTGGGGTCACCCGTCTTGTAAAGACATTGCCCAGAAGGCAATGGCAAGCCACTTCTGTAGAATAATTTACAAAGAATAATCATGGTCATGAGACCATGATTGCCTATGACCTATGGTACAGCACATAATGATGGTATAGATTTATGAGTGGTTTAAATGGCAATCACACTTGGTGCAAGTTGTTAAGCACCCAATATCTTCCATTTGATCAGACTTGTAAATGTGTAACTTTCATGGAAATGACATTGAAAAATACTGTGGAACTGCACCCACTGGTAGGCACAAAAATGACCCCAGATTGTGGTCAGAAGGAAGAAGTGAAAAGTTGGTTCCTGAAATCCACATCACGCAATGCAAGGGAGAATCCCACAGACACAAGACACAAGCCATTGGCTACACATCTGTTGTTTTAAAGCAGCAAAAATGTGCCAGAAGTAAGGGACATATGGCAACTACTAACTGGAGCAGTATGAGCAAAGTGATCCCTTCACAGAGAGCAAATACATCCAATGGGAAAAGTACTGTGAGGGGGTTGGAATAACATAGAGGTCAATTCAGACAGAGTAAAACTGGGCCTCTATAAAGCTACACCATTTGTGGCATGGGGAAGAAAAACTGGAAGATTTCAAGATCAAGATTTAGATGAACAATAAGTCAGCAGAGATTGAACTGACAATAATAAAGATAACATCAGGGGGAGTTTCAGCCATCTAGCTTTGAGAAAGTGGTAGATACAGCCCAGTCCATCACAAATAAAGTCTTCCCCACCACTGAGACCCATCACAGGTAAAGTCCTCCCCACCTACTTACATGGAATGCTACCACAAGAAAGCAGCATCTATCATCAAAGATCCTTGCAATCCTATTATTGGGCAAGGGTTACATAAACCTTAGCTCCCACACCACCAGGTTCAGGAAAAAATTATTATCCTACAAACATCAGGCTCCTGAATCATAGTGGATAACTTCATTCACCACTACTCTGAACTGACTCTATCATCTAGGGATTTGGACCAGCTGGAAAAATGGGCTGAAAAATGGCAGATGGAGTTTAATGCAGACGAGTGTGAGGTATTGCACTTTGGAAGGTCAAACCAAGGTAGAACAGACAAGGTAAATGGTAGAGCACTGAGGGATCTGGGAATACAGATACATAATTCCCTAAAAGTGGAGTCACAGGTAGATAGGGTTGTAAAGAGAGCTTTTGGTACACTGGCCTTCATAAATCAAAGTATTGAGTATGACAGTTGGAATGCTATGGTGAAGTTGTATAAGACATTGGTGAGGCCGAATTTGGAATATTGTGAGCAGTTTTGGTCACCTAATTACAGGAAGGATATTAATAAGGTTGAAAGAGTGCAAAGAAGGTTTACAAGGATGTGGCCGGGACGTGAGAAACTGAGTTACAGAGAAAGGTTGAATAGGTTAGGATGTTATTCCCTGGAGCATAGAAGAATGAGGGGTGATTTGATAGAGGTATATAAAATTATGATGGGTATAGATAGAGTGAATGCAAGCAGGCTTTTTCCATTGAGGCTAAGGTAGAAAAAAACCAGAGGACATGGGTTAAGGGTGAAGGAGGGAAAGTTTAAAGGGAACATGGGGGGGGGGGCTTCTTCACACAGAGAGTGGTAGGAGTGTGGAATGAGCTGCCAGATGAAGTGGTAATACAGGTTCACTTTTAACATTTAAGAGAAACTTGGACAGGTACATGGATGAGAGGGGTTTGGAGGGATACGGTCCAGGTGCAGGTCAGTGGGACTAGGCAGAAAAATGGTTTGGCACAGCCAGGAAGGGCCGAAGGGCCTGCTTCTGTGCTGTAATGTTCTATGGTTCTATGGCCTACTCATTTTCAAAGGCTCTTTACAACTTGTGTTCTCAGGCTTTTTTAACTTGCATTTTCTCCTTGTTTCCATATTGTCTGTCAGTCTTTGTATATGTATGTTTTGTAAATACTATTGTATTTCTTCTTTCTTCTGTAAGTGCCTGCAAGAAGATGAATCTCAAGGTAGAATATGAGAATATAGAAGTACTTTGATAATAAATTTACTTTTAGCATTGAACTTTGAGAAAATGTAAAGTTAGTATGAGTCATATACAGCAAGGTAATGAAGATATGAAGCCAATTAAAGTGCACGTTGAGCCACACTTGGAAGGAGTGAACAGCCCTCAAAAAAACAGTTGTAACATCACAGAGCAGCTGACATTATGAGTCATGGATTGGCAAAGCAAGCTAAAGATCAGTTGAATGGATATTTTCAGAGTCTATGCAGAAACTGCAAAATCAAGTTTGAAAACATGGTTAGACATGCAATACGGTAATCCCAATCCAAATTCCAAACCAAATGCAATTGTGAATGCTGTGTCCAGACCACAAGAGAACTGTAGTTCAGGTAGTGAGAAAATGATCTGTATTCCACATTAATGTATACTGACTGCAGAAATCATTAAGGCAATATGGAGTGATATTGAAAAAGGATTGAGCACAGAAGATGTTCTTCTGCATCAAGTACGTTCTCAAAGCTTGGACTAAGTCAGGTTTAAGATGAGGAGAAAAACATTCACAGCAAAGAATTTTGTCTTCATCAGAAAGAAACATGGGGTGCACTGACATGATAATTTCAGAGAATTGATATCAACAATACCCTTCTATTCTTTATTGGAACTCATTCTCAATTATTGATGTTTTGCTTGAGGAATCCTAAACGACAGTACATACAGATGGGACAGATTTCTGTATAGCACTGTTTAGTAGATTTAGTTCAGGCCATGTCCGCTTGAAATGAGGAGGAGTAACATCAGACTTACTGCCAAAACATCTGGATATGGCCAAGGTGTGGAGAGAGAGAGACACTGAAGTGGGCTGACAGTGTACTGATTTTCTTGAGAACAGTTGCAGAACTTAAAGGAAAAGAGAAAAACAATAAATGCTCGGCCAACAGGGCCATTAACCAAAACTCGCAAACTGAAAGTTAAATGCCAACACCATAGCTGGAAGCAATAACTAAATACTCAATAAATACCGCTCCTTTACATCATCTGTCTAAACAATAATCCTCTATCCCAGACAAGGGTGAGGGCGAGCTGGGAGCATAAACGTTGCTGTGCTTTTGGTCACGTCTCATCAAGATGAGAACAAAAAGAAGGGAGTTAAATACCACATAATGAAAACAGTAATTAGCAGGAACGTGCATACTCATGAGCGCAATTGTCAAACCATTTGTGTAACCTGCTTGTGCGTGCGCATAGACTCTACAGCAGAGTCCATTGTTGTGATACCTATGTTATGTTCCAAAACTCAAATAAAGCAGTTGAAGTATTCATTCTCAAGGAAGCTCACACAAGAAACTTCCAAGGTTTTGGAGTCTAGTTATAAACTATCATTCAAATAATTTTCTATTCAAGTATTGTGTAACTGCATATTAATCTCAAAAGAGTGGGGGTAAATTTTTCATAGACTCAGAGGGAGCTTGTAGATGAGGATGAAGGATAGTATGTGAAACAAAAATAAAATGATGCTCAAGAAGGCAACATCCATCATTAAGGACCACCATTATCTAAGACATAATCTCTCTTATTGCTACCATCAAGAAGGAAGTACAGAAGCCTGGAGACACACACTCAATGTTTGAGGAACAGCTTCTTCTCCTCTGCCATCAGATTTCTAAATAGACAATGAACTTATGAGCTCTACCTGACTAATTCTTGCTGCCATTTTGCATTATCTACTGAATTTTTAAATATATTTCTTATTGTAATTTATAGAGCTTTTCTTGTTACAATATCAGTTATATGGCAATTTAATGCAAAAACTAGATAACCAATATATTACATTTTAACTGAGGCTTTTGTCGGAAGTACTGGGTTTCCTGCAGAGGAAGTGAATGTTGATATACAATCTTGTTATATTGTCAGTGTGATCCAAAGCCCTC
Source organism: Hypanus sabinus (assembly GCF_030144855.1). Lineage (NCBI taxonomy): Eukaryota > Metazoa > Chordata > Chondrichthyes > Myliobatiformes > Dasyatidae > Hypanus > Hypanus sabinus. Next base: position 54,054,713 of record NC_082727.1, read on the forward strand.
TACAGGCCCTTCCTAAAGTGTGATATAATGGGCCAGATCACTGTGGACGTAGCCAGGTGCCTGATCTCACTGCCCAGCTGCATTTCTAGATGATAACTTCTGAATGACTAACGCTTCATGTCCAGCAAACATGGATTCTTTGAAGCAGCAGTGTCACACCCTCTACTTAGAGGGAAGTCTTTAGTGCTGCTGCCTGACCACGTGAACATCAATCCATTTAGAATGAACATCAATAAATGTCATCACTGGGAAATTATCATTGCCATTATGGCAAAAGTTAATGTGGACTTTTTAAAGTGGTGATTTAGGTCACTTGCCTGTTTGTAGGGACGTGTTTCATGGTTTCAATTTGCACTCTTAAGGTGATGCAGACAGTCAAATGTACCAATACCAAACTTCCAACGTGTCTCAGATTTTCACCATCTCTTGTTCTTGCTCAGCAATCCGAAGCAATGATCAGTCAATAGCTGTTTCTTCTCAATGGACAGCCAGTGTTCAAATCAGTGTGATCCACTTGGTGTGATTACTTGGTATACTGGAAATAAAGTTCCCAAGCTTCATTAAACTTTAAATCCTCACTGTTAATTTATTTTGTAATTTATAATAGTTTTATATCTTGCATGGTACTGCTGCTGCAAAACAACAAATTTGATGTTTTACAAGACAGTGTTAATAACCTGATTGTGAACATGAGAATGTCTGCAGATGCTGGAAATCCAAAGCAGCATGCTTTAAATGCTGGGGGAGCTCAGCAGGTCAGGCAGTGTTGAGGGAAATGAGTAGACAGTCGATGTTTCATCCTGAGGCACTTCTTTCAGGACTGAGAAGTAAGGGGAAGATGCCTGAATAAAAAGGTGGGAGGAGGGGAAGAAGTTGAAGCCTGGCGGATGTGAAGTGCTGATTTCGACAGTGTTAATTGAGGGGCATTTCACTTCTAAAATCTGATAACTTTTCAGGAATATTTTACCTGAACTAGCAAGTTGCCTTTGCCTTAAAACCATATTCAGAAGATTGTCCCACCAACAATGCAACTTATTCTTAGAATTTTACCAAATGTGGCAGCCCTGGTATTTTCTCAAACCCTACCGCAGAGCTAGAACTTGCTACCTGAGTTGAGTCTGCTGCCCAAGGAGCTGAGCTGATGCTGTGATCATTTCAATGGACCCAGTCAGTGACATGTATAACATCGGATCCTATAGACTCAGAAATTTTAAACCTAAAGATCTTTCCTTATACAATGCACAAATGCTTAATGAGAGTGGCTTCAACACAATTATATGCAAGAGGAACTAACTGCATGATTCTTCAGGCTCCCAGAGATCTGAAGCCCACTGGTAAGTAGAATAATGCCTGATGTAGCATTCGTCCTTTTGTTTGCACTGCCTGCTATTTAAATGTTATTCATTCAGTTTTGACATACTCTTAAACTGAGAAAACTAAACTTGTAACTTTGTTTGTCTTACTGCTTTATTTATGACAATTATTATCTTTTTTTATTTTTGTTTTTATTGGGATACAGTGTGGAATAGGCCCTTCCGGCCCTTCGAGCTGCATTTCCTAGCCTAATCATCGGCCAATTTACCATGACAAATTAGCCGACCAACCTGCACGTCTTTGGACCGTGGGAGGAAACCAGAGCACCCAGAAGAAACCAACACTGTCACAGGGAGAACATGCAACCTCCTTACAGGCAGTGATGGATATCTGAGTTAACTGAACATGATTTTCATACTGGAGTCATTGGCCTGATTTTTCTCCCCCAGCAGGAATATTTTATTCAGACTTGATTCAAAGATAATCTCTGCTATCATCTCTTCACAAATAAATAAAATCAAATATCTATACGTTCACCTCCGACTACTTGACACTGGACTATTGATGCTGGTTAAGCCGAGTTTTCTTTGTTCCACCTCCATGAATCGACAGAATCCGAATAAATCGGGAGAAGCAAGCTTTTCATTAGATGCTAGACATTGATTTTGAAATAGTAGATTTCATGGTCAGCAGTCATTAAAAGGCCATTATCATTCGTTGTTCTTTTGTAATGCATTCTTCAAGTACTTGCACTTTATAGATTTTTAGAGTAGGATCCCATTTTTGTACATAGGATATCATGCAAATTACGTCATGTTGAGTGCACTTTCCTAATGTATTGTGTAAGGAAGTGTGTTCTACTTCTCTGTACTTTTGCAATTATTTTTGTTTCACTAGGTAAATTATTAATGAGTACAATTTTTGTTTAACTGAGTCTTTTATTCCCATCCAGTGTGGTTTATTACAAACCGCAGCCATCCTTGTTTCAACTTTTCTTCCTGACCATTCCTTACAGCACTTATACCCCAAATATTTAAGATGCCAGTATCAAATTGTGCAATTGCTGTTAGTAAAAAGAGCTTCTGGCTTTTTAATGCTTAATTGCACTTAAATATTAAACCTGTGTTGTCCTGAATAAAAAGAAGCACGTCATCAGTTGAAGAATTAGGCTTATTTCTTTGGAATTATATTTTATGTCAAACTGGATCAAACTGGCTGTGACTGGTGGACACATCATATGGACACCCTGTACTTAAGCAGATTTCCTGTGTCTATGTGGAGCCAACCACTTCTGTAGAAAAATATGTCAAGATTATCTTGGTCATGGATAGAGAAAAGAATCAGATTAAAGATAGACGGAGAAGCATGACAGCCCACATCGTACGACACAGCTCATAATGAATGAATGAATGTAGAGCTCAGCACCAGAACCCAGTTGTGCCAAGACTCCCCAGTATTACACAGGGGAATTTGAACAGTGATGTGGAAACCAAGACTGCAAAGACAAATTCAATTATTTTTAAGTGCTTATTTACTTTATTTTAAATCTTTTCTTTGTTATTTATAAGCATCTTTTTTTACAATATTTAAAAGAAAGCTTTTTTGTTTACTTATAGCATTTTTAATCATTTCCAAGTTTCTATTTATATTTGTTTGTTATGTGAGACCAAGAGACCATAAGACATAGAAGCAGAATTAGGTGACATGGCTCATCGAGTCTGCTCCACCACTCAATCGTGGCTGATCCTTTATTTTCTCCTCCTCAACCCCATTCCCTGGCCTTCTCCCTGTAATCTCTAATGCAATGTCTAATCAAGAACTTATCAATTTCTGCCTTAAATACAGCCAACGACTGCACATAGCAACAAATACACAAATTCACCACACTCTGGCTAAAGAATTTGCTCCGCATCTCTGTTTTGAATGGACACCCCTCTATCCTGAGGCTGTGCCCTCTTGTCCTACACTCTCCCACCATGGGAAACATCCATTCCAAATTTACTCTGTCTAGGCCTTTCAACATTTGAAAGATTTCAATGAGATCCCCCCTCACACTTCTGAATTCCAGTGAGTACAGACCCAAAGTCATCAAATGTTCCTTGTATGATAACCCTTTCATTCCTAGAATCAACCTTGTGAACCTCTTCTGGACCCTCTCCAATGCCAACACTTCTCTTCTAAGATGAGGGGCCCAAAACTGTTCACAATACTCAAGGTGAGGCCTCACCAGTGCCTTATAGAGCCTCACCATCACATCCCTGCTTGTGTATTCTAGATCTTTTGAAATGAATGCTAACATTTAATTTGCCTTCCTCACCACCGACTCAACCTGCAAGTTAACCTTTAGGTGGGTTCTGCACAAGGACTCCCAAGTCCTTTTGCATCGCAGATTTTTGGATTTTCTGCCGACTTAGAAAGAAGTCTGCACATTTATATCTACGACCAAAGTGCATGACCGTGTATTTTCCAACATTATATTTCATTTACCACTTTCTTGCCCATTCTCCTAATCTGTCTAAGTCCTTCTGCAGCCTATCCATTTCCTCAACACTACCTGCCCCTCCACCAATCTATCATCTGCAAACTTAGCAACAAAGCCATCTACTTCATCATCTAAATCATTTATATTCAGCATAAAAAGAAGTGGTCCCAACACCAAACCCTGCGGAGCACCACTGGTCATTGGCAGCCAACTGGACAAGGATCCTTTTATTCTCACTTGCTACCTTCTTCCAATCAGCCAGTGCTGTAACCATGTTAGTAACTTTCCTGTAATACCATGGGAACTTAACTTGGTAAGCAGCCTCAGGAGTGGCACCTTGTCAAAGGCCTTCTGAAAGTCCAAATATACAACGTCCACTGCATCCCCTTTATCTATTTTACTTGGAACTCCTTGAAGAATTCCAACAGGTTTGTCAGGCAGGATTTCCCCTTAAGGAAACCATGCTGACTTTGCCCTATCTTGTCCTGTGTCACCAAGTACTCCATCACCTCATCCTTAACTATTGAGTCTAACATCTTCCCAACCAGTGAGGTCAGGCTAACTGGTCTATAATTTCCTTTCCATGCCTTCCTCTTTTCTTAAAGAGTGGAGTGATATTTGCAATTTCCAGACCTGTGGCACCATGCCGAAGTCCAATGATATTTGAAAGATCATTTCTAATGCTACCTCTTTCAGAACCCTAGGGTGCCATTCATCTGGTCTGGGTGACTTATGTACCTTTAGGTCTTTCAGCTTTTTCTGCACCTTCTCCCTTGTAATAGTAACTGCACCCACTTCTCCTCCTTCACACGCTACAACATCTGGCACACAGCTAGTGTCTTCCACAGTGAAGACTGATGCAAAATACTCATTTAGTTCATCTGTCATCTCCTTGTCCCCTGTTATTATTCCTCCTGCTTCATTTTCTAGCAGTCCTATACCACTCTCATCTTTCTTTTATTTTTTACATATCCACTTTGATATTATTTGCTACTTGCTTTCATATTTCATCTTCTCCCTTCTAATGATCCCTTTAGTTGCTCTCTGTAGGTTTTTAAAAGCTTCCCAATCCTCTAATTTCCCACTAATTTTTTGCTTTGTTGTAGGCCCTCTCTTTTGTTTTTACATTAGCTTTGACTTCCCTTGTCAGCCACGGTTGTACTATTTTGCCATTTGAGTGTTTCTTTATTTTTGGAATACACCTATCCTGCACCTTCCTCATTTTTCCCAGAAACACATGCCGTTGTGGCTCTGCTGACATCCCTGCCAGCAGCTCCTTCCAATTTACTTCGGCCAACTCCTCTCTCATACCACTGTAATTTCCCTTACTCCACTGAAATACTGCTACGTCAGACTTTACTTTCTCCCTATCAAATTTCATGTTGAACTCAATCATATTGTGATCACTGGTTCCTAAAGGTTCTTTTACATTAAGTTCCCTATTCACCTCCAGTTCATTACATAACACCCAATCCAGTATGATCCCCTGGTAGGCTCAATGACAAACTGCTCTAAAAATCCATCTCTTAGGCTTTCAACAAACACACCCTCTTGAGATCTATTACCAATCTGAATTTCTCAATTGACTTTCATATTAAAATCTCCCATGATGATCATAATACTGCCCTTTTGACATGCCTTTTCTCTTTCCTGTTGTAATCTGTGGCCCACCTCCTAGCCACTGTTGGGAGGCTTGTATGTAACTGCCATCAGGGTCCTTACACCATTGCAGTTTCTTATGTCCACCCATAAAGATTCAACATCTTCCATCCTATGTCACATCTTTCTACTGTCTTTACCAATGGAGCCACACCACTCCCTCTTCCTACCTTCCTATCCCTCCAATATAACATGTACTTGGACATTCAGCTCCCAACTACAACCATCCTTCAGCCATGATTCAGTGATGGCCACAACATCATACCTGGCAAGCTGTATGCGCTGTAGGCTATCATGGCCTTTCCACGACCATGATTGTACTTTGCAAAGTTTTCCGCAGAAGTGGTTTGCCATTACCTACTGCTGGGCAGTGCCTTTGTATAAGAAGCATTTAAAAATTCATGTGGAGCTTGCAGGTGGTTGACCACATCCAGCTGGCATAGGATTGCCACTCAGATTCCCCTGCTTGCACGGTTTCTGGAGACAGGGCCACAGATGAGGCCTCACTGCCTGACTCTAGGATCAGCAGTCCCACCTCAGCTGGACCCATGGATCGACACAAGATTACCATGACTGTAAAAATACAACTCTTAGCAGCGGACGAAACTTTGCATTATTTAATGAAGCATTTCTTTATTATTCTAATGATCAGATAAAAAAAGAAAGATAAGTGGATGTTAGTCAAGTCACAAACAAGAGAAAATCTGCAGATCCTGGAAATCAAAATAATACATGCAAAATGCTGGAGGGACTCAGCAGACCAGGCAGCATCTATGGAAAAGAGTAAACAGTCGATGTATCGGGCCAAGACCCTTCATCAGTCCTGGCTGGAAACGGCGACTCTTTACTCTTTTCCTGACCTGCTGATTTCCTCCAGCATTTTGTGTGTGTTACATTCGGTGGATGCAAGCAATAGTTTGGAAGTTTTCTCAAAGATTCACTTCATATTTTTCAAACCAATATTTGTGATAGATCCTGTTTCTAAGTTAGTGATTAATGTGTGACACTACTATTACCTTGAGTTTATAAATTTAAAATAACATAAACATTAACATAAGGTGCTGGAAAATAAGACAGGAATACCTGGTTACAGATCCTAAGCATCAATGACTCCCTGTACATTATCCAGTTGGATTGTTGAAGTGCAATATCTAAATTCCTGCTTAAGACTAAACAACTTCACTAGTGATAAAAAAAAATACACAACACTGAACTTATATTGTGCACAACAAGCAATATTGGTTTTGATATTTAAAACTTGCCTAGGATCCCAGTTGTGTGCTTTACAAGAAAAGGAATGAGGGACATCTTGAATAGTATTAACTTGAAAAATCACTAACCTGAGAAACAAGAAACTCTGATAATAACATAAAGCTTAAACATGTTGCTTCATTGTTTATAAATACCTTCTGAATCTAAAATTGTTGTATGGCTATTGTCATATGTCAAATTACTGCAGTTTGGTATATGTTTCTTGATAACAATCATTTGCAATTTTTCATCTTCAACTTTTTGAGTAGGAGAATGTTGGGCAAAGAATCTGGGAAGCATGAACAGAAGAGTTTAATTCTTTCTAATATTTTACATGAGGCAAATAGCAGTGTGTGCTGATTCACGAAAAATAATCTAAAAACTACACAAGATTTATCTGCAAATCTGTGTTTTTGTTCATTTTTTGTGCAGGGGAGGGGGGATTTTGGGGGTTACCTCTTTTTTCTTTCTTGGTTTCATGGCTACCTGCAGAAGAAGAACTGCAAACTGTATACTTTGATAATAAATGATCCTTTGAACCTTTGAATTTTTCCAGCGCTTCTGCTCTGTGCACAAGTGTTCCCCACCTACAGTTGTAGTAAAAAGATAACTGTTGGAGAGTCAGAAGCTGCACAGGAAACTTGCTATTGGTTGTTAAGAACAATAGGTATGAGAGAGCATGAGGGAACCATGGCTTCTGGAAAACAAATGTAGAAAAACAGAAAATGGATCAACACAACCAAGCTTCCAATAATGCACTTTAAAGAGAAATAAGAGATACACTCACCATTTCATGTGTTTTGTTTTTTTTTCCCTCTTGCAGTGTTAAAATTGATGATTACATCATCTTTTCCATGGTAATGTTGCTTTCTTGGACTATTAGCACAAAGTACCAAGTGCTCTCTTGGATGTAAAATGCACCTTAGCTATTATAATTGGAAATGAGAGAGTGAATTAATTGCAGGTGTTTGACGTTACCTTTCCCACATCAATTAAATCACAATGTGGGCTCTGTGACAGACAGAATTATTCTATTCTTACTTTTACTGCACAGGAAAGCCTCATTATTTAGATTGTGTAAAAAGCGAATGAAAACCAATGCAGTATGCCCTCTGACCGAGTGCAACAACACAAGTGTATCATTTCCATTACCCTGTACTTCCCCACTTGTTTCCCAGTCATTTCTTCCATTCTGGTCATTTATTTTTCTATAAAAGTCCAGTGATTAATCATGCCATAAATAGATCTTGGAGCCATGTCTACCATAAAGGTTGAAGTAAATTATCAGGAGAGATTGGTGCTACTGGCACTAACACCTAATGTGTACTGTTTGCATAGTAATAATTTGTACATTGTACTCTTTTGCCTTAAGACCATATTCCATGAAAAGGCTGCAGAAAGCAGATATTTTAAAATATAAATCCAGTTACATCTGGCAAAAATAGTTGAGATGAACCTAATCAAAATAGAAAATGTGATCAGAAGAAAATAAAACAAAAAGTAACTTAAACCATTAGAAATAACTAAAAAATGGGAAATAGGTACCTAGTAAATATCGTATGTCAAAATTAGTCAGCTCCATCATGGACATTGACCTTTGTAGCTTTCAGGACATCTTCAAGGAGTGATTCCTCATAAAGGCAGCATCCATCATTAAGGATCCTCATCACCCAGGTCATGCCTTGTTCTCATTGCTACCATCAGGAAGGAGGCACAGAAGCCTGAAAGAACACACTCAATGATTCATGAACAGCTTCTTCCCATCTGCCATCCAATTTCTGAGTGGACATTGAACTCATGAGTACTACCACACTACATTTTATTTCTATTTTTGCAAACCTTATTTAATTTAACATACATTTACAGTACATATGTAATTCACAGTTTGTCTCTATTATTATGTATTGCAATGTACTGGTGCCACAAAGTTAACAAATTTCACAACATATGCTGGTGATATTAATCCTGATTCTGATTCTTATTCAAGCAAAATATCATAGGTATTCTATCATGGTGTACTTTATTGTTCTTTCTTACTTTTAGAAGCATGGGGACTTATTTATAGCATTCGTATTAATATTGTTTCAGGTGAATCATACCTTAAATTGGTATACCTCACCCACAGTATTGTGGGGTGGGGGGGGGGTGGTTTCTGGTCCTAGGCTTTGATCTTCCATAGGATTATGGGCACCTTTGACCCTCACCTGTACAGAAATAGACATAGTTGTCACAAAGGGCTCACTGTAGATCAATCACACAATACTTCATTGTGTGATCTATGAACACACAACAATATACTCTGATTCAATTGTCAAATATAAGATTATTGTTAATGCTGCTGAGCTTCATGAGCTATATGATTTGCATAACAATATTTGAAGATGCATAAATTACAGGTTTATATCCAGCAAGAGCATCCCTGGATGTTATGTGAAGCAAGGGGAAAATTGCAGGGTGTCCGGCAGGAAATTTGCACCTTCTTTAACTATGAGTGACTGGAGGGTAGCGAAGGTTGAGCATTTATTTTAAAAAGGTTGCAAGGACAAGGCAGGGAATGAAAGGCTGGTGAGCATAATACTTGAAGTCTGAAAGTTACTGGAGAGTACTCTGAGAGACAGGATATATAAGGCCTAGATGGATTAGGGATATTCAGCACGGCGTTGAACGCGGGAAATTGTGTCTTACAAGGTTCACCGAGTTTTCTGAAGAGGTGACAAGAGGATTGGCAAGAGCATAGTAGTAGGTGTAGTCTATATAGACTTCAACAAGACATTTGGGAAAGTCCCGTGTGGTAGGTTGGACTGGAAGGTTAGACCTCACAGTGTCCAGTCTAGAGATATGTCAGTCTATGGCCTCCCCTTGTGCTATGATGAGGCCACCGTCAAGGTGGAGGAGCAAAGCCTTACAATCCGTCTGGGTAGACTCCTACCTGATGGCATCAATATCGATTTTTCCTCCCACTAAAATAATATTTCTTGTTTCCTCCCCTCTTCTTCTGTTCCCCATTCTGGCCTCTTACCTCTTCTCACTTGCCTGTCACCTCCCCCTGGGTCCACTCCTTCTTCCTTTTCTCCTATGGTCGACTCTCCTCTCTCATCAGATACCTCTTCAGCCCTTTACCTCTCCAACCCACATGGCTTCACCTTCTAGCTATTGTCCTTCACCTCCCCCCACCTTTTTATTCTGGCATCGTCCCCCTTCCTCTCAATCCTGAAGAAGAATCTCGGCCCGAAACATCGACTATTCAGTCATTTCCATAGATGCTGCCTCGCCTGCTGAGTTGCTCCAGCAGTTTGTGTGTATTACTCTGGATTTCCAGCATCTGCAGAATTTCTGGTGTTTATAATTGGATACGCAATTGGTATGGTGGGATAAGACTGACAATGGAGTTGGAGAGATTTTCAGGTTAGATGTCGGTGGGCAAAGGTGTGATTCAGAGTTTCATGCTGGGTCCACTGCTGTTTCATATATATTATTGGCTTGAATGAAAATTCAGGCAGCATGACTAGTGAGCATTGTGGGGGAAAGGTTAAGGCTAAAGCAGGATCTGAATCAAGAGTAAAGTGGGTCTAGGAACAACTGATGGAATTTAGCTCAGACAAATGCAAAGTGATGCATTTTGTGGAGTTAAACCAGGACGGGCCGTACACAGTCAATGTCAAGGCTGTGGAGTGTGTTGTAGATCAGAAGTAGAAATACAAGCAGTACTATGCAAAAGTTTTAGGCACCCTAGGTTTTTTTATATGGTGTCAGATGGTATGACCTCCATAGAGTCCTGAATTCAACATCATCAAGGGAGTCTGGGATTACCTCGAGAGGCAGAAGTGAGACAACCAAAGTCTGCAGAAGAACTGTGGCAAGTTTTCCAAAATGCTTGGAATAACCTAACAGCCAATTTTCTTATAAAACTGCATGACCTCAATACACCTAATAGAATTGATGCAGTTTAAAGCAAAGGGTGGTCACACTAAATATTGATTTGATTTAGTTTTCTACTGCTTACTGCTGTTTGTAGCATTTTTTTGATATTTAGAAACTTTTCATTTTATTATTTTTGAAAGTATCTTCACTTTACAGATTTTTTGCATATGCCTAAGACTTTTGCGCAGTACCGTAGCTCCCTGAAAGGGATGTCACAGGCAGACAATGTGCAGAGGAGTTATTGCATGCTTCATCAGATGGGGCATTGAGTGCAGGAGTCGGGATAGCACGTTACAGCTCCAGAAACTGTACTTGGAATATTGGGAGCAGTTTTTTGTTGTCCAGCTCTAGGAAGAACGTGATTAAACTAGAGATGTGCAGAAAGAATTCAAAAAGATGTTGTCAGGACTAGAAGTCTTTATTTATTAAGAGAGACTAATCAGGCAGAGACTGGTGTGAAGGAGACTGAGATTTATGAAGTTGTCATCGGCACTAATAAGGCGGATTTTCACTGCCTTTTACCTTGGGTAGGTGAGTCGACAACCAGTTTGGTTTCAGATAAGAAGGGAAAGGTTTAAAGAGGACCCACAAGATAAGTTCTCACACAGAGGGTGGTGGGTAAAAGGCATGAATTGGCAGAGGAAATGGTAGAGGCAGGTAAAATTGCAACTTTTAAAAATACATTTAGATATATACATGTACAGGAACAGTTTAGCGCAGGGCTCCTTAATCTTCTTTATGTCGTGGACCTCTTTGACAGTCCAGTAATTCTATGGACCCATTCTCAGAATCATGTTTTTAAATATAGAAAATAAAATACTCAGGATTACAAAAGAAATCAATACTATTGAAATACAGTTATCAAATTATTTTTAAAAAACAAATTTGTGATCTAGAAGTACTGTATATGTCCTTCTTTATTAATACATTAAATATATATTTAAAATATAGGCAAGTTAAAATTAAATTTTATTTTTAAAAGCATCAGTTGTTGTTGCTTAGCTTGAATAAGAACTGTGGGGTGGTCAAAACGTATGTCATAGTTTTTCATTTTAATGGTTACAAGTGCCAAAAATCTGGAAATTAGTGAAAGTAAATCAAGTTCACCATCCCCTTGGAATCTATTCATGGACTCCCAAATTAAGAAGAGAAATTTCTTCCACTAAGACGTCAGACTTGTGCATCTCTGATAATATTCAATAAACTTGCATTAAAAGCTAAATATCTAGAAACTAAATAAACTTACAATTATTGTACATTTGTAAAGTGTTGGCAAAATCATATACAATAATAAAGCACATTGCTTCTTACAAATATGCCTAAATTAAGCATTTCAGTTTCAATTTTATTACCACACATCGAAATGAGGAGTTAAGATGGCCCCATCCAACCCCTCAGCAAAGTGCTGACATGGCCAGGCTTTATCCCAGAGGTCATGAACCCTGACCTCTGACCTAATGAGTTTGTCTTTAACCTTCTGGCCATCTGCAGCAATGTCACAAGGATCAGAGTTGATGCTGGAGATGTTGTAGCAAACAAAGATATTCAAAAGGAAAGGAAATGATGAAGTTAAAGGGGCAAACTCCTGTCCTGAATAGCAAACACCCTATTCTCCTTTCTCAGCTATTGTTCAAGCAAGTTTTTGAGGCAAAGGAGCTGAGTGTTCTATGTAGCAGGAAGAAGAGTAAGGCTGTCTGGTTGCTGATGGCTCCTATTCATATTGGAGGAGATCCCTAACTATTGACTGCACAGGATTCTTTTCAAAATTTACTTTTTGCTAGTGGCCACTGAAACAGGTGCATTTGTTGACAAGTGATTTCCTAAGGCATCAGTGACCTAATTTGTATTTCAAGGGAGGCTGATGTCTTTGTGAGTGTCCATCTAGTATAGCTTGATAAAGGGGCACTTGTGAATAAGAACAGCTGTATGGAAGAAGGCTGGTATCTTGCCAAACTGGGATGCACTTAACACTCAGAACAAGGCACCACATGCTTCTAATTTGTCACAGGTATATACAGTAAATTTAAACAAGGTGGATTTGAATTGAGAGGCCAAGTGATTAGGAAATGTTTACGCTGCCTCTTCTCAACAATAGTTATACTTTGTACCCAAAATACTTGGAATGGTTACAAGAAGGAGAACATGGTACTCTTCGCCTCTTTTAGAAATATCACTGCTGGTAGCAGAACGATATCAAATTTATAATTAGGATTAAACATGTTAAAAAATATGCACTGTAGCAGGTATCCTGCTACCTTTGTTACACAGAGGAACACACAATATTTTCGGTCAGAGGTGGCATACAAGGAGAGCAGATCCCCCCATACTCACCCCAAAAATCGTTCACAAAAAATTGACTGACGTGAGGTAATGGACACACATGCACTCTTTGGGCTATAGGCATCTGCAACCACCTGGGAGCTGTTAGAGAATGGGCTTCCCAAAGACCAACAGGTTTAAAGTCCCGAGTATGACTTGGCTGACGTTAATTAGCAACACCGATGTAGACAGCTACACAGTACAGGTCCTTCCTGGGCTACAAACACTTGAGTTATGTGCTATCAATACACATGATGAGCACCTGGCAGACTGGCGGTATGGACTTGCTGGCTGCTGTGAGCTACAGGCATCCGTGGCAGCCTGGGAGCTTGCTTCGTGGCCACATTTCTGACTTACAAACCGTCCAGGTTACAAGCAGCTCACATGAGCTCAACCCTCCTGTAACCTGGGGAGTGACCTGTAGTGGAACTTTAGAGTGAATACAGTATATCCTGAAAAGAGGCAGAAGCAGTGTGTCCATTGCAGCAGCAAATTTTCAGGAACTACTTTCAATTTGTGCAGAAGTAACTACACTTCAAAAATAAATAACGTTCCATGCTTTTAAAATAAATGCATTTCAATTTTAATAAACATGCTCAGTTTGATCTTAATTTAAAGAACTTTAAAGCTTTACAAAGTTCCTTTAAAGATGAATCATTCATAAAGGCGAAGACCCTGTGTAGCATAGTAATTTACTTTATTCTATATGTAAGTTTAAAAAATAACATGTCTTTCTAGAAAGTTAATAAAGTTACAGCTATTACCCATTTGAAAAGTGTAGGCTACTCAAATACAACTTTAAAACTGTTTTGGAAAACATGCTTAACTTAAGCATTTTAAGATGTATTCAATAGTCAGATGATAGGAACGAAGAGTTACGATGCTCATGCCCAATCACTCAGCAAAATGCTAACTCGGCCAGACTTTGCCCCAGAGGCCATCAACCCTGACCTCTGACCCATTGAGTTTGTCTTTCACCTTCTGCCTCTCCGCTGCAATGTCACAAGGGCTGAAATCACTCTGTGAGGACCTAGTACTTGAACTGCCCCCACCTAATGACCGGGGGCAAACAGTCCTTCTGGCCAAAGTTAGCCCTGTGCCATATGTGAAGGATGGAGGCTTTTTCAACCTGCTGCAGGCCAGCTACCTGCTTAAGCCACTGGCAAATGTGGTTGAGATTTTTGATCATGGAAAACAACAAAACACATTTTCAAGCTATCAAATTAAGATTTAAGATACCATGATTATGAGTATGCTCAATAAAAAAATCGTACATTTTGCAAGAAATTTAAATTGGTAGACATAGTAGCTGAAAATGCCAGCTACACACTGAAGTGTGTGCAGAATGCTGCTAACACTTCAGTCCTGTGCTCCTCTGTGCAGATTCTAAATTAGGCCCAAGGAATAGACCAGATCTGGAAGGTTGGAGAGAAGAGGGACCCAGAAGATGTAGGTTGAAGAAGAGAACCTGTGTTTGGATCAGCAAGTGACTGAGATTCATGCAGGAACAATAAAAATGGAAAAAGGTTTGAGAGGGAATGGTAAGATAGATCGGGGTTGAAAGAAATCTCCAAGATGATTGAAGAGAAGGGGGGTGTCTGTATAGAGCAGAGGTTCCCAACCTGGGATCTATAGTCCCCTTGTTTAATGGTCTTGGTTCATGAACTCCTGGTCAGAAGACAGCAACCAGGACAGCGGTTGCAGACCCTGGATGGAATCAGAACCTCTTTGGGGACTTCAGCGGATCATTAAGTCAGATTCTGGGCAATTAGACAGCCCAGGTTGTGCGTGGGATTGAAGCCTTAGTGGATTGAAGGGTCAACCTGGTGCTCAACCATCAGCAGGTTGAGATTAATGAAGAATTTGAAAGATTGGGTTGGAGATTCAGAAAGTCAGGGCATGGTGGGCAGTGAGAGTGCGTTTTGGAGTGCCATGATTTGGATACTGGATTTGGGAAAGAAAGAATAGATGTCAGTACATTTCAGGACCCAGTAAATAGGTGACTTACCCTACAAGGTCCTGCTCACAGTATCAAAACCTAAATGCTGCAGAAGTGCCCAGTGATGATAATTCCCAAAAAAAATTGTCGCATTTTCCCCACAGTGCTTCAAATAGAATTACGTCATCCTTTGCTACAGCGACGTGGAAATTGCCTCAAAAGGGCAAGGATGGAGAATTCCATCACAATTCCAGAATGATAGCAAACAAAATGGAAAATCAATAATGAAACCTGAAATACTCAGCAGACCAGGTAGCATCTGTGGAGAGATAAACAGAATTAACATTTCAGGTTCAAGATTCCTTGTCAGAACTAAGAAAGGGAAAAATATGCAGGTAAATTTTATGGAACACAGTATGGCTTGACTCACTGCAAGTAAAGCTGACCTTCACTTGTGTAACAATAAGAAGAATAGCATTCTACAATCAAATTTCATAGCTAATTTTTGATTGTATTAATTAGTGATGACCATGAAGTATTTGCTTTCTCATCTGAATGGTGTGCAAGACATTACATATAAAAGTTGGTTTAGTAAAAAAAGATTGACATGTAAACTTTGAGTTTTGACATACAGTTTGTATATTATAAATTTATATATTCTTGTGTCTTGTACTTAATCAAAGATACTTAATGCCTTTGATCAGCTTAATGATGTGCCTGGCACATTGTGCTTGCTGTTGTTCTCACGGTGGTGGCAGAGACTTGGTACGCTGGCATGCACATGTTTAACCGATCTCCTGCCAAACCTACTTGCATCACCCGGTGACTTCGCCACGAGAAGGGCCATGCCACCTTCAGCATTTCCATGATCTTGTTTCCTGTTTTGCAGTGCTTTCTCCAAGGCCCTCCCCTTCCATTGGCCAGGGTTGACTATGGATGTTGTGTCCTAGCTGTCATATGCAAGCCAGTCAGTATGATATGGAATTGTCGTGTAGTAGGCTCCCCCTTCCACATAGCTGATGGATCCAAAGGAAAGGCAGAGACCGATACCGTTTGGCAGCAGCAGCGTCACCAGAGTTGCCAGTCAGCATTGAACTCAGTGTAGGACTGCCTCAGGGACTCCAGCTCTGGAATTTTCTGCAGAGTTTACTCCCAAAGCTTTACCCATGAGTGGGTATGGACGCAAGCCAGTGCAGATTTGAGATCAGAGTTTTCCTTCTACTAGCAGAAATAACTAGTTTTAAAACACCAGTAACCCACCTTTAGCTTTTCTCCTGTCAGTAGAAATGGTTCCTCCAGGCTTAGTAGCTCAGCCACACATGAAGGCTAGGAACTGGACTTGGTTGTCAGAGGCTTTGTGAGCTGCCTGTCATTGGGAGCATTTAATAGGTAGTGGGAGTGGAAGCCTATTCCTATTACCACCCCAAGCTAAGACTGTGCCTTCTCTAAACTGGCGGTTATTCTACCTGCTCATCCAAATGTTAGATCCTGTGTGACAGTTTTTCTTGATTGTCTTAATATGCCAAGCCACACAATAAATATCCTCATAGTTCATTCATTCATTTGTTGCCTGCCATGTCATACTATGTGGGCGATCATGGTCTACAGGTCCATGATCGTTCTTGGCAATATTTTCTACATAATTGGTTTACCATTGCCTTCTTCTGGGCAGTATCTTTACAAGACGGGTAACACCAGCCATTATCAATATTCTTCAGAGGCTGTCTGCTTGGTGTCACTGGTTGCATAACCAGGACGTGATATCCATCAGCTGCTCATACTCCTGCTCCCATGACTTCACATGACCCTGACTCGGTGGGAGGGGGGGGGGTGTTGAGCAGGTGCTAATCTGGCCCGAGGATGATCTGCAGGTAAGGAGTGCCTTACACCTCCTTTGGTAGACACATATCTCAACTTCTCCGCCCCTAGTGCCTGATATAAAAATGTCTGGCAATTTAGTGTATGTCTTAATCCTGACCAGGCACTTGAAATGCATTTCCTCTGGTCTCTGATAGGACATGTCAAACCTATAACTTGCAGATATCCTTGAAGATGATAAATTAAATTATCCTCATCCACAGTTACTGGTGCTAATAACCTCATTGATGTCTCATTTAACTGAGTGTGAGTGTAGTTACCTCTGGCCTAGTCTAGGACTCTGGTGGGGAGAGGAATGATGGACACAGGGTGTTGAATGATAGAGAGGGTCCTGGAGGTGTAGAATGGGCATTTGGTAGGAATTTATTGCTGGGCTTTTCTCTCTCAGTGAGAGAGGGGGTGTGCCTTTTAAAAGAGCATAATGCAACTCACAATATTAAGCCCATATCATTTACAGTTTGGTAACGGTTCTCAGTTGTGTCCTTGGTCTCTACACTCCTGAGACACTGTGTCCCT
Organism: Hypanus sabinus; assembly: GCF_030144855.1. Taxonomy (NCBI): domain Eukaryota; kingdom Metazoa; phylum Chordata; class Chondrichthyes; order Myliobatiformes; family Dasyatidae; genus Hypanus; species Hypanus sabinus. The sequence goes on from NC_082727.1 coordinate 54,071,992, forward strand.
GAGTCTCCACGCTCCAGAGAAGGACATCACCAAAAAACATTTTCCCTGACAAATTGGGAGAATCAAGCATTGCATGTCATCAGCATGGACAGCCTTTCATCCAGTTTCCCCAGCATAATACAAATCCACATATGGTGCGAGGCAAGGAGCTGAGTCAGAGATCCACCCTCCTTCCCTAGTTACATCACTAAATAGCAAGCAGCAATATCTCAGCCTATGACCCATCATGCGATACAGCCCATCATCATGCTTGTCTAATATCATGGAAATCTTTCTGAGGAAGTATCTGAAGAGTAGGAGAGAGGGACCTAATGAAGTCTAGTTGATGTCTGAAGGCTTTCCGCATGGGCAGCTGGAGAATAAGGTTAGATGACAGGGAGATAAATCTACCTGTATGGATTGAGAATTGGTTAACTGAGAGAAAACAAAGAGAAGGGATAAATACAAGAAAGTTTGCAGATGCTGGAAATCCAGTGCTACACACACAAAATGTTGGAGGAACTCAGCAGGTCAGGCAGCATCCATGGAAGGAATAAACAAGTTCTTCTCAAGTAGACAGGCTGTGACTTGTGGTATGCCACAGGGAACTATTCACAATCTTTGTCAATGAAGGAATTAAAGGAATATTTCAAATTTACAGATTTGCAAAACGTACTCAAGGAGATATGGATGGGTTAATTGAATGGTCAAACAATGTGGCAGGTGGAATAGAATGGGGAGAGTTGTGAGTTATCCAAGTCAAATGAGTGAGACAGTTGAGTAACACATACAAGATGCTGGGGGAGCCACACTGGGGAATCTACAAAGGGATCTTAGTATACAAGCTACCATGCAGGTGGAACAAGCAATTCGGAGGGTAAAACGTGTTTTGGCGTTTACTACAATTGTACGGGGCCTTGGAGAAGACACAGCTCGAGCATTTTGTTCCCTTCTGCTCTTGTTATCTAAAAGAAGAATGAATTTACAATAAAGTGAATGGTGCAAGGATTCAAAAAGCTGGTTCCCAGGATAGCAAACTTGTCATATGAGACTGAATAGGCTTGTGTTCTGCTTTCATAGGGTTTAGAAGAATGAGAGATGACCTCACAGACATATAGAAATATCTAAGAGGACTTGACATGCTAGATATGGAGAGCTGCTTTCCCCAGTAAGGAAGTTAGAACTACTTGGAATACAATCTCATAATGAGGTGTTCAGGAGTGAAACAAGGAGCAAGTTTTCCCTCAAAGGATGGTGGGTCTTTGGAATTCTCTGGCCAGATGGGCTACAGAGGCTCAGTTATAGATTGTGTTCAACACAGATTTATGAAGAAAACATTTGAAATAGAAGATCAACCATAATGTAGTTCAAATGGCTGAATGGTTTGCTCCTGCTCCTTTGCCTTATGTTTTTACATATTACATGTGTTAGCACAATTGCAATTTAATTTAAATAATGATTAGCAATACTTACAGCAACATTTCTCTACAAGTGTAAAGAATGTTCAAGTATTTCAACAGAATTTTGCAGTCTAATGCAAGGAATATTTTGACCACGTTATTCTTTCGCAATAAAGTCATTATAAATATTCGCCATCATATGTCAATTTATCTGCAAAATTCCTCTTAAAGCATTAGATATTTATGTTTGACAAGCTGTGACAACATCTGAATTATTTGATGTACAATGGCTCTACAGTGAGTAATTGAAGCACCAAACGAAAGGCTGATCTGGGAAAGATTAAAGGTGGAATTTTGTAGACATTAGTGGCATAGAGAGAATATGGTTAGTGCTGGTTTAAAGTGAAAACTCAATAATGCCGGTACTCAAACTGCTATTAAAAGCATCGTGCTTGTTAAAAGCTCTAAAAAGGCAGAAAATCAGTGAGCGAAATACAGCTTCTTCACCAATTACCAAAGAGAAAGTGTGCACCTTAAAGCAGCCTTTGTACTGCCATACCCGAATCCCCTTTCTCTAGCACCACACCATTCAGTAGGTACATTAGCGATCAGAAATAAGCTTTACACCACTGCACCAAGTTCACTTCTCGCTTGTTATTTGCGACCCATTTACAATTTAATAACTGCGCAGAGACACCACTAAATGATGCTCTTCATCTTTTCATTCAAACACTTGTTTTTGTGATTTTTTTTTGATCCAGAAGATATCATCAATAAAATGTACTCAGATCTTTACAAAGACTAATGCGCATCCACCTGGTAAAAACTCTTTTTTTTCAAATAAACCCACTCAGTTCTTTCTCTGTTATTCTCACTCTGCATTTTCCCCCTCCATTGTTTAAACAACACTTCATCAAACGTAGCCTGAGGCATGAAGAAAAAATCACAGAAGCCTACATAAAAAAGTATAAAAATCACAAAGTGGATGCTCAGAACCTTTGTCTACTTGCCCAGCCTGGGGAATTATTGTTCTATGGGTAGTTTCCATAAAGGAGGGAGTAGATAGCAAAGCTTGTTGTTCACAAAATGGATTACTGCTGTCATTGCTTTTCACTCCTCTAGGCTCTCAAGGGCCCACTGATTGCAACAAAGTGTGGCCATCTATTCTGTCTTATTGACAAAGACCCTTAATTACCACAGCAGCAGTAATACCTGCTATTAAATTCTGCTAAATAAGGCTGCAAATTAGCTGTGGATCTTGGTAACCATTTGTGTGTGTAATTATAGTGAATGGGATTGACAGTGGGTCCAGGTAACTGACCCAGGTCATAGCAGCTGAAGAAGCCCTTCGTTTTATTGACAGCCATAAGGGTTAAAACCGTAAAAGTGGAAGTGCTCAGACAGCCAGAGGCCTTCAAAAGACTCTGTGTGCAACAGGCAACATGAAGCCTGCTGTATTTATGGCAGCTCATGTAATTGCAATTAAAACTAACAGACACAAATACGAATCCCTACCAAGAATGTTTAAAATGCCAGCCAAGCATTCTGCTGCTGTTTCAGAGAATATTCACAAGCACTCTGTATTTCCAAACTAATGTTTCGCTATCATGAAATGAGACTTCATACTTGTACAGTAAATGCCAGATATGAGTGATGGGGTATGTTCATGGACAACCGCAATATATGTTTTATACCATCCATTTGAATTCATCTGCACCTTTGGATTTACTTTAACTGAGGAGTCCCATCCACCGTGATTGACAGGACATTCAGCCATGTTCATCCATCTCCTACTTTCACCAATCCCCGATCCTTATCTTCTGCCCCACCAGCCTCAACATTCAACAGATCATCCTCAGAGATTTCCACCATTTTCTGTAGCATCCATCCCTTGCCTTATAGCATTCCAACAGGCCCATATCCTCTTTAACAAACTAGTCCACTCTTCATTTATTCCTATTATCCACCTATCTCCTTCCCTTCCCTGAAGTCACCTTGTGCAAGTACAATACATTTTCACTCTTTCCCTTATCACCAGCCAGGGCTCTAGACCCTTCTCCCAGTTGGAGGAGCATTGAATTTTGTTTAAATTGACATGCTCTGTTTGTGGCTCATAACGCCATCTTCTCCATGGTGAGAGGTGGAACACAGATCAGCCAATTGCATTGTGGAACTCCACGGCCCAGTTCCCAAGTGTGATCCTAAACCAACAGAAGCTGCTTTTTTAATTCTCTATTTCAGCTCTCTATCCTCAGCCTCCACATTCTTGTAACAAAGGTTAACCTCATCTGCTTTTTATTTATTTTTTATTTATTGAGGTACAGTACATGTTCTGCACTGTCCAGCAACCCCCGATTTAAGCCTAAACTAATCATGGGGCAATTTACAATAACCAATTAACCTACCGACCAGTACGTCTTTGGACTGTGGAAGGAAACGTACATGATCACAGGAAGAATGTACAGATTCCTCCTAGGCAACGGCTGGAATTGAACCCTGGCCACCTGTACAGTAAAGCATTGTGCTAACCACTAGGCCACTGTGCTGCCCCTTTTAGGCATTCGGCTTTGTGGGAGTGTCGACAAAAATCGACACGAGTGCAATTACTTCTAATGTACACTTTATTCCCCCCACAAATGACAACATCATATATAAAAGAAAATAACCCGCCCCCAAAACATAATAGCATACAATGTAACACATAACAGAAACAGTGAACTTAACCCTTAACAGTCTGACAGTCTGGGTGAATTCTGCCTGATGAAATTAAGGAGTCCCTACAGTGTTCAATTTAAGCATTAGACTTAACGATTTTAGATAATTTCCTAACATAATCCCTGCTTCTAACTTCTATAGACACCATCTGTTAGTAGTGCTCACACAGCTAAGACTTGGATCTTGTCTCAATCCTTCTTTTGCTCCTTTACTTATCTAATTACTTTTCCTTGCTGTTTCTATCGCACCACAATTCCTTCTGCTAACCACTCCTGTGACCAACACAGCCAACAAGAAGACAAGAAAGCAGGAGCAGAAGAGGCCTCGTATCATTCCTGTAGTGGGGGAATCTAAGACCAGAGGACCTAACCTCAGAATGGACGGCATCCTTTTGGAATGAAGATGAGGAGGAATTTCTTTAGCCAGAGTGTGGTGAATTTGTGGATTTGTTGCCGCCAGTGGCTGTGGAGGCCGAGTAATTTGTATATTTAAGACAAAGGTTGATAGATACTTGATTAATCAGGGCATGAATGGATAACGGGGAGAAGGCACGAGATTGGGGCTGAGGGGGAAAATGGATCAACTGCATGATGAAATAGCAGAGCAAACCTGATGGGCCAAATGGCTTAATTCTACACCTATATCTTATGGTCTTATGGTCTAAACGTGCCTCTCCATAGGTGATCAATACCAGTTCACCATATTCCTCTATTCCTTAATCTATCAAATATTTATCCACCTCCACTTTTAATCCAGCTTCCACCACCCACTGGGACAGAAAACTCCAGAGACTCACTACATTTTGTTAGGAGAAGACTCCATAACTTCAGACCTCAGTTTTAAATGACCAGCCCCTGCTGTTATCATTGTGTCCCCTTTTTTGATATTCTCTTTCTGGTAAAAACATCCAAACAAACATCCACCCTGTCAAGGACCTTTAGGAGTTTTTATGTTGGAATGAAGTCAACCTTCACTCTTGTAAATTCCAACAAATATGTGCCCAAACTTGTTTGAGGAGCATGAGGGAAAACCTTTTCACTCAGAGGGACTTGAGTGTGGGTCAAGCTGCCTGCATGGGTGGTGCAGGTAAGTTCAATTTCAACGTTTAAGAAAAGTTTGGATAGGTACATGGATGGCAGGGCTATCATCCCTGTGCAGGTCAATGGGAGTGGACAGTTTAAATGGTTCACCATGGACTAGATGGGCTGAAGGGCCTGGTTCTGCCCTGTACTTTTCTATCACTCTATGACTTTATGACAAACTATTATTTCTTGGGAGGGCAAGCCTCTCATCCCAGAAAATATCCTGATGGTGAATCTCCTTTGGACTGTCTCCTATGTTGCTATATCTTTTTTAAAGTAAAGGTACAAAAACTGTATGGAGTTTTTCAGGTAGGACTTCACTAACACTCTCCCAATTTTCACTAGCCCCTATGCAATGAAGGCTAAGTTGCTGATTGCCTCGCTAGCAACTTGAGGGACCTCCCTGACAGATTTCTGTGACTCATGAACTAGAAGACCCAGATCCTTCTGTACTTCACTCATTTGGAATCTCTCTACATTTGGATTAGGGGTTCCCACCCTGGGGTTCACTGACCACTTATTTAATGGTATTGGTCCATAGCATAAAAAATGCTGGGAACCACTGATTTAGATATCAGTCTTTTGATGTCCCTTACTGAAGAGCATGACCTCACCCCTCCCTACATTAAACTCTATTTGCCAGTCTTCTGTCCACTCATTCAATCTAATTGCATCATATTGCAGAATCGCACTATCCTTATCACAACATGTTTCTCCCCCTACTTCAGTATCAAGAGCAAATTTAGAAACCTTAGATATAATTTTTTTCTCCAGGTCATTACTGTAAATAATTAACAATTTTGAGTCAACAACTGATCCCATGTCTACTCGACCCGTTATCTCTTTCCAGTCTGGAAAGGACCAATTTATATTCCATCTCTCCCTTTTGTTTTTTTTAAACTTTCTATCTCCTGCACCTTCTGTCAGGTCTATGCATGTAGACTCCTCCCAGCCTCCACCCAGATAACAGGAGTCACCTGCCACTCATTTCCAACTCGTCACCTGCAGCCTATTTAAACCCAGCTTTCAACCACAATCCTTGTTCACCTGTGTGACCCAGCCAGCCTCAACTAGTTGCTCCTAGCCTTCAGTTACCTTGTTGAGATAAGAATAAAATCTCTCTTGTTTGGTGGCCCCTCGTACTTTGTTATTTTACAGTTTATTATTAAAATTATCACTCACTGCTACAGTGTCTCCGCTGCTCTGCATTTGGGCCAAGCCTCCTCTACCTTTTCAGACAGGATGAAATGAGCCTGCGATTGACTCAGCAGAGGTTGCGTGCCTGAAGGGAGTTGTCCATTGACATGAGCTACAATCCAGAAGCAGCAGGAAACCATCTATCACCACTCTCAATCAACTCTCTGTCTCGATACCACCCACATCAGGCTCACTGGTCCCGCTTCTATGAGCAATTCAACTTCACTATCTTTCTGACCCCAGTCCAAGAACACTAAGGAGTATGCTCTATCACAAGAGTTTGACACAATGGAAATGGAAATCGACCTCAGCCTATCGCTCACTCCACAGTTGTTCACCATGATCGTCTGGGGCTCTGAGAACCGCATATACCAGGCCCAACAGCACAAACTGCTCCAGCTGATACACCTGACAACTGCCTGTACTTGCCAACAACCATGCGCTCTGAAGTAATCCAGTGGGCCCTCTCCAGCCATCCAGGCGCATGATAGACTCTGGATTTTCTGCAACTCTGGTTCTGGTGGCCCACCATGATTGCAGATGTACATAATTTAATTGCTGCCTGTCCTTGGTGTTCCCAGTCCAGTTCCTGCAACCAGCAGCCCTCTGGGCTCCTATGGCTACTGTCAGTTCCACAAAGCCCGTGGTCCCACATCGCAACCATTGTTTGCCATCTTCCATTGGAGCCATGGTTATCATGCTTCATTGCCCTCCGAAAATTTCTGTCAGCCACTGAGATGGCAGTCCTCGTTCTCCAACATGTAATTTGCCTCCACAGCTTCCCCCAGGACATTGTGTTGTACCAGGGCCCACAATTCATCTCTCACTTTTGGTGAGCCCTCTGCTCCCTCCTCCACACCTCAGTGAGTTTGTCCTCTAGCTATCAACTGCAGGCCAACGGTAATTCAGAATGTGCCCATCAGCAAGTGGAAAAGTTTCTGTGGTGCTTCACCACCTCTAACCTTTTTACATGGAAGAAGCATCTGCTCTGGGCCAAGCTGTTCCACAAACTACACTCCTCCTCTTCCTTGGATATGTCACCCTTTGAAATGCTTCATAACAACCATGGAGGAGCCAATGGTGGAGCTCCTGTCTGCCAAGGCCCTGCTTCACTGCTGTTGGAATGCTTGGAAGAGAGCAAGCAGCACCATCCTAGCTGCCAACCAACCCTACTACCACCAACTAACCACTGTTGGTGTCCAGCCTTGCTACACTGGCCGGGGGACCATGTCCCACTGTTTATACAAGATCTGCCCTTGCACACCAACTCCTACAAAATCTCCCCCGGTTCATTTGCCCCTTCGGGATTATTCATCATATTAATCCAGCTACTTACCGTCTTCAGATGCCACCATCCCTCAGGATCCCACCTACCTTCAATGTCTCCACTTAAACATGGAAAAACTCCCACAGCCCCCAGTGATCCTGTGGTTTCAGTCTCTGAGGCCAACTTGATGAGCATCCTTCAGGAGTATGAACCTATGGAAAGCATCTTGCCCACATAGACCATCTGGCCAAACTACTAAAGACCTACGCTGATCAACAGGCTGGAGTGTCCACTAATATCTTTAACCTCTCACTTCGACAGTTCAAAGTACCCACCTTTTTCAAGCAGCCTTCAGTTATACCAGTGTCTAAGAAGAACGTGCTAACCCACGTCAATGGATATTATCCAGTAGCCCCTGCATCCACTGTTATGAAGTGCTTTGAGAGGTTGGTGATGAAATGTATCAACTCCAGTCCAAGTGGCAACTTGGATCCATTCCAGTTTGCCTACTATCACAACAGGTCCACAGCAGATACCATTTCATTGGCTCTTCATCTCTACTGCTCTGCATTCAGGTCAAGCCTCCTCTTCATTTTCTGACACTTTCCCTCTCTTTGTTGCATAAAATCTATTATATTACTGAATTTTTTGGTTCTAATGAAAAGGTATTGATCTGAAATAGCATTTTGTCTTTTCAGGTCACAGGTATCATCAGGATTTCAAGCATTTTTCTAAATTTTACTTCGGATTTCCAACGCCCACGGCGTTTTGTCTTCAAGGAAATACACCATCAGTGACTCTATTCATGCATCAATAAATTGGCAGTCATTTAGACACATTATCTGCAAAAAAAAGTATCTTAAATTGTCCACTCACCACAGTCATAAACAAGAAAATGTATTCTTATAGTTCTTTCAGGCTAGTAAAACTTACTGAAGTACAGCAGAAGAGACAAAAAGTGTTAAAGAAAAAGATTTCTTGCAAACAACTGAAGGTTTTGAATAGCAGAATTCAGCAACAGTGGGTAGGGCAGATGATAGACTGACATACAGGAGGATATTGCATAACAAGGTTAAGTGAGATTTAAAGAATCTATTAGGTTATTCAATTCTTTTGAGAAATAACGGTCAGTCTACAAGTGCCTCGATCTGGATGGTAAGTAAGCAGGGGCCAATATAGGACAGATTGCTGTCTCAAGAGTTTGAGTGAACTGGAGATTACTGAGCATTGAGGTTAAGAAGCAGCAAAGGAATAACTGGAGAGGTGGGAACTGGGAAATGGGTTTCATGCTAAATGCAACTCGTATCTACAAATAATACCTGTGGTCCAGCCCAAAACATTGACTTTTGATTTTCTTCCATAGATTGTGCCTGACCTGCTGAGTTCTTCCAGCACTTCCTGTGTGCTGCTCAAGATTTCCAGCATCTACAGAATCTCTTGCATGGTGACGGCTAGGTTTCTGGCCTCAAGTGTATAATGTCAGGCAGCTGTGATTCCTTTTCAGACCTCCAACGCCAAACAATAAAGGTCAACCTGACAGTTCTGCAGAGCTGTACAAGAGAGGCAAGAAGGTGGTATGGTTGACTATGTTGAGAACCAAGAAGAAGGGAGAGAATTCAAAGATAAAAAAAAAAGGCAATCAATTTCCACTGGAAAGGAAATTCCACTAAAGACCGCAGCCAAGATTCTAAGCTTGATATGTTTTCTTGACTTCACCCAAAGTGCATTCTCCAGTTCTGAGGTCGAGCAAGTCTGTTTCATGGCTGCAACACTGTTCTCAGCTTGACTCACTGCAATAGTGTACCTCACCTCCAACAAACTTTCCAATGGAAAGGTAAAGTGTTGAACTCACCGATGCCTGCAGTCCAGAATCCATGTTCATTCCAACCTGGTCATAGAACGTAGAACTTTTGACACTTCAGTAACAAAGTCCAAGTCGTTATCAACTCACTCATTGAAATATATTGAAATGTTGTCACCACCTGCCAACATGGCAATGGCAGAAACATGGAAGTTGTGGACCACTTTTTATATCTTAGAAAGGGCAGATATAGATGATGAAATCCACAATCATCCTCAGTGCATCAGCACAGTATCTGGGAATAAGACCAAGATCTCAAAAAACCTCTACAATATAGAAATCACATTTTTAGGAGGTGCTGTTGAGGTGAGCTACAACTCTGGAGATGCTGCCCTCTCCAGCCACTGTGTGCCCAGTGGTGAGAGTAGATGTTTAGGATCAAAAGGTGGGTTGCCAGTACAGCGGCTGCTTTAAACATGATGCTGTTTAGGTTTGAAGGGTTGTTGGAGTTCCAGGCAAATGGAAAGTATTCCATCATGTTCCTTCCTGACTTGTGCCTTGTATGATGTGGTATGGCTTTAAGTTTAAAAGTTCATAGCTAATTTATAGTCAATGGACATATATGTCACCATGTACAACCCTGAGATTTACTTTCGTGTGGACATCCACAGTAATTACAAAAGAATACAATAGAATCAATGAAAAAACACATACATACCATCTGTATAAAACCAAATATGCAGAAAGCAACATACTGTACAAATGTAAAAAGGAAAAGACAACAAAATAATTAGAAGAAATAAATAAACAATAAATATCGAGAACATGTTGAGGAGTCTTTGAAAGTAGGTCCATAGGTGGGGGATAATTGTTGGTGTGAGTGAAGTTGAATTACGTTCAAGAGACCGATGTCTGAGTGGTAATAATTGTTCCTGAACCTGGTGTTACGTGACCTGGAGCTTCTGTACTTCCTTCCTGATAGCAGCAGCGAGAAGAGAGCATGGCCTGGAGGGTGGGTATCATTGAAGATGGATGCTGCATTCCTTTGAACGTTCTCAGTGTAGACCTGCTCAACGGTGGGGAGAGCTTTACCTACCATGGACTGGGCTGTATCCATTACCTTCTGTGGGATTTTCCATTCAAAGGCATTGGTCTTTTCATACCAGGCCACGATGCAACCAAAATAGAACCAAAATATGCAGTGCAAAATAGAACTTAAAAGTTGTGAGGTGGTTTTCATGGGCTCGACGTCCATTTAGAAAATGGATGACAGAGGGGAAGAAGCTGTTCCTGAGTTGTTGAGTGTGTGCCTTCAGGGTTCTGTGCCTCCTTCCTGATGGTAGCAATGTGAACAAGGCATGACCTGGGTGCTTGGAGTCCTTAATGATGGATGCTGCATTAATGAAGCATCACTTCCAGGACAATGAAGATGTCCTGGATACGACAGAGGCTAGTGCTCATAATGGAGCTGACTGTTTATAAATCTCTGCAGGTTACTTCAATCCTGCGCGTAGACTCCACCACCACCAACTCCTCCCCCCCCATACCAGAAGGTGATGCAGCCAGTTAGAATGCTCCCCACGGTTCATCTGTAGAAATTTGCAAGTGTTTTTAATGACATACCAAATCTCCTCAAACTCCTGATTAAATATAGCCACTGTCACGACTTCTTTGTAGCTGCATCAATATGTTGGCTCCAAGTTAGATCTTCAACACCCAGGAACTTGAAATTACTCATTCCCTCCACTCTGATCCCTCTATGAGGACTGGTGTATGGTCCCTCATCTTATCCTTTATGAAGTCCACAATCAGTTCTTTGTCTTACTGGCGTTGAGCACAAAGTTGTTGCTGCAGCACCACCCAACTAGCTGGTATATCTTGCTCCTGTACGCCCTCCTGTCACCATCTGAAATTATGCTAACAAAGGACGTAGCATCAGCAAATTTCTGCTGATTCATCACCACCTTTGATTTGGCCAATGACAATGGTATCATTAGAAAAATATCACATTGGAGCTGTGCCTAGTCTCACTGTTATAAGTATAAAACGAGTAGAGCAGGGGGCTAAGCACACAGCCTTGTGGTGCACTTGTAATGATAGTAGAGGAAAAGTTGTTGCCATTTCAAACTGACAGGGGTTAGCAAGTTAGGAAATTGAGAATCCATTTGCACAAGCTATTGAGGCCTAGATCTTGGGACTTATTGATTAGTTTGAAGAGGAGAATTGAATGCTGAATTGTCATCAATGAAGAGCATCCTGAGATGTGCATCTTCACAGTCCAGATGTCCCAGGTTCAAATGAAGAGCCAATGAAATGGCATCTGCTGTAGACCTCTTGTGACAGTGGGAAAACTAGAGTGGATTAAATATCTGTATTTCTGGCATAAATTCTCTAATTCACAATACCTCTAGTTTTTGTCCTCTTGCAGTCACAGTATTTATGTGGATCCAGTTAAGCTTTGCTGGCTAGTGGCATAGTGGCATCAACGCTGGACTTCGGAGCAAAGGCTCCCGAGTTCGAATCCAGCCGGCTCCCTTGCACGCTTTCCATCCATGCTGGGTTGAGTGTCGAGCTAGCAACTTGGCCTCATAAAAATAAGAAAGCCTGTTAAAAAAAATGCCGTCACAACAGCGTCCCGATGACTCCACTCCGAGTTAAAGGTTTTCTTCTCTTCTCCTTCCAGTTAAACTTCTGGTCAATGGTAGCCTCCAGGATATGAAGGTGAAGCAATTAGGTAACTGTAATGCCATTGATTGGGGAGGCACTCCCTTTGAAGATGACGTGGAGATCTCAGTTTGAATGCCATAATATTTGGGCAAAAACTGTATCATTATGGGATGTTTGGGAGATAGGTCAAGGTGTAGATGAGTGAGAGATACAGCAATGTTAGGTCCAGTGGACAGATTGGTGGATATGGCTGTAAAATAGGAGATGGGGAATGTGGCTGCAATTCCAAATTGTAGTAGCGGTCTTGTTCTGGGGAATTCTAAGGAGAGCTGGGTAAGCACATTACTTCATGTGTCCGAAATACAGATAGAGATCTCATTTGAGGAATGTTGAAGAAGGGCCACAAGCCTGTGGGAGCTCACTTCTGCAGGAGGGAAAGAAGATTTCTCAAGCCATGAGCACGTAGCTCAAAGTCTCAAAATTAGCTTCCAATGCTTTGCCCGCTGTTGGACACCATTGCCCCATTCCAGACTTCTCATGCGTGTGCATGTCAGATGCACAGAGAATCCAGAAGGAAAACTGCAGATGTCAATCCAGCTCCAGTGAGCTCCCAATGTTTCTTGACACTTCATTCCTCACTGAAACTGAATCATGCATCACTCAAGAACATGGCGCCGTGTGGCTGTGTTTCTTGATGGTGCTTCCAAACATTGCTCCATCTAGTGGCTGGACCAGACTGTGACAGCACTCAACTGGCTGTGGCAGGTTGAATGGTGCAGCTTAGCACCTTGAGACATGACGCTACAACCTTTTACTTTTTGCTGGGCACGTGTACCTGAGGTTTTGCAATGTAATATTTTTTACATTATTAAGTAACATTATGAAGGGAAACCAAGCAGCAATCTCTCCACACCATAATGTTTCAGCATTCAGCAGTTTCATATTCAACTTTACATCATCATTACCAAAACCTTTATATATTTAGAACGGCCAAAGCAATTTTGAAATTTCTCGTATTTTGCCACGAGCAATATATGCAGTTAATAAGATTTTGGTTTGGAATGATGCCATATAGACCACATTTTTATTGTAGATGAATCCTGAATTAAATGGCTTCAGGTTCTGTTTAATGTTAATGTCAACATTGACAGAGTTGGGGCAGCTCAAGCAGAATGCCCTTACTGAAGCATGTTACTGACAGCTATTTGCAAGGTTAATGCTGTAGAAAACAACATCCATCTTTGTAGCAGTTTCATTAGCCCCTTATAGCTGACCTCTCCTCATAATGTTGTCAAATGTGACACACATCAGATTATTGGGGAATATGGCGATCAATAAATATGCAACACCAGCGGTTAGAGCGCTCCTGGCATTATTGCTGGAAAATGCCATAAAACATAGCAAAGGGTAGCCGTCATCTGTCACAATCTACTAATAAAGAGACAGGCTTAAGGGGAAAGCTATCAATAATAATATATTGTCAGAGTAATGATGAACTGAACAGAGAATATAATGCCTGGATGCTGATGCATTATTGCTCAGAATGAGCAGGCAGTAGACAAACATATTGAATGAGCATTTGAGCTGTGCTTAATTAGATGCACGCGCTGCATCAGCGCAGTTTCTCTAACTGGACCCCTTATTTTTCAGCGTACACCCGCATTAAAAAGTTTTCACTGAGGCTGCATATAACTTTGTCAGAAAAACAGGAGAAAGTCTGCAGAAGCTGGAAATCCAAAGCAATGCGCACAAAATGCTGGAGGATCTGAACAGGTCACGCAGCATCGATGGAAATTAATAAACAGTCAACGTTTCGGGCCGAGACCTTTCATCAGGGCTGGTACCAGATTCTTGTGAAGCATAGCTGCTTCTAATGTTACCTGAACTACTGAGGAGGAAAATTAATTTAAATAATTAAGAGTGTCTCATGAATGTGTCATACTTAAAATCACCACAAAATGCAGTCACTTAAATCGTAGCCATGGGGGAGCAGCAATTCTTGCTCATTCAGGGGAGTAGGTCCAATAGAAGAGATTTGGACCAGTTGGAAAATGGGCTGAGAAAGGGCAGATAGAATTTATACAGAGGTGTTGCACTTTGGGAAGACAAGCCAGGGTAAGATTATACTGTGACTGATAGAGCACTGAGGAGTGCGGTCAAACAGAGGGATCTGGGAATACAGATCCATAATTCCTTGAAAGTTGCATCACAGGTCAATTGAGTCATAAAGAGAGCTTTTGGCACTTTGGCCTTCATAAATCAAAGTATTTTCTGTGGGAGTTGGGATGTTATGCTGAACTTGAATAAGACATTGGTGAGGCCTAATTTATTGAACCAAGTGCAACTCTGGTCACCTACCTACAGAAAAGATTGAAAGAGTGCAGAGAAGGTTTACAAGGAATCTGACAGGACTTGATCTGGGTTATGGGGAAGGTTGAATAGGTTAAGACTTTCTGCCCTAGAGCATAGGAGAATGGGGATAGACTTGGTCAACCCACGGAAGGCTGCTGGACCAGACAACATCCCTGGTAGAGTGCTCAGAGGATGTGCAGACCAGCTAGCAGATGTTCTCACTGACATCTTCAACATCTCCCTGAGCAGCGCCACCGTTCCAACATGTTTCAAGGCCGCCACCATCGTCGAAGAAGTCTTCAGTGTCCTGCCTCAATGACTACCATCCCGTTGCACTCACATCCATCATCATGAAGTGTTTTGAGAGGCTCGTCATGAGGCATATCAAGACCCTGCTGCCCCCCCTCACTGGACCCCCTGCAGTTTGCATACCATCCCAACCGCTCAACAGATGACACCATTGCCACCAACCTCCACCTGGCCCTAACCCACCTGGACAAAAAAGATACATGTGTTCGGATGCTGTTCATAGATTTCAGTTCAGCATTCAACACAATCATCCCTCAGAGACTGACTGGAAAGCTGAGCCTATTGGGCCTGAACACCTCCCTCTGCAACTGGATCCTAGACTTCCTGACTGGGAGATCTCAGTCAGTCTGGATCGGGAGCAGCATCTCCAACACCATTACACTGAGCACGGGGGCCCCCCAGGGCTGTGTGCTCAGTCCACTGCTGTTCACTCTGCTGACCCACGACTGTGCTGCAACACACAACTCGAACCACATGAACAAGTTCGCTGATGACACGACCGTGGTGGGTCTCATCAGCAAGAACGACGAGTCAGCATACAGAGAGGAGGTGCAGCGACTAACAGACCGGTGCAGAGCCAACAACCTGTTTCTGAATGTGAACAAAACAAAAGAGATGGTTGTTGACTTCAGGATGGCACAGAGCGACCATTCACCACTGAACATCGACGGCTCCTCGGTAGAGATCATAAAAAGCACCAAATTTCTTGGTGTTCACCTGATGGAGAATCTCACCTGGTCCCTCACACCAGCTCCATAGCAAAGAAAGCCCAGCAGCATCTCTACTTTTTGTGAAGGCTGAGGAAAGTCCATCTCCCACCCCACCATCCTCATCACATTCTACAGGGGTTGTATTGAGAGCATCCTGAGCAGCTGCATCACTGCCTGGTTCGGAAATTGTACCATCTTGGATTGCAAGACCCTGCAGCAGATAGTGAGGTCAGCTGAGAAGATCATCAGGGTCTCTCTTCCCGCCGTTACGGACATTTACACTACACACTGCATCCACAAAGCAAACAGCATTATGAAGGGCCCCACGCACCCCTCATACAATCTCTTCTCCCTCCTGCCATCTGGGAAAAGGCTCCAAAGCATTTGGGCTCTCCCGTCCAGACTATGTAACAGTTTCTTCCCCCAAACTATCAGACTCCTCAATACCCAAAACCTGGACTGACACCTTGCCCTAATGTCCTGTTTATTATTTATTGTAATGCCTGCACTGTTTTGTGCACTTTATGTAGTCCTGTGTAGGTCTGTAGTCTAGTGTAGCTTTCTTTGTGTTGTTTTTTTTTACATAGTTCAGTCTAGTTTTTGTACTGTGTCATGTAACACCATGGTCCTTAAAAACATTGTCTCATTTTTACCATGCACTATACCAGCAGTTATGGTCAAAATGACAATAAAAGTGACTTGACTTGACTTGAAAAAGGTATACAAAGTTTTGAGGGGCATAGATAAGGTAAACATAATCAGGCTTTTTTCCACTGAGGTTGGGTGAGTCTAGAATGAGAGGTCATGGGTTAAGGGTGAAAGGTGAAATGTTTAAGGGGAACACGAGGGGAACTTCTTCACTCAGAAGTGGTGAGTGTGTGGAACAAGCTGCCAGCAGAAGTGGTGGTTCTGGGTTTGATTTCAACATTTAAGAGAAATTTGGATAGGTAGGTGGACGGGAATGGTATGGAGGGCTATGGACCGGGTGCAGGTTGATGGGAGTAGGCAGATTAATAGTTCAGCACGGACTAGGTGGGTTGAAGAATCTACTTACGCACTGTAGTGTTCCGTGACTGTATGACTATTTATCTTTAATTGCAGCCAATCTTTAATATTCTTGTGGTAGCACAATGGGAAGGAGCTCAAACACCATCCGACTCCAATTTACCTGGGCGTGACACTGGATAGGACGCTCTCATTTGCCATCCACATCCAAAAACTCCGAGGGTAAGTTGGTTCTCGCAATTCTCTCTTGAAAAAATTAGCAGGCACGAAATGGGGAGCTAATGCTCGCACACTTAGATCAACCGCCCTAGCGCTCTGCTAGGCACCTGCAGAACACTGCACCTGTGTGGGGCAGATCAGTTCATACGAAGAAAATAGACCCATTGCTGCTGAATAGTCACGGGCACACTGCGCCCCACACCCACTAACATCATTTACAGACTTGCAGGCATTGCTCCCCCAGAGATCCGAAGTTACACTACAACAAAAATTGAAAAAGGTAAACAGAACTTGGATCCACGGCACCCACGACATCATCATGTGCCAGTTTCGAACCGCCTAAAATCGAGGGAAGGCTTTGTTACAGTGGAGGAACTACCACACAGAACATTCCCCCAAACATACAGGATTGACCTCTGGCACCAAACAGAAGCCAGAACCCCACAAACAATACAGTGCAAGACCCCACAGAAATGTTGCCAGACGGGGCAGGCGTGACAGACGGAAGTGATGCACTCTCAACAGAGCGAGAGCGGGAGTTTGTAGGACGGGAGGCAATGTGGTGAAGTGGGGTTTAAAGACCAGCGAATCCTGTGAGTGTGGCGAAAGGGTGCAGAACATTGAACACGATCTGCGCAACTGCCCACTCTCACCTGAATTAGCTGACACTGATCTGCCCAGCATCAACCAAACAACACTAGAGTGGCTGGCTGTCTGCTGTGACAAGCTATGGTGATGATAACAGTGGTGCTGCGGTTAGTGCTGCTATCTCACAGCTCTAGGGTCCAGGTTCAATCCTAACCTTGGGCGCTCTCTCTGTAACTTCATGGCATTCCTCCTTGTGCTCTACTTCTAAAGCACAAAATCCAAAGTTCAAAGTAAATTTATTATCAAAGTGCATATATGTCACCATTAACAACACTAAGATTATTTCTTTTTTGTTGGCCTGCTCAATAATTCCGTAATAGCCAAAATAGAATCAACGAAAGACAGCACCGGCCTAGATGTTCATCCATTGTGCAAACCACAACAAGCTTTGCAAATACACAAAGAAAGAAATAGAAATAATAAATAAATAAGCAATAAGTATTGAGAGCATGAGATGAAGAGTCCTTGAAAGTGAGTCCATAGGTTGCAGCAACATTTCAATGATGGGGCAAGTGAAGTTATCCCCTTTGGTTCAAGAGCCTGATGGTTGAGGAGTAATAACTGTTCCTGAACCAGATGGTGCGAGTCCTGAGGCTCCTGTACCTTCTTCCTGATGGCAGCAGTGAGGAGAGAACGTGTCCTGGGTGATGAACACCGTAAATCACTCTGGAAGTTAGGTTAACTGCAAAAGGAATCAAAGGAAAATCTGCAGATATGCACGAGAGAGAGAGTAAGTTGCAGCAGAAACCAGGAAATACTGAGAAGGGGAGTGGTTACCATGAAGCCATAGAGCAACGCAGCACAGATATGGGCCCTTTATGCCCACCTAGCTAGTCCCAGTTTCCCAAATTCAGCCTTTGTCCCGCCTACCCCTGTCATTCCATGTACAAGACCCACCCAGCCCTGAGACACCAGGCAAGGTCATTTGATTCCAAGCAATTGGTTTATTTATCATTACAGTGTGTCTCTCTGATGCTTCCCATTCTCTCCCATCTCTCTTCCCCTTTTCCCAACCATGATTACCTCTCTCAGCCCACAATAGAAACCTATTTCAAAGTCAGGTTTATCACCACTCACATATGTCATGAAACTTGCTTTTTTTTTGCAGCAAAAGTACAGTGCAATACATAAAATTACTACAGTATTGTACAAAGTCTTAGGCTTCCTAGCTTTATATATGTGCAGAAGGCTTTTGCACAGCACTGTACCAATCCAAGTGCTTCTTAAATGATGGCTCTACCTGCCTCAATAACTTGTACTGACAGCTCAATCCATATATTTGCCACCCTCTCCATGAAAACGTTGCCTCTTAGGTCCCTTTTAAATCTTTCCACTCTCACTGTAAATCCATGCCCCTGGTGTTGGACTCGCAGAAAGAAAAGACTGTTATCATCCACCTTATCCATGCTCCTCATAATTTTAAACATTTCTCTCCGGTCATCCCCTTCAGTCTCTTGCGCTCCAAGGAACAAAGACTTAGCCTGGCCAACCTCTCCCTATTGCTAAGGCCCTTCAGTCCTGACAGCATCCTCATAAGCCTGTGGTGAACTACATATACCTGTCTGGACACGCCCCCTGCTGACTGTTACTGTGGCTCCTCCCACAGACTCCTGTATAAAGGCGATCGAGGCCTGAACCCGGCCTCTCTGTCTCCAGGATGTAGTATGGTGGTCAACCACTGCTTGTTCCTTCTTCCAGTCAATAAAAGCCGATATCTCGCCTTTACGTCTCAGAGTGAGTTATTGATGGTGCATCAAAGCCTTTTCCACATCTTTACTTTTCTGCACTAATTAAATTGCCTGCTGAGGTCTAATGGGACAACCTCAGCCCATGGAAGACCTGTTCTACAGGGATCTCAAGGAGGCTGTGCCTATCTATACACCTCACAATATCAGTGTCATAGAGTCATAAAACAGCCTAAAAGCTGATGGGCCAAATGGATAGCTCCTATACTGTTGAAAGTATAAAATATGATAAGTTGACCATTCATTCTCCCCAAATGTGAATTATTACTTCAGATTTGAGGACCCTGGGTGCATATATTTCCCCGTGCTTTCTTGTGAAATTTTCTCAAACTCAAGCTCCCTTACTCATCGGCCCTCATTGCTTTTTGAAACACCTGGAAAACCATAGGTGCAAGGCAACAGGAAGCGCAGAAGAGGAGATGTAACAGCCTCCCACCTCCTTACGAATTAAACTGCACCTAAGCACACACAGGAAAATCTGCAGATGCCGGAAATCCAAAGCAACACACATACAATGCTGGAGGAATTCAGCAGGTCAGGCAGCATCTATGGATATGGAAAATAACAGTCGACGTTTCAGGCTGAGACCCTTCATGGGGACTGAAAAGAAAGGAGGAAGATGCCAGAACAAAAAGGTAGATGGAGGGGAAGGAGGATAGCTAGAAGGTGACAGGTGAAGCCACATGGGTAGGAAAATTTGAAGAGGAAGGGACTTCAATCCGGTCCACTGCCCGAGGATAAAAGTCAGAGAAAGGACAGAAGAGAAAATCTCAAGTTTTTTTCCTTCTCTTCTTTATATCTACTCGGTTAGGACAGTAGAGAATCAGGCAGGATAGTGGAATGCTCCTCTTATGGGATATGGGAAGGCTGGGAGACCTCCCATGTCCCTGATGACTACAACTGTGAGAAGTGCATCTACCTGTAGCTTCTAACAAACCACATTAAGGAGTTGGAGCTGAAATTGATAAACTCCTGGTCATTCGGGAGCTGAAGCGGCAATAGATAGGACATATAGAGAGGTATTGCACCCATGACATAGGACACAAGAAACTGGGTGACAGGAAGGGGAAAGGGGTTAACGATACAGGGTAGAGTACCCCTGTGGCCATCCCCCTCAACAACAGGAATATCACTTTGGATACTGTCAGGGGGTAGGACCTATCAGAGGAAAGTCATAGTGGTCAATTCTCTGGCACTGATCCTGCCTCTGTAACTCAGAAGGGAAGGAGGGAGAAGAGGCATGCTCCAGTGATAGGGGATTTGTTCGTTATGGAATGGACAGGAGGTTCTGTGGGGGAGAAAGAGATTCCTGGATAGTATGTTGCTTCCCAGGTACCTAGGTCCAGGATATCTCGAATCAGGTCATTAACGTTCTTAAGTGGGAGGGTGAACAGCCAGAAGTCATGGTCCATGTAGGTACCAATGTCATGGGTAGGACTAATTTCAAGGTTCTGTGTAGGGAGTTCAGGGAGTCAGCTGCAAGTTAAAGTTCAAGACCTCCAGGGCTGTGATCTCAGGCTTGCTACCTGTGCTACGCGCTGCTGAGGCCAGAACTGGGAAGATTACACAGTTTAATACGTGGCTAAGGAGTTGGTGTAGGGAAGGTGGACCAACACAGAAGGGGCTGTTTGCACCTGAACTGGAGGAGAGGTTTAAACTGGAGTTGCAGGGGATTGGGAACCAGAGTGCCAGAACAGTTAGTGGAGAGGTTGTGGAGGAAGATGTTGGTAAGACCTCAGGCAAAGTGAGAAATCAAAGGTTGAGTGTGGTGCATCAAACTCAGAAAGGGTGAATACAGGACTGAAAGTGTTGAATCTGAATGTACGCAGTGTACAGAATAAGCTAGATAGGCTTGCACCACAGTTACAGACTGACAGATACAATGTCATAGGCATCACGGAATCATGGCTGAAAGATTATAGCTGGGAGTTTAATGTCCAAGGATACACATTGTAGCAAAAGGACTTGCTTTGTTGCAAAGTTTGCAGATGATAGGAAGGCAGGTAGAGGGATAGTTAGTTTTGAAGAAGTAGAGAGTCTACAGAAGAAGTTAGACAGTTTAGGAGAATGGCAGATGGAATATGGTGTTGGTGAGTGGATGCTCATGCACTTTGGTAGAAGAGATGAAAGTGTTGACTCTTTTCTAAACGTAGAGAAAACACAAAAAACTGAGATACAAGGGGACTTAGGAGCCCTTGTGCAGGATTCTCTGAAGGTTAATTTGCAGGTTGAGTCTGTGGTGAGGAAGGCAAATGCAAGGTGAGCATTCATTTCAGTAGGACTGGAATATAAAAGCGAGGATGTAATGTTGAAACTGTATAAAGCAGTGATTGGGCCTCACTGAGATTATTGTGAGCAGTTTTGAGCCCCTTACCTTAGAAACTGGAGAGGGTTCAAAGGAGATTCATGAAAATTATTCCAGGATTGAATGGGTAATATGAAGAATGTTTGATGGCTCTGGGCATGTATTCAGTAGAATTCAGAATAAGGGGTGCCCTCATTGAAACCTATCAAACGGTGAAAGTTCTTGATAGTGTGGATGTGTAGAGGATGTTTCCTATAGTGGGAGAATCTAAGACCAGGGGACAGAGCCTTAGAGTAGAGGGGCATCCTTTTGAAACAGTTACGGAGGAGTTTCTTTAGCTAGAGTGGTATATCTGTGGAATTCATTGCCACAGGCAGCTATGAGAGCCAAGTCTTTATAGTATATTTAAGACAGAAGTTGATAGATTCTTGATTAATCAGAGCTTCAAGGGATACGGGGAGAAGGCAGGAGTTCGGAGCTGGAAGGAACATTGGATTAGCCGTGATGAAATGGTGAAGCAGACTCGATGGGTCAAATGGCCTAATTCTACTCCTGTACCTTATGTCTTACGGAAAGGTAGAGGGCTGAAGAAGAAGGAATTTGATAGAAGAGTGGATAATAGGAGAAAAGGAAAGAGGAGGAGGCCCAGAGGGAAATGATGAGGAAGGGGGAAGTGGTAAAAGGTCAGCGTGGGGAATAGAGGAAGAAGGGAGGGCTGGGGGAGATTTTTTTTTACCAGAAAGAGAAATCGACATTCATACCATCAGGTTGGAGGTTAACCAGATGGAATATAAGGTGTTGCTCCTCCACCCTGAAGGTGGCCTTATCTTGGCACAAGAGGAGGACAAAGAATGACATGTCGGAACAGGAATGGGAATCATAGTTACACTGGTAATTACACAGGTGTTCAGAGAAAAATGAGACATGGAAGTAAGATCACATGAGATGGCAGGATTTCAGATGCCCCATCAGCAAGATGTGGAAGGTCAGAAATGGAAATTACTTTCTTCTTCCTCCAAGTTTCACAATGATCTCTGGGACTTTGGCTGCTATTCTCAAATAGTTCTGAGCCTGGTGCTTGTATCTGTACATGTGTCTCTTCCTTAAGTTTGTAAGGTGGACTTGGAGTTAAGAGTTTGAGGAGATTTTGTATGTCACCAAAGATACTTGCATTCCTACAGTTATACTGGGGAGAACATTTTTGCTGGCTGCATCATTATCTGGAATTGGGCTGCCACTGCACAGGATCGAATTAAGCTGCAGAGAGTTGTAAACTCAATCAGCCTCCCCAGCATTGAGGATATCTGCAAAGAGCAATGCCTCAAAAAGGCAACATCCATCACTAAGGATTCCCATCACTCAGGACATGCCATCTCCTCCTTGCTACCATCAGGAAGGAAGTACAGGAGCCTGAAGGCACACACTCAATGATTCAGGAACAGCTTCTTCTCCTCTGCCATCCGATTTCTGAATGGACATTGAACCCCTGAACACTACCTCACTACTTCTTTTTCCTCTTTTTGCATTACTTACTTTATTTAACTTATTTTAATACATATATATGTAATTTACAGTTTTTATTATTATGTATTGAAGTGTATTGAAATACTTAATGTTACTCCAACACCTAAGCAAGGGGCGACATAGGAGACACTAGTGGAAGCTGACCTGAACTATTCGGTTTAATCTTCATTTACCCGCTCTGAAATGTGAGAGATCCTTGGGGACTATAAAAAGAGAATGGTTCATTTCTAACGTCCTAACCAAATGCATCCCCAATGAACCATCCCTGTTGTTCATTGGAGCTAGCTGGTCACAAATTTACTGCTTTGATTCTGATATTACAACAATGTCTATAAAAATATTTATGTTTTAGCCATGGGTTATATGGCTAAACAGGCCCTTCAGCTCATCTAGTCCATACCAAAACCATTTTATCCTTTAGGACCTGCTGAAACCACATAAGTCATATAAGCACTGGACTTTCAATCCTTAGTTATTCCATAATGATGAACTATTATTAATGCTATCTTCTCTCATTACTTTATTAGTATATGCACATTCATAGGTAAGATACTAATAGGATTACCATACCCTATATCAATCTTGGAAGGGTGATTGTTCGTCATGTACTACAATGACAAGAAGCCTGTGGGGGGTAGTATTTAAAGTGGAAAAGCTGTTGTGCTAGGGCAGTTCCACTCGCTCGACCTCAGAAGTCTAGGTCCAGTGGTTTGAACAAGCGTTGCAGCTGGGATCTTCCTTGGTTACAGTGGATGACCATGACTTCTGTGCCTTATCACACCCTTCGCTCTCCACCGAGCGTGGCAGAGCCACCTTCCTGGCCATTGATCTCACTGTAGATCTCATCCGCCCAGTCCACCAGCGCTGACTTTGCATGCTAGGACAGGCATGTCCCTATCTCACCGGGGTACGAAGCCCTCAGAGGGTACCCTCTGTACCGGGGTGTGGTCCTATCGCATGCAAGCAGCTACTTGAAGCCGCAGGTGAGAACTGAGTGTCCAATGGTGAATGTGCTGCCCCAGAATGGTTGCAACAAGCCCCCTCACCAGAGGCGCTGCCCTTTCCTGGACAACACATACTCCCCAATCTTAGAATACTGCACTTCAATATTTGACTTCTGTAAGCACAACAGAAAAGCCATTACCTAAATATTTTCTACAGATGTGTACTCCTGTTGGTTTAAATATATCTGGAGCTGATTCCATTTTACCTCTTAGGAGTTTCTAGGGCTTAGCACCCTTAAGGAAAAGAAATCCTCCAATTAAATATTTGGCTTGTGTGTTCATTTGATTCAGTCTTTCAGCCCATGATATACTTTTCCATTATTCAGAAGAGCTATCCCATCAGCATTGTGAAAAAATGATTAAAGTATTAACTATTAAAATATTAAAGATATTACAATATCTTCCTCTTTATCAATTATTTTGTTTTTTACATTGAAGCTTCTACATTAAAAGTACTATTCATTAAAAAAATATTAATCATTTCCTATTATAATGTGATGTTATCCTTTAATAGAGTGTCATCTGCACATTATCTTAATAAATGAATGAAAAATCAAATACGCTTTAGTCTTTGTTGAATCAGGCTAAGATTCTGGCTCTAATGCATCTCTTTGATTATACTTTCGTCTCTGAAATTCTGCAAATGGTTACCCAGTATCCTAGGACACTTACCACTATAACAAGCCAGCAGCCTTATAAAGCAACAAAAGGTTTTCAGTAGAATCCATGATAAATAATTGAAGCTGAGAATCTGTTGTCAACAAACAATGGTTTGCTTAACATTGAAGGCTAGATTTTAACGTGCTTTCAATAGTTTGGTGGTATACTAGGTCAGACATTACGGGATATCATCAGCAAATGCAATTGGAACTGTGGACATTCAGGAGCCGAAACTACACCTACACACGTGTGCCATCAAATCCAAAATCCAGGACCTATCGGCAGAAAGGCCATATCTCCTGGTCCTTTCCAGAGCTGGACTCCCTAAACTCGGTAGAACCAAGTCTTGCTGAAATGCCCTAGTGATGCATCCCAGTCTTACTGAAATACCCCTGTGATAGATCCCAATCTTGCTGTAATACCCCAGTGACTAAGCCCAGTCCCATGGAAATATCTCAGAGATGGATCATGTCATGCTGAAGTATTCCACTGGTGGGTCTCTCTGGTGAGTGCAGTTGTATTGAAATTTCCAAGTGTTATAATGGGGAGTTGTCTCTTGGATCCTGAACCAAAGTAGCCCCAATACAGGTTCAAAGTCCCATTGACTTCAACGGGAGTGTTGGGCAAATATTTTAAGCTGCAAAGCAGAAGTTATTTTATTTTTAATCATTTTACATTTTATAATTATGCTAAATATCAGTGGCATTGAGATGGATCTTCTAATAAGTGACCATCTGCCCAATCAATCTTATTACATACCATAGGAGAAGGTTGTTTCTTTCAACATATCCCCAGACATGTTCTTCCACACAAGACCTTCTGATAGTACACCAGCAAAGCTTTTCCCAAAATGGGAAGCCAACCCTGCTCCAATATGGTTTAACACCAAGTGGCATCCCATGATTTCTAGAATGCAGCTGCACTTCTCCTGAAATATCTACTTTAAAATCAATACACACACACACACTTCTTTAAGTCAACAAGGTTTTGTGTCAAGGTTATATTCTCATGATTCAACTCATTCTTTTTCACCTCTGTTCACCCTAGACTGCCATGTCTATAATATAACTACATATAAGATGCATTATGGCTAGTGTTGCTATTGAAGACTTCCCTGCTCTCCCACCCCCGGCCTCGCCCCCTCACCATATTGTCCGTGGGGAAACTGACAAATGAATATGCGTTTGCAGCCCCAGTAAACCAATTCAGATGGGTGTTGCCTGGATCATTTGCAACAGAGGAATGACAATGAATCAGGAATGCGGTTATAATCAAGTTCTTAATATTGCCAATTTAATACATTTTTATTGATTGTGTTAGCTGCTATTTACAAGTATTATATGGACTGGGTGGTGGGTGGAGATACATCTCTACTAAAGGAGGTGAAGGGCACTCTTACCCTCCACTAGCCTGCAGGTCACCCTCGGGCAAGTTGCAGTACCTGCTTAGCCCAGCAATCAGGGTCATGTGATTGTTCTTGGCAAATTTTTCTACAATGCCTCCCTCTGGGCAGTGTCTTTACAAGATGGGTGACTTCCAGCCTTTATCAATACTCTTCAGAGATTGTCCGCCTTGTGTCAGTTGTCGCATAACCTGGAGTTGTGATATGCACCAGCTGCCCATATAACCATCCGCCACCTGCTCCCATGGCTTCACGTGGCCTTATTTTGGGGGGGTGGGGAGTGGTGTAAACAGGTGCTACACCTAGTGGAAGGGTGACCTGCAAGCTAGCAGAGGGAAGGAACACCTTCCACCTCCTTTGGTGGAGACCAAATTGCCAACCCACCACCTAATATAGATATACTGTGAGATAATAAAACCTGCAAGCAACACTGACACTACAAAATGTATGAAATATCTTCCTTTTATGCAGAATCGGATTCAGGTTTATTATCACTGACATATGCAATGAAATTTGTGGCAGCAGAGAAGTCCAAGACATAAAATTTACTGTAAGTTTCAAGAATAAATGAAGAGTGCAAAAGTCAAACAACAAGATACAAATTAGGAATTTAGTGATAGTACCAATCTTTAAACACATAACTGAGCATTTCCCTAATCTAGGGAAATTAAATTCATGGCCATAAAATCATGATATTCCAATTTTGAGTTACACATGCCTGAGTTAATCAATTAGATAGAGGTATTTCATTGTCTGGCTGATAGTAACGTCTAATGCAGCCTCTAACCAGTCTTATATCCTTTTCTGATTCTATTTATTTCTCAAGGGAGAACACTCCAGTACTTGTTTAAAAAATTCTCTTTAGACCTTGTGATCAATTTCAAGCCTTTAAGCACGGCAGATCTTTTAAAAAGAGTTTCACTAACTCAGACTTCAAAAGGCTGGGACTGATAGCCTGAAAATTGAGCTGTATTGAGTGTCGCAGCAATCTGACCATAAAAGCGGTCTTGTTCTTCACACACCTTTCTGTATTCCCAGTTAGAATAATAGCTGAGGAAAAGGCCTAATTATGGGTAATCAATGGCTGAAAAAGAGCTAGTGATTATTAGTGACAGACCACACTGTATGGACCATAATGTAGTAGCATTAAACTCTGTCACTAGGTTTCAATAGAGAATAAAAAGAAATACAAAATCCACTCATTATTTCAACCATCTGGGCATAGATTTTTATGATGTGTTAATTATGAAGCAAATTGTTAATGTTGGTGAACAGATTGTTTGTTGTTTCAGTTTGGTGAAGGTAGGTGTTCCAGGGTCAGTTATAATGATTACCCATACACAATGCTTTCGTTCGGCCTGGAAATGATTGTATTTCTCTTTCCCATACTATGTTCCAGCTAGGTAATTTGCAGCTCAGCCCATTGTTAGGAGTAGTTAGTATTTTGCTAAATTGAAACTGTCAGCGACTAATATAGTTGTTTTCACAATACAAGTAGCAATTCCCAGCTGCCCGACAGTACCTTTGGTGTGCTGTTAAGCACATACCAAAACTGACAAGACATCGCTGTGCACCATTTCAAGAGGAAACACCAAAATTAGATGTTGATGATACATCATGGGACATAAAATCAAGGCACTTGTCTGAAATTCTTTCCTCTGCTATTGGAATGTGATATTAACCATTTCACACCATGGCTCATTTAGAAGTGTAAAGGCCAGAGATTTTATTCTCTGTGCTTTACACCACAGAAGCCTCCTTACGTTTCCAACTGATAACCACAAGAGATTCTGCAAATGCTGGAAATCCAGAGGAACACGTACAGAATGCTGGAGGAACTCTGAAGGTCTGATAGGAGAGGTGAGTGGACCATCGAGCTCCTTTGCTTTGTTTGCAGCAAGTGGGATTTCCCGATGGCCAACCCTTTTAATTCCAGTCCCCATTCCCTTTCTGGTATGCCAGTCCATGGCCTCCTCTACTGGCATGATGAGGCCACACTCAGGTTGGAGGAGCAACACCTCATACTCTATCTGGGTAGACTCCAACCTGCATGAAGATCGATTTCTCTAACTTCTGGTAATTTCTCCCCCTCCCTCTTCTCTCTTTTCCATTCCTCATTCTGGCTCTCCTCATAACCCTTCTCTTCTCCTCACCTACCCATCACCTCCCTTTGGTGCCCCTCCTCCTTCCTTTTCTCCCATGGTCCACTCTCCTTCCTAATCAGATTCCTTCTTCTTCAGCCCTTTACCTTTCCAACCTATCACCTCTCAGCTTTTCACTTCATCTCCCTCCCTTATCCACCCACCCTCCCACTCACCTGACTTCATGTATCACCTCCCAACTTGTACTCCTTCCCACTTTCCCACCTTCTTATTTTGGTTTCTTCCCCCTTCCTCTCCAGTCCTGTTGTAGAGTCTTTGCCTGAAGTGTCAACTCTTTGTTCCTTTCCACAGATGGTGCCTGACCTGCCGAGTTCCTTCAGCATTTTGTGTGTGTTACACACATTTCGAACTGGTGACCTTACTGTACACATAAATTTAAGGCTCTTGCCCCACCAGCATTATCTTAGCAAGGGCTTTAAGTATGTTCAAATTGTCCATTGTAACTATGGTACTGTGCAGAAGTCTTGGGCACACAGACCCTAAAACTTCTGCACAGTTCTGTAGTAGTTTTATGCATTGCACTGTACTGCTGCCACAAAAGTAAGATAAGTTTATCTGATGATAAGCCAGGTTCTGATATGGGTCTCTAATGTGGACTGAGTGGAAAGGGGGCAGAGAGAGGAGAATTATGGTTGGGAAAAGGGGAAGGGAGAGACGAGGGAGGGAGAAGCACCAGAGAGACATTCTGAAATGATCAATACACCAACTGACCTTGCCTGGTGTCTCAGGGCTGGGTGTGTCTTCACCCCCGCCACCCCCCCGCCCCTGACATTCCTCTTCCACCTGTCCTACACCCCTCCAATGACGCTCCATCATCACTATTCCCAACATCCTTTGCTCCCACCAAATTTACAAACTCGCTCTCCACTCCATGTTGATATATACCGTACTGTGCAAGAGTCTTAGGCACTCTAGCTATGTATATGTGTCTGAGACCTTTGCACAGCATGGTCTGTGGGCTATGTGAGCCATGTATGTTGAAATCACTGGCTCTGTCTTCACACTCTCTGAATCCTGCACAGCTCAGCATGCAGTCAGTAACAGCTGGGACCATTTTGTCATCTTCTCCAGAAAACATATTTCATGATTTGCAAGTTGGAATTCAACCAATATCTGTTGCTGCTGCTACCATTGAAAATTATTTGGTACCTTTCTAAGCCCATGATGAGTGATATGACAATGATGGGGAGGGATTTCAGCATAAACCAGCAAAGGGTGCATTATTAGAGAATTTTCCAGAAAACTGCTAGGAGAGAAAGGAATCTCGCAGGAGGCTGTACCCACTTGAAGTGCTCTGGCAACAATTCTTACACTTCAATTTGAACAGAGATTTGTGTGAAGCATCTGTTCTTCGCTGAAATTTGCCTCTGGCTGCAACCATGCAAGATTAGTCACCTACATTGACAAATTTCTTCATAGTTATCACAGCACAATTCCAACCATAAAATAGGGCAGCGACTGCATTTACAGAGAGTGTCTAGATGACCATGGCTTTTCGTGTGTACGTATTTCTTTCCTTTCCTATGTATCTTTGTCATGCACCATTGAACAAAAGAGATCACAGGTTTTCTGTCTGCTAAGAGAATTATGCACGTTATGTTTTCATATCAGTGAATGGCAGACTGAATGAACACATAATCTTACGAGGACTGCTGAATTCCGCAGACTTTGACTCAACCCTTGAACCTTGTCCTCATGGACCTGTCTACAGTTTATTTTCTTGTACTTATCCAGTTCCATTTGGAATACCAGGATTGAACCTGCTTCTTGCTGGCGGTGTGCTCCTGGCTCCGACCACTCGCTGCTTAAAGATTTATTTTGCCAATCACCTCCGTATTCTGCCTCCGTTGGTTCTTGCCTTTCTTTCACTGGGTACTCATTCTCTGTAATGACTTCGGCTATACTGTTCTCTCTCAGCCTCTTCTGCTCCAAGAACAATCCAACTTCTCCAAGTATTCACTTAATTGATTCATCTCCATTTGTGGGAGTAATGCATCTGCTCATCAGTGCACTTTAACGAGAAGAGATCTGACTTCCCTAACATCCTGCTAGTGTACCAGAACAGAGAGTGATTCATGCAGGTCAGTGCCTGGCGCTCTCCTTTCAATCATACTGCCTTCGTTCTGCCACGTGTGTTCCATCACAGTCATCACAACAAAATGATTGTCACTGGGAAACAAAGGGTCTCCACTGACAATTCTATTGCACGATCATGCACATGGGAGCAGCAGTCACCCGACCAATGCCAATCTACCGTTCAAAGTGTGGCCGTGTGGTAGACAACCGCCATTCAGGACAGATGGCCCTGCTGTCTGGACTGTGGTGGTGATGCAGGGCAGTGGTTGCTGAGCAATGCCACGTCTGGCTATAGCCTGAGGCACGCTGCACTGCCATGCAAACCTTGTCAAAGGCTAAGGGAAATGGGCTGAAAGAGAGGAAGTCATTTAGGATCAGGAAGAAGAGGAAGGGAAGGGATACAATTGACATAAACCCAAGAAATTCTGCAGATGCCAGAAATCCAGAACAACACACATAAAATGCTGGAGGAACTCAGCAGCTTCTTATGAAGGGTCATGGCCCAAAGAGTTGACTGTTTATTCATTTCCATAAATGCTCCATGGACATGACTGTCTGCCTATGTCTGACCAAGCAATTCATCACCAATCTTCCTAAATGTGATTCTAGGTAATATAACCTCTGTCCTGCTGTTATAGGATAGTTGAATGGACCTCTTGTATGACAAGATAGACTGCTGATCTCACAGTCTATCTTGCTGTGGCCTTGTACATTATTGTCTATCAGTTCTACACTTTGTATGTAAGTGTAAAATATATTCTGTATTTTCTTATTCCTTTCCCCTCAGACTACCTCTGCGTGCTGATGTGATGAGGTGATCTATATGATTTGTATGCAAAACTACAGTACTATGCAAAAGTTTTAGGCACATATACATATATAGTCAGGGTGCGTAGGACTTTTGCACAGTACTGTATTTGTCAAAGTGAAGTGGAGAAAGAGTTTGTAAATCTTGTGGGAGCAAAGGGCATCAGGAATGGCAAAGGTGGAGTGCTGCAAGTGGGATGTGAGACAGATGGCAAAGGAGTACCAGGGGCGGGATTGGTGTGGGTCCAGACACACACAACCCTGAGACATTAGACAAGGCCATTTGATTCCAAGTGATTGATTTATTGATAATTACAGGAAGTCTCACTGGTGCTTCCTACTCCCCCTTCTTTCAGTTCCTCTTTTTCTAACCATGATTCCCCTCTCCCTCCCCTTCCCATTCTCAATCCACAGTAGAGACCCATATCAGAATCAAGTTTATCGTCATTCACTTGTCATGAAATTTTAATTTTCTTTGCAGCATGAGTACCATGCAATGCCAAAAATTACAACAGTACTCTGCAAAAGTCTTAGGGTGTGTGTGTGTTTGTGTGTGTGTGTGTGTGTGTGTGTGCGTGAGAGAGAGAGTGTGTGTTTGTGTGAGTGTGAGAGAGTGTGTGTGTGTGCGTGTGTGTGTGTGTGTGTGCGCGCGCGTGTGTGTGTGCATGTGTGTGTGTGTGTGAGTGTGTGTGTGCGTGTGTGAGGGTGAGAGAGAGTGTGTGTGTGTGAGAGAAAGTGTGTGTGTGTGAGAGAGAGAGAGGGTGTGTGTGTGCGTGCGTGCTTGTGTGTGTGTGTGTGTGTGTGTGTGTGTATTTGTATATGTTCCTAAGACTTTTGTACAGTACTGGAAATTTTTAACTGTACCTTATTACATGTTATAATAAGCCAATTTAATTTAATTTAAATAATTTAATTTTCATCCACAGTTTCCAATTCATCCACAGTGTTATACTTTTCCTACCTCTGTTGCTGACCCTGACAAGACTTTCTACATTACCAAAACAAAAGCAAGTGTTAAGTTGACATCCTAACCCAACTTTTGCATAGAAGTGTTATCAAGTCATTCTTACTCAATCACTTGGTGACTGTCTCCCATGTGCTTCTGCTGCTATAGACATCTGAGACAGAGGACAGCTGATGACCTGCAGTAGAAGAGACAGCAGCTGCTCTTGGAGGACAAGCTCGGGCAGCTCTGATTGGATATGGGCCCGATTATTGGTGCTTGTTATCTGATGGGTACCAGGGGGATACAGACAAGTTGGCAACAGTGGGAGGCATTAATGAGGTGATTCTGAGAGGGAAAGGTAGGCTCTTGCTCAAGTGAACCACTGTCACTCCCCTCTCAGCAACCTCAGTAATCAACTGCAAGACAGATTATAGAACTGCTGTGACACTTCTACGTACAGGTGTTCACTGACAAAATGATTGCATTCTGAGCTTTGCTGGAAACATACTGAGCTTCTGCCTCGGGATCCCACAGTAGGCTGTTTCTCCTTGTCCAACAGTTAAAAATGAAGTAACAAACCTTCGGACAGAATACTCCATTTGAGACTATAAACGTGCTTTACAATTACACACCAGAAAATCTGATTCATATTGCATACCACAAAAACAGGCCTTCAGACCAAACGGTTCATGCTAACCAAGATTCCCATCTAAGTCAGTTCCATACTTTCATGTGCCTCGAAACCTTTTCTCACATAGACTTGTCAAACTGCCTTTTAAACATTGTTAACACTGCTTAATGCCTTGTTAATAACACAGCACAGATGTGTAGTGATTAGCACAAAGCTTTACAGTACCAGTGACACAGGTTCAATTCCCGCCCCTGCCTGTAAGGAGTTTGTGCATTCTCCCCGTAACCATGTGGGTTTCCTCCCACAGTCCAAAGATGTACCGGTTGGTTGGTTAATTGGTCATTGTAAATTATCCACATGATTAGACTGGGGTTAAATCAGTGGTTTCTGAACAGTGAGTCTTGGGCCAGAAAGGCCTATTCTGTGCTGTATCCCAATAAAATAAAAAATAAAATAAATATGTCTCAACCACTTCATCTGGCAATTCATCCCATACACCAACCACCTTCTGCGTAAAAAAAGTTGCCCCATGGATTCAAATTTAAATCGCTCCCTTCTCACTCTAAATCTATGCCCTCTAGTTCTTGATTCTCTGCCCCTAGGAAAAAGTCTGTATGCATTCACCCTATTGATGCCCCTCGTGATCTTATGCACCTCAATAATATCATCCCTCATTCTCCCGTGCTCCAATGAATAGAGTCTTAGCCTGCTCAACCTCTCCCTATGATCAGTCTCTCCAGTTCCAAGGGAAATGAATAGACCTTATACTCTGCATTAGACATCACCATGCATTTTGTCAATGCATTCAGTGTTGGCAATGCACCAGTGGAAAACCCGTCAATTCTCTCTCCCCTGCTCCGTCAAAGATACGGCAAAGGCTGTCCTCGTGTGCAAGCGGTAGCTGTGGTATCCACGTGCCCTATCCTAGCCACTACTCAACTGCGTTCTGTGGCTCAGCACATCCAGGGCAAGCTGCAACTTATTTGTGTATTTATTAAGATACAGCAGAACAGGCCCTTCCAGCCCTTCCAGCCTCACCACCCAGCAATCCCCCGATTTAATCCTAGCCTAATCACTAGACAATTTACAATGATCAATTAGCCTACCAACCACTCCGTCCTTGGACTGTGTAGGGAAACTGGAGCAGTCACCAGGAGAACATACAAGCAGTGGCAGGAATTGAACCCGTCCCGCCTGCACTGTAAGGCGTTGTGTGAGCGTGTCACCTCTTGTGGTAACATCTGGGAATGGCTGTGAGAGTAACGCTGAGTGATCATACAGTTTCACCTTCACTGCTGTCTGCCTTCCCCCCACTGCAGCTTCTGGCTTCCTGGAGGAGGAAGAAGGTTCCGCGTTAACAAGCAACCAGCCACAAAGACTCTGCCGACCGAGCAGCACCTGTGGGAGGGAAGGAATTGTTGACGTTTCATGTCAAACTCACCTGCCGAACTACTCCAGCAGATTGTTCATCGTGCCGGATTCCGGCACCTGCACTCTCCAAGGCTTCAGTGGTGAGATGATATGAGAGGATCTGGTCGCTAGCTCCCATTATTTCAGATAGAACAGAGGACATGGAATAGTAAAGCACAGGAGCAGACCATTCAGCCCACGATGTTGTGCTGAACCAGCAGCAAACCATATCAATACTGATCCTTCCTACTACACTAAGTCCATATCCCTCCCTCATACATCCATGTGCCTATCCAAACATCTCTTAAAACCCTCTAATGTACTTGCCTCTACGACCATTACAGGCAGTGCATTACAGGCATTCATGATTCTGAGTAAAAGACCTTACCTCTCACATCCCCCTTGATCTTACCCCCTAAATGTGGTACAAGCAAGAGTCTGCATTTCTATAGTACAACTTCCACATCAGTTCCCTGAATATAAAGGCCAGTATTTCATTAAGACATTTGATCATGACTATCCATGATATAATGATATTTTAATGATCTAAGCACACGGATCCTAAGGACCTAAGTTAATTTGTAAACAAATGCAGGGAAAAGATCCCATTCAGTTCCACCAGCAAAACTGCAAACACATTATTATTAAGTGTTTGCCATTTCTCCTCAGAAACTATCCAGGGGAAATCTTACTATAATTGTTTTGACTGTGGTAAGCACATTGAGGAGCGAAAATGATCCTCACTGGAGGGCTGGATAAGACTCCAAAATTCACTACAACCAAGCACTAATGAGATGAAAGAGTCCGTGCATCATAATTGATTGTTAAATTGATAAAATAATCAGTTTTTTATTTCATTACCTGTTTTGCTCCATTTTGACCTCTTTCGCATATGCATGATGTCATCTAATGGGAGCCTACAGATGTAAGTGAATTATTATCCTGCTTAGGAGCTAGGAGGTTTATTCTAATTGATGTTGAATCATTTGTATATTTTACAAAATTCAGTCAAGTTCAGGCTTAATTAAGCAGTGTGGCAGAAACATTCTGCGGACCCACAGAGCATCACAAACAGCCTCTCGCGGAGATATATGCCTGTGCAGCCCCATAATATCCCTGTTTATTACTGCTTTTACAGGAATAATTGCATTCACAATAAGAAACGGTGTAGTTACATTATCAATTTTGTGCTAAAAACCTTTTTAGTAGACCAGCAAAAATTACATTAATTAAATGTAAGTGCTTTGAGCTATGGTGTGAAATTCAGCTGAGCCATTACTATGAATTACACCTATTATTGCTGTAATTATTTTCCCTTGGCTGAACCTGCATTTTCATTCCCTGCTACTAATGTTGAACATATTAGCATGTTCTGAACTATACCAGACAGCAGAAGCTGCTGGAAAATCACACAAATAAAATCCCCCATCAGCCTAGCTCACTGCGCTTAAGAAGTTTATGGTGTCCATTCAATTTGAAGCCCCTTACGTTCACCTGGTTTTGTTGTGAAACTGTCACCCTTCTACCTTATCAATACTGATTTACCGCCAATGTGATGCTTCTAGTTGTCACACACACCCTAGATCAAAGCAAGGCGCATAAGAGGTCCTGCAAATACAAATGGAATAAAATGCAATTGCTGGAAAAAAAAGTATTTATTCTATTATTGCTTTTACTGAAATTATAACCAGTTCAAAACTGGAATGATGTTCTCAGAATATTGTTCTCCATTCTGTTATAGTGGATATTAACCAAACATTATAAATCATTTTATTTAGAACTTCCACAGTCAAATGATATCAAGTACTATGCATGTCATAAGCAATGGAAAACTGAAATCAAGAATGAACTATATTTATTCTACACTTTTCAAATTGTATCTGGCTGGTGTCGTCAAGGCTGCAATTTATTTCGAAGTCCCTCCTACCCTCAAACTGAGTGGCTGGCTGGGCATTTACCGAGGGCAATTAAAAATCAATCATGCTGCTGCGGTCAGACAGGTAAGGATGCGGATTTCCTTCCCAAAAGAACATTAGTGAACCAGATGGGCTTTGGAGACAGTTCAGTAGTTTCATTGTCACCGTTATTGATTATGAGCTTTTTATTCTAGATTTATACAATTAATTGAATTTAAATGATCCTTCTCCCATGGCGGAATTTGAACTTGTATCTCTGGATCATTAGTTCAGGTCTCTGGATTATAACCAGCACGCTGCTTTAGTCCACGTTGTGTAGTGTGTAATATTCATTATAGTCTGCACAAGTCGTGGATACAAATGTTATAGAAAGAACTATTGCTAGAATAGTCCACATTTATTTGCATTACTGTAAAGCTACATTTGTCTAAGCATTGCAAGTGTACAAATTACACATTCTGAATTTAGTGGGTTAGTGTCCTTCCACTCTACTAACCACATCCATCGATAGTGACACAGTCCATGACCCAGAATCAATTATTCTACTTATACCCATTTACATAACATTAATATTAAAATCAAAGGCCAGAGATATTATAAACATTTTGTGTTGATATAAGTCTTTTAATGATTAATGTCAAATTGTAAAAGACCAAGGTATAATGTATTTGAATACATATTCTTCTGGAATAAAAGTGGATTTTCACTGAAATCATATTTTCCTACCCCACTAACAGTGGAGGAGAAAATTGGAAGCTCGCTAGTATATTCTGAGAGAAAAGGTTGCCGATGGCAACACAAGAAAAGAAAGTGATAAGAGTTTGGTTCAACTAATGTCGAGCTTACAAAAGGTGATTTTTAAAAATTTTCTGGGATTGCAATGATATGGGAAAATATATTTAGGAACACGGGGTTCAAAACTTGCATTGTGTTGTGTAAGTTTTAGGCTCTCCAGCTACTGGCTTGATTTCAATATGGTTCTCAATACACACGTGCTCTTCTGAAACTTACAGCATACCAGTCACGAAGATGGCAGGGATATCACCACTTCATACCCATTTGATGTACCTAGATCTAGATAATTACCTTGATAGTCAGCATGCCAATCTGACGCCATTGCTACTATTTTGGAGCTCAACCCATCAGGTAACCTTACAAGAATAAATCAAAATGCAAAGTAAATTTATTATTAAAGTGCATATATTTCACTGTGTTTCACCATGAGGTTCATTCGCTTGCAGGCACATTTAATAAAACCATAATAGAATCAATGAAAGACCACGTGAAGTTGGGTGTTCAACCAGTGTGCAAAAGACAACAAACTATGCAAATACAAAAAAAATAATAATAATATGAAGGGTAACACTTCTGAAGTTTGAGTTTTCTCCCCATTTAGATAATAGTCTGCACTTTTGTTTCTTTTACCAAAATGCATTTCCCAGCACTGTATTCCGTCTGCCACTTTTTTGCCCATTCCTCCAATTTGTCTAAGTCCTGATGCAATCGCATTGCTTCCTCAGCACTACCTACCCCTCCACCTACCTTCATATCATCTGCAAACTTTGCCACAAGGCTATTAATTTCATTTTCTAAATCATTGACAAACAATGTGAAAAGTATTGGTCCCAATGCTGACCCCTGAGAAACACCACTAATCACTGGCAGCCAACCAGAAAAGGCCCCCTTTATTTCCACTCACTGCCTCCTGCCTGTCAGCCATTCCTCTATCCACGCCAGTACTTTTCCTGTAATGCCAATGGATTGTATTTTGTTAAGCAGTTTCATGTATGGCACCTTCTCAAATGCTTTCTGAAAATCCAAGTAAATGTCATCCACAGCCTCTCCTTTGTCCACCCTGCTTGTTACTTCCTCAAAGAATTCTAATAGACTGGTCCATAAGACCATAAGATATAGGAGCAGAAACAGGCCATTTGGCCCATCAAGTCTGCTCCTCCATTCAATCATGGGCTGATCCAATTCTTCCAGTCATCCCCACTCCCCTGCCTTCTCCCCATATCCTTTGATACCCTGGCTAATCAAGAACCTATCTATCTCTGCCTTAAATGCACCCAATGACTTGGCCTCCACAGCCACTCATGGCAACAAATTCCATAGATTTACCATAGTAATTTCTCTGCATCTCAGTTCTAAAAGAATGTCCTTCAATCCTGAAGTTGTGTCCTTTTGTCCTGGACTCCCCTACCATAGGAAATAACTTTGTCATATCTAATCTGTTCAGGCCTTTTAATATTCGGAATGTTTCTATGAAATCCCCTCTCATTCTCCTGAACTCCAGGGAATACAGCCCAAGAGATGCCAGATGTTCCTCATACGGTAACCCTTTCATTCCTGGAATCACTCATGAATCTTCTCTGAACCCTCTCTAAAATCCTTTCTAAAATAAGGAGCCTAAAACTGCACACAATACTCCATGTGCTCTCACAAGTGTCTTATAGAGCCTCAACATCTCTGATCTTATATTCTATACCTCTAGAAATGAACGCCAACATTGAATTCACCTTTTTCACCACCAACCCAACCTGGAGGTTAATCTATAAGTAATCTTACATAAGGACTCCCGTCCCTTTGCATCTCTGATTTTTGAATTCTCTCCCCATCTAAATAATAATCTTCCTGTTTTTCTTCCACCAAAGTGCCTGTCCATACATTTTCCAACATTGTATTTCATTTTCCTCTTCTTTGCTCATTCTCCTAAACTATCTAAATCTCTCTGCAGACTCTCTGTTTCCTCAACACTACCTGCTTCTCCACCTATCTTTGTATCGTCAGTAAATTTAGCCACAATTCCATTAATCCCATAGTCCAAATCATTGACATACATCGTAAAAAGCAGCTGTCCCAACACTGACTCCTGTGGAACTCCACTAGTAACCGGCAGCCAGCCAGAATAGGATCCCTTTATTCCCACTCTCTGTATTCTGCCAAGTGGCCAATGCTCCACCCATGCTAGTAACTTCTCCGTAATTCCATGGGCTCTTATCTTGCTAAGCAGCCTCATACGCGGCACCTTTCAAAAGCCTTCTGAAAATCCAGGTACACCACATCTACTACATCTCCTTTGTCTACTCTGCATGTAATTTCCTCAAAAAATTGCAATAGATTTGTCAGGCAGGATTTTCCTTTCAGGAAACCATGCTGGATTTGGCCGATCTTGTCATATGCCTCCAGGTACTCTGTAATCTCATCACTAACAATCGATTCCAACAAGGAATCCAACAAAGTCAGGCAAGATTTACCTTTACAGAAACTGGCCTGACTTTGATTTATTTTATTATTAGTCTCCAAGTACCCTGAAACCTCATCCCTAATAATGGACTCCAACACTTTCCCAACCATTATAGGCTAACTGGCCTATAATTTCATTTCTTTTGCTTTCCTCCCTTCTTAAAAAGTGGAGTGACATTTGCAATTTTCACTCTTCTGGAACCATTCCAGAATCAAGTGATTCTTGAGAGATCAAAGCCAATACATCTGCTATCTCTTCAGCAACCTCTTTTAGAAATCTGAGATATAGTCCATCTGGTCCAGGTGACTTATCTGCCTTAAGACCTCTCAGTTTGCCTCGCACTTTTTCCTTTGTAATAGCAATGGCACCCAGTACTGCTCCCTGACATGCACAGACCTCTGGAACATTGCTGGTGCCTTCCACAGTGAAGGGGTTTATGAAGGGGTGTCATCAATATGCGTAAGGAAGTGATAATTTACTACAATTCTGAAGAGATTGCAGCATGAGAAGAGAAAGGGGAAGTGGAATCTGAGACACGGGATGAGGAATGAATAAATTATCATCTTGAATGGCTGCATCCCCATTTTCACCTACATCCTCTCAGACCTGTTCTAATTACAGTGCCTCGTAAAAGTATTCAGCCCCCAACCAATCAAGTATCCAGCCAATCAGAATCTGATTCTGATTCTGAAATATCTTTCACAGTATAATCAAAAAACAGGGAAAATTGTAAAGTCTGAGAAACTAAAAATCCAAAAACTGAAATGTCAGCTGTTCAAAAGTATTCATTCCCCTTTGCCCAGTACTTAGTTGAATCACCTCTCACAGTTATTACAGCCAGAAGTTTTTTTTTGGGTAAGTCTCTATTAGTTTTGCACAAGGTGATGGAGCAAGATTTGCCCATTCCTCCTTGCAAAATTGCTCCAGCTGTGCCAGGTTAGTTGGGGAGCAGCGGTGGACAGCAATCTTGAGACCTTGTCAGAGATGCTCGATCAAGTAAAGGTCACAACTCTGACTGGGCCCCCCAAGGAAATCAATTTTCTTCATTTGAAGCCACTACATGGGAGCTCTGACAGTGTGCTTTGTGTTGTTATCCTACTGAATGACAAACATCCTCCCCAGTTTATGCTTTCTAGTTTTTATCTGGGATCTCTCTGTATTTAGCAGCATTCACCTTCCCATCAATCCCAACCAGATCCAGTCCATGATGCTGAAGAGCATCCCCACAGCATGATGCTACCTCCATCATACTTTACACTAGGGGTGGTGTAACCTGGTTGATATTAGATTTACACCACTCGTAGCACTTAATGTTAAAGCCAAAAAATTCCACTTTAGTCTCATCTGTCCTTCTTCCACATATTTACAGTATCTTCTAAAGGATGCTTTTCAAAGTCTTTATGAGCAAGAGCATGCTTTTCTTTAGGCTTCTTTAGACTTTAGGCCACTCTTCCATAAATATCCTTTTGGGTGAGGCCTTGTAGACCCATGAACTTCATCTCCTTTTTGCAACCATTGACTTCTGCAGCTCAGAGTAACTTGTCCTCACAATAGCTTCTCTTACAAGTGCAACTCTTCTCTGGTGACTGAGTTTAGAGGGGCAGCCTGACCTGGGCAATCTGGTTGTAGTTTTATATTTTCACCCTTTTCTCATGATAGCTTGCTCTGAGCTCCAAGGTATGTTTAGGGTCTTTGAGAAGGTCTTGCACCCTTCCCCAGATTTGTGCTTCTCTATTATCATTTCTCTGATTTGTTTTGAATGCTCTTTTGTCTTCAATTTGGTTTATTCTACTGTTGGGGTATTTATTCTTATGAAGTCACTGTAAACAGGTAAGCCTCCAGTTTTGTACATCAACAAATTGGGTGAGTTGTTAAGGTAATATGTAATATTGCACCTTTGGAAATTTAACGTAGTAATTACTAAAGGGTTGAATACTTTCTCAGCCTCATAAGTTTGGTTTTTAATTTTTAGTAAATTGTTGACAGGTTTTGGAATTCTTCTTTTGGTTTGACATGATGCACAATGTTTTGTAGATAAGCTCCAAAAAACCTTACTTCAATATATCTTACATTTAGGAGATGAGACAGTAAAATGGGAGAGATGAATACATTGCGAGCTCAGTCAGAGTAAGGTGATCCATTATGCTGTAAATACCAAAAAAACTTCAGGTCTTCACATGTTTAATAAATACATATGGAAGCACATTGGTAAAGATTATTAGGCTCTGCTGGATATACAACAGTGGCCACAGTCTGTAAAGCATTATCTTCCTGTCAAAAGCAAGCAGATATCACCCCAATTCAAATGGACTGCCAATGCTCCAGATTTCACATTACTCCTTGGGGCGATGCAGGTTTAAATCTTCTGATGATCACCAGTCTCCTTAATGTCACACCTGTTGATTCCAATCTGAA
The DNA here is from genome assembly GCF_030144855.1 of Hypanus sabinus. Taxonomy (NCBI): domain Eukaryota; kingdom Metazoa; phylum Chordata; class Chondrichthyes; order Myliobatiformes; family Dasyatidae; genus Hypanus; species Hypanus sabinus. The sequence goes on from NC_082727.1 coordinate 54,113,593, forward strand.
CTTCTTTTTCAAAAACCACCAACGTGAGCTTTTGCTTTTACAGATGAGGCAATACCACTCCAACTGTCCCAAATGCATGTCTGCCCCTCACTGGTATCTAGTTTCCTGTGTAAACAGACCTTCCATGGTTGAACTATTAGCGGTGGTCACTAAGTCATGATCTCTGAGCTTTGGCTTAAGCAGCATGACTCACTGACCATCTGTATCCTGCTTCGTGTTTCTACAGCTAACAACAATTCACACCAATTTTTAACATAGTTCCTCTTAAACATTTACCCAGTTGACCTAACTACCTTTAATGCCCAAAGTCTGGCAAGGACGTGCATATGTGTAGATTACATATATTAATTTATCAATCAGAAACATTGCAGAGATTAGCCAGATTATTATTATTATTTTCTTTTTCTTTTGTTTTTTTTTCTCAGCTCAAACTGAAAAACCTGAGGTACGGACAAAGCCAAGCATGCTCATTTTTCAATTGGTAGGAACTTTCGGACTATTCTCATTGTGTTTAATATGATGGTTGTCTATAGATTTACATAGATATTGCTGTGAGCCCTAATTGTTTAATACTATTGTGTATTGACTATAGGATGATACCAGTTGTAGATATTACTATCGGGACAACATAGTGTATTCCGTGTTTGTGTTCCATAGTCTTTCAATTTCCTCTTTAAATTCAGAATATTTCTGGAGTTTTTCACTTACCGATTTCTGTATGTTATGTGTGTTTGGAATGGCTGTAAGTAATTTGCTCTTGCTTCTTTATTTTATTATTATATCTGGATAGTTATTATGCATTGTCCTGTCTATAATAATGGATCAGTCATAATATAATTTGTGTGGCACTGACTCTGAAACTGGATCAGGCTTGTAAGGTATTGTCTCCTTTATGAGTTTGTATTTTAGAGCAAGAACGATGTTTGCCACTTGATTGTGCTAGTGTAAGTAATCAGATTGAGTTAAACAGCTGCAGGATCGTACAATGTGTTGGATTAAAACACAAAAGTACTACTGCAGATGCTGTGGATCCTCCGCAACTTCTGCCACCTTCAACGGGACCCCACCACCGAGCACATCTTTCCCTCCCTACCCCTCTCAGCTTTTCACAGGGATCGTTCCCTCCATGACTACCTGGTCCACACGTCCCTCCCCAAAGAACTCCCACCTGGCACTTATCCCTGCAAGAGCAAATGCTACACCTATCCCCACACCTCCCCCCTTACCATCATTCCGGGCCCCAGTCAGTCCTTCCAGGTGAGGCAACACTTCACCTGCGAGTCTGCTGGAGTCTTCTACTGTATCTGCTGCTGCCAGTGCGGCCTCCTCTACATCGGCGAGACCCAACGCAGATTGGGGGACTGCTTCATCGAGCACCTACGCTCCATCCGTCACAATAGACAGGATCTCCCGGTTGCCACCCACTTCAACTCTGCCTCTCATTCCCATCTAGATAGGTCCATACATGGCCTCCTCTACTGCCATGATGAGGCCAAACTCAGGCTGGAGGAGCAACACCTCATCTACTGTCTGGGTAGTCTCCAGCCTGGTGGTATGAACATTGAATTCTCCAATTTCCGGTAATTCCCTCCCCTTCCCCCTTCCCCTATCCCAGGTCCCTCTCTGCCTCTCTCCCCTTTCAAATTTCTGCTTCTTTATCTCTACAGTTCTTTCATTCTTATCCCCCCCTCCCCCCTTTATCTTTCCTCTGAGTGGTTTTCCACCTGGCACCTCTAGGCCCTACTCCCTCCCCTATCTCTATTACTGGGCTTCAGCCCTCTCTTCCCCCCCATTCCTGATGAAGGGTCTCAGCCCGAAATGTTGGCTACTCTTTTCTCACGGATGCTGCCTGACCTGCTGAGTTCTTCCAGCGTTGTGTACGCATTCTTTAATGTGTTGGATTTAGCTGTATTTATCATCTTGATTTTTCTTTGTCCTTTATTATGTATTTTTAATCATTTTTGTAATAACCCTGTCCTGTATTTCCACAAGGAACCTATCTATTTCTGGGAAGAGATCTCCAACTCTGAACCAGGCATTCAATGCTTCCTTGTCAATATCTAGTCTGCTCAGATCATGGGAATATTTTCCATGGAGGGTCCTGCTCTTCCATTGGTTAACTTCTCCTTCTGTTGTGATAATTTCTTCATTTTTCTGGTTTGTGCTTTCATTTAAGTTTAGTGGTATGTAATTCTTATCAGAATTGCATAATGCTGCATAAAGTGCTGAATCATGTTTTCATTGATGAAACTATATCCTTAAAAGTTTTATCTAACTGGTGTGCAGATATTCAATGTCTCTTATTCCTCTTTCTCCCTTCTGCCCTAGTTAATACAAGCATGGTCGAGTGTACATACTGTTTTTGGAAATTTGGATTTATTATAACTATTTTTTTTCTCAGTTCAAGCTGCAAAACCTGAAGTACATGCATAGCCAAGCATGCTCATTTCTCAAGTGCAAGGAACTTTCCGACTATTCTAGTGGTGTTTAGTATTGTGGCTTTCTGGAGATTTACATAGATATTGGTGTGTAGCCCTAACTGTTTAATACTATTGTGTGCAGCCTTTGGGATGATACCAGTTGTAGATATTACTATTGGGACAATGCATATCCTACTTATGTTCCAAAATCTTTCAATTTCCTCTTTTAATTCAGCATTTTTCTGCTGTTTCTTATTTATTGATTTCTGTAAGTTATGTGCATTTAGAAAGACTATAACTACTAAGTAAGTTGTCCTTGCATGATTACCCTGCATTATTATATATGGATTGTTATTATGGATTGTTCTATCCATAATAACAGGTCAATCTTAATATAATTTTTAGGATTCTGACAAGAAAACTGTATTTTAAAGCAAGATTTTGGTGAATGATGCTTGACTGTGCCTGTGTAAGTAATCAGATTGAGTTAAACTGCCGCAGGTTCCTGCAATGTATTGGATTGTTTCTGGTTTTACTTGGCATTTTCTACATCTATCGTCTTGATTTTGGTGGCCTTTTTATATGTATTTCTGGGTTTTTTTGTGTTGACCACCTGGTTCTGTATTGCCATAAGGAACTTTTCTATTTCTGGGAAGAGATCTCCAATTCTGAACCAGGCATTCGATGCTTCCTTGTCGATATCTAGTCTACTCAGATCATGGGAATATCTTCCATGGAGGGTCATGCTCTTCCATTGATTAACTTTTTCTTCCATAGTGACAATGTCTCCATTTTTTTTTCTCAGTTGTGCTTATGTTCAGTGGAGTATACTTTTTATTAGAATTGCATATGCTTGCATGGGTGCTGAATACTATTTTCATTGATGAACATATGTCTTCAGAAGTTTTATCTGCCTATTGTGTAGATTTTTAATGTCTGTAATTCCTCTTCCCCCTTCTGCTCTAGGTAGTGTTAATCCAAGTGCGTTCGAGTGTACATGTTTTCTAAGATTTGTCATTTCAGTTATTTTTTTCTTTGTAAATTTTCTTTATAATTATTTTTAATCCAGTGCCTGTCTCCAACCATTTAGCTGCTACTGTCTGCACTAATGTGTCACTTGTCTTATAAAAAAGTGGGAACTGCAAGAGTGTATGACAACTTGGTTGAGAATAAAATCTGCAGATGCTGGAAATCTGAGCCAAAAACTGAAAATGCTAGAAGCGTTCATCAGCAGGTCAGGTGGCATGTGTGGAAAGAGAAACAGAGTTAGCAAGCCCATTCGCTAAAACTGATCCTCCAGAGATGCTGAGTGTTCCCAGCATTTTCTGTTTCAATTTACGTTTTGGAGGGTACGCCTCTCAAAGCTGAATGGTTTGCAGAATGTATTTGCTTTGAGACTTGCAGTAGTGCTAAATATGTAGTACAGAACACAGACGTGAGATTTGAGTCTAATTGTTAATGGGTGAATAATGATGACGTGGTGCATTGAGGAGTGCCCGAGGCTTGATGGTGAAGCAGCTGATAAACTGTGTTATTTGAAAGCGCTTTTGACCACTTGTGTGAGATCACTGTATATATTTCGCAGCTAACCGTCACAACTCTCCATCATGTTTATCTCCTCCTAAAGCTTTCTTCACTGTGTTTAAAGCCCAAGGAACACACCTCTTCCAGCATTGTACCAGAAATACATCTTCTGCCGTGTCAATGCTTCACAGTGACTTTTGCCACCTGGCCCTTCCCCTTGGAGCACGCTGTCTTAAGGTCATAGAAAGCAGCACACAAGATGCTGGAGGAACTCTGCAGGCCAGGCAGCATCGATGGAGGGGAATAAACAGTCAATATTTCAGGCAAAATCCTTCATCAGGACTGGAAATGTAAGGGGGTAGAAGCCAGAATAAGAAACTGGGGGGAGGGGAAGAAGTACACGCTTGCGGGTGATAGGTTATCTAGATGAGGGGGCAAGTTGGATGGGTGGGGGGGTGGGAATGAAGTGAAAAGCTGGAAGGTGATAGGTGGAAAAGGTGAAGGGCTGAAGAAGGAGGAATCTGATAGGAGAGGAGAGGAGAGCATGGGAGAAAGGGAAGGAGGGGGTAAAAGAGGGAGGTGCTGGGCAGGTGAGGAGAAAGGAAGGGGTAGGAAGAAAGCCGGAATGGGGAATTGAAAAAAGGGAGGGGGATGGGAAGAAATTACCAGAAGTTAGAGAAATCAATGTTCATGTGGTGATAAAGTAATACAATTTAGTTCTTAAGTGATGCAAGCCTGCTTTGTGTAGCCATCAACAATGCTGTTGCCACTGGCTGAATACTGTAACTTTGTAAACAGACAGGCTGCACAAAGTTTGTCATGATTCCCACATCTGAAGCAGGTAAACCACCCTTCACAATTCCTCCACTCCATTTTGGGGGGCTTGAAAAGTTCAGTCCCTGTCATCTAGTTTCAAACTCTCAAAGTTATTTTTGTCAGAATTCCTCTGCTATATGAAAAAAATATGCAGAATTCCTATCTTGATTTTTCTTTAACAGCTGTGACCATCATCAGCAGATGCTTTGTGTTATTAATTTCCTTCTGCCACTCGTTTTCTTGCTTTGGAGTAAATCTCAATGACCTGGAGTGGCCTGGCTCAGAATTTCCCTGTGAGGAAAATCAAAGTCAGAATCAGGTTCAATATCACCGACGTGTGTTGTGAAATGTGTTGTCTTCGCACCAGCAGTGCAATGCAATACATGATAATAGAAAAAAAAGATGAGTAATAATTAACTTTAAAAGTAGAGCAAAAATAGAAATTAAAATGTAGTGAGATAGGTAGATAGATACTTTATTGATCCCAAAGAAAATTATAGTCACGGTAACATTACAAGTGCACAGATACACAAATATTAGAAGAGAAGTAAAAAAAATACAAAATAAGTTACCTTAAAAATAAACAGAGCTCATCAGAGCTTCATAACAGTCTAGTAGGAGGGAGCCATCACTACCCCGACTATAGGTTGACTCATTACAGAGCCTAATGTCTGAAGATAAGAATGACTTCATATAACATCCTTTGGAGCAGCGCAGTCTTAGTCTATTACCGAAAGGTGGCATGCAGAGGGTGAGAAACATTGTCCAGAATTGCTAGGATTTTCTGTAGGGTCCTTTGTTCTACCACAGGCTCCAGAGTGTCCAGTTTGACTCCTATAACAGAGCCGGCCTTTCTAATCAGTTTATTGAGCCTGTTGGCATCACCCGTGTTGATGCCATTGCCCCAGCACACCACCATGCAGTGGTAACAACAGACTGGTAGAACATATGAAGACGAGGCCTGCATACTCCATAGGATCTCAGTCTCCTCAGGAAGTAGAGGCAACTCTGGCCCTTCTTGTACGCAGCCTCCATGTCAGTGTTCCACTCAAGTCTGTCATCCAGGTGCTCCCCCAGATACTGTAGGTCCGCACCACATCCACATCCTCACCATCGATAGTGACAGGGAGCAGTGCAGGCTTAGTCTTCCTAAAGTCCATCACCATCTCCTTTGTCTTACTGCAGATGATTCAGCTTGCACCATTTGACCAAGTCCTCCACCAGGGCCCTTTATTAATCCTCCTGTCCTGTATACACCCAGCTGTTGCTGAGTTATCAGAGAACTTCCACAGACGGCATGAATCAGTGTTGTATCCATGAGATAATGTTCATGGGTTCAGTGTCCTTTCAGAAATCAAATGGCAGAGGAGAAGAAGCTGTTTGTGAATAGGTAGGCTTCCTGATGTCTTAAACTAGTCCATTCTGCCTTAACTTACTTGTGTTGATTTAAATGATGAATAATGTATGTTAAAGAAATTATCAAGCTTATAGTGCTTCAAATTTTATCAGATTTTGATGAAAAAGTGTCATAATCAAGAAATGCATACAGTACATTATTGCTGAAAACTAAAGGAACTGTTGCTCCAAAAGTCTTCAGTAAAGCTTTGGACATTTGCAGCTTTGCTCAAACGGGAACAAGAATCCATCACAACACCAAGGGATCGTATGGCATGTCTGATTTATTGAGGTAAAGTTGACCTTTAGGTCCTATGGAAACATTTCGCCTTCCTACACGAGTTGATAGCATCAACTGTTAATCATACCTCAACTCATATAACAAGCTGAAAATTATTCCTGAATTAATTCTGTGCTCCGTATCTACATTTTTGTGGTTCTCCATTCTGACTGTTGAAAGAACTACCACTGTAAAAACTATTACCCCAGATTGACATTTTCACTCTCACATTTGCATGCATTACTGAATGTACTCATTTCGAAGTTGAAATGATTTCCAGCAGCTGAGAAAAGTCTGACTGACTGAAACCAATTCAGCTGGCATTAAAAACTATTACAAGCCAATAACCAGGTCATTTCTTTTTAATCTATGGCATAGATTCATCATTACCTGCAAAACTCAATGTTTCTATTAAAAATATTGAAGATTTTTTGCCACTGCCATCTTGGTTGCTATTGGAATAAGGTGACTTCGAAAAGAAATTATGGCAATTGTTCACACTTTGAATAAAAAGACATTTAGATTTCAGACGAACATTCCTAAAAGGTCAGTCATCAATTATTTTCCTTCTTTACAATAATAGCAGAGCTCAGAAGGATGAAGGCCCTGCAGCAGTAGCTAGCACTTCAATGATAATTTATGTGGGAGACTCTGAATCAAGGTATTTTTGTTAGCCAGATGCAGAATAGTACATTGCATCAAAAACACAGTGTAGACACTGATATCTTTAATATGGTAGCAAGGGGGGGAATGTACCAAAATATTTCATCAAATTCCAAAGAGAATAATATTCATTTGAGTCTCCTTTCATGGTTTTACATCGATCAGTAGGAGAGAGAGTATAAACCCCCTTTAAAACAATATCCAGTGAAGGGGCTTGTCATGTCCTCTCGGGGCAGCTCACTCTCCTTTGGTCCCCACTGGACCGTCCTTTCTCACCACAGCGTGCACAAAATGCTGGAGGAACTCAGCAAGGCCAGGTAGCGTCTATGATAAAGAGTAAACAGTTGGCGTTTCTGGCTGAGACCCCCACCCCCATTACGACTGGAAAAAAAGATGAGAAGTTAGGGCAAGAAGATGGGGGGAGAGGAAGAAGTAAGAGTTGGTAGGTGAGGGAGGGGGTGTGGGTGAAGAGCCAGGAAGTTGATTGGTGGAAGACATAAAAGACTGGAGAAGGGGGAACCTAACAGGAGAGGGTAGAAGACCATGGAAGAAAGGGAAGGGGGAGGAGCACCAGAGGGAAGTGATGGGCAGGTAAGCAGATAAGGTGAGAGAGGGAAATGAAAATGGAGAATGGTGAAGGATGGGGGGGCAATCACCATAAGTTCAAAAAATTGATGTTCACGCCATCAGGTTGGAGGCTCCTCAGACGGTAGATGAGGTGTTGCTCCTCCAACCTGAGTGGGACCTCATCATGGCAGCAGAGGAAACCACATTTCTCAGCTATGGCTCCAAGCAGCTGTTTGCACGTGACAGCAACCACACACTTTTCAACAGGCAAGCTAAACAAGGTGAGGGTAGCCTATACCCCGGTAAGACAGGGGCATGCCCATCTGAGCATACAACTTCCGCTCCACTGGACTGGGCAGATGAGATCTGCAGTGAGATCCAACGGCCAGGTAGGTGACTCTACAACATCTCATGGAAAGCGAAGGGCACGACAATGCGCAGAAGATGTCATGGTCATCCACTGTAACCAAAGAAGACCCCAGTTTGAGATGCTGAAGAAAGTAAGAACATAAGAAATAGGAGCAGGAGTAGGCCATCCGGCCCGTTGAGCCTGTCCCGCTATTCAATGAGATCTAATCAAGGGCTTATCTCCACCTACCTGTCTTTTCCTTACAACCCTTAATTTCCTTACAATGCAAATATCTTGTTTGTAACACTGAACCCAGACTTCTGAGGTCGAGAGAGAGGAACTGTCCCAAAGGCTTTTCCACTTTAAAAGCTCTCCTGCACAGGTCTCCTGTTATTGTCGGATATGATGGACAACCTACACAAACTAATATCTAGAGCCAATGTTATGTTCCAAACAAGGTTAGCTACATGTTACAAGGGTAGAATTTGGAGGAAGTTTTAGCCTATAGGCAGAAACTTTTGCTTATCTAATTTTAAAAACGTTCCTCCATTAGGATACTACGATTCTTTTATAAACCAGTGTTCCCAGATGTTCATGTAATGCTGCTGTTTGTATCAGTTGTATCTGTGGAAATGATAGGGAAGAAATTCCCCTTTCAGTAAGAATATTGGCCATTGTACTCCGGTGCACACTCTCTAATGTGCAGAGGCAGATATTCCCATGGCCCAATAGGCACTAATTAGTTTCTACCCACCACAGATTCCTTAATAATCATTACGGATTTTTTTAACATGGTGATGTGATTACCTTGAATTCCTGCTGTCTCACTTGTTGTTTTACTGAGTAACTAAAGGTAGACTTTATTTCATTGCCTTAATTAGAGAAAAATGAATGTGGATTCAGTGATGCAAACATGCCAAGGGATACAATTAGGTCTACATAATTTATAATCTTTGTCGTTGGTAAAGGGAATAGGAGGGTCACAATCGCTTAGAGATTCAACTTTTTTTGGTATTGGTTTAATGAGGCAACACCATCTTATATGATGTCTCTGAAATTTATTCCATTAAAGAATAAAATTGGGAAGTAGAGCATAATTTATGAGTAGTGTGTTCAGCCCGACTAATGGGGATGAAATGTTAGGCAATCGTCTCTTGTGCCCAGCTTTGATTTAATATACAGTGTTGCCAAAGAGGAAGTACCTAGTGTGTTTCTGCTGAAGTTGTGCGTGATACCATGGGAAGACAGGGCATCTATTGTCTCTAGGAAGAGCACAAAACACTCTTCAGACAGATCATAGGTGGGTGTGAGTCCTTTCAGTTTGTGCCAACCCAACACTTAACACAACCCAGATGATTCTCCACTTATGGTAATGCTACCACTTCTAGATATCATTGCCCATCTGTTTTGTGTATGAATTGATATCAAGTGTTCAGTAATGTTCTTTTATATTACAGAGAACATGTGTAAATACAGGCGTTTAATTCCAGTCCCAAATATAGCGTCCATTGTTTTTCAGCATTTACACTGGTGTGGTTTTTATTCATGGTCAGTAAAATGTCTTCTGAATTTAAGTTTAAGGTGGTTTATTTAATTCACTGATAGGGAGTTGAACATAATACTGTGCTTGTTTTTTTAAATGCATAATGGGAGCATGATAATGAATGCAATGGCTAGTGTGGACCAGAGCTTGCATCAGGTGCTTCAAAGTGAACTTTGAAGAAAATCACCCATCCACCCACCTGCAATGCACCTCACATATCTGCAGCACAGTAGCATAGTGATAAGCACAACGCTTTAGCGTGCCAGGCACAGGCGTTCAATTCCCACCACTGCCTGTGAGGAGTCCCTGCGGCTGCCTTGGGGTCCTCCGCATGCGCCATTTTCTTCCCACTGTCCAGAGACAGACAGGTTATTGTAAATTGTCCAGTGGTTAGGTGAGGGGTAAAATGGTGGGTTGCCATGTGGCATGGCTCAAAGGGCTGGAAAGGCCTATTCCACGCTGTATCTCAATAAGTAAATAAATAAGTGCGTTCTGATCCTTAATTAAAGCATTGAATTCAGTCTCCAGTGACCATTACTTACATAGGTTTCAAATTCAAAAGCTTGAAAAAAATTAACTAGAACCTTCTTAAACTGTTCAGTGAAATGCAAAGATGTACTGAATCTGCTTCACAATTGCCACAGTATTCTTTATATTGGTTAATTTCTTTTTTACACTATCGTTATTCGTACCCAAGATCTCCTCTGACATGCTTACCATCACTTATCATACCTGTCTCTCTGTGGATCTTTTCATGAATGCCGTGGCTGCTATCATGGTTTTCAAAGGTATGCTTCTGTGCAAAGAAACCTGATATATTGCCTGTTAATCAGAATCATCCTAAATTATTGTCAACCCAAATTTTATTATTCCTTTTCACAATCACTGTGAGTTGTGGCATTGATCAAAACCAACATGTAATATTTCCAACGAGTTAACCAATCACATTGGTGTTGCACAGTTAAGAAGCTGAATCATTTCTGTATCTTGAACTTGAAAGGTTCATGTCAGAAAGTTCACTTTTGTCAGAATCTTTGGGGGGGGGCTTTTTCTGTGGTTTGCATGGTAAGGGGGAGGGGTGGAGGTGCTTTTACTGCTGCAAATGGGGGAGGGTCAATGCTTTTGCTGTTGGGGATGGGGCTTTGGTGTTCTGATGTTTCTGTCATTCATTCATTCTTTGTGGTCACATGCGTGGATGTTTGTGAAGAGTAAGAATTTCAGGCTGTATGTTGTATACATTCACTAATATTACACTGAACCATTTGAACTGTCTTTTCTCTCTTGTCAGTTTTCAACCTTCCCCATAAAGAAATGTATTCATTTCTTGCTGATAAGTGTTTCTACAAGTGTCAGTCACATCCAAATAGACATTCTTGTGTGGCCATAATGCTAGAGATATTTATTGAATAAATTTGCTGAAGCATCAGGATTCAGCCCACTAGCTGAACTCTAGTTCCAATCACTTGTGCATGGAAAAGGGGACAGCATAACACATTGGAATATGATAAACAATATTAAAAACGGGAGAAAATCTGCAGATGCTGGAAATCCAAGCAACACACACACAGCATCTATGGAAAAATGCATAGTTGACGTTTTGGGCCGAGACCCTTCGGCAGGACTCTAATAAATAATATTAATTTATGTTTTACTATGTATAACCTAAGTGCTGCATTGAGAATGGATTTTCCTTGAATATTTATGGTTGTCCGTCAATGATAATGTACACTCAGCGAGCACTTTATTAGGTACACCTGTACACCTGTTTGATAATACAAATATTGAATCAGCCCATCAAGAGGCAGCATGAAAATGTATAAAGCATGCAGACATGGTCAAAAGGCTCAGTTGCTGTTTAGACCAAACATCAAAATGGGGAACAAATATGATCTGAGTGACTTTGACTGTCGAATGATGGTGCTAGATGGGGTGGTTTGAGTATCTCAAAAGCCGCTGAACTCCTGAGATTTTCATGCACAACAGTCTCTAGAGTTTACAAAGAATGGTGCAAAGAAACAAAAATATCCAGTGAGCATCAGTCCTGTGTGTGAAAATGCCTTGTTAATGAGAGAGATCAGAGGAGAATGACCAGACTGGTTCAAGCTGACAGGAAGGCAATGGTAACTCAAATAACCATGCATTACAGTGGTGAGCAGAGGAGCATCTCGGAGTGCATAGCACATTGACTACAGAAGCATAAGACCATGAGCATACACTCTGTGGCCACTTTATTAGGTACATCCTGTACCTAATAAAGTGGCCACTAGGTGTATATGGGCGTAATAATGGAATAGACTCAGAAACTCAAAGCTGTTAAATTGCGTAAGTCATTAATGGCCTATTGAGCCTTTCAAAAGTTACAGTAATTTTCATATTGAATACAAACCTGAATTAAGGAGCTTAACCTTCAAAGAAAGTACTCATAATCTGTAAAGAAGCAAAAAGGAAATGCCAGAACGCTGCTTGCGAAGTCAAATTGTCCTGAAGGCATCAATTCCTGAAATAGAAACCTCAAAGTAAAAGAGATTTGCTGCATTGGTTCTGCTTAGGTAACCATGAATACTAATTGCAGGAAGAACTAACTGCACCCATACTCCTGGGTATTAAGTTGCACAAAATAGTTCATAGTAACTACCAACTAATCTACAGCTATCATTAACAAAACAAAATGGCTGTGAACAGTCTACGAAAGCAAAACATGGTACATTCTCCAAATATACAGAATATTTTTAAATACTTTTGCAGCCTTCTGTGTGGATATGGAATCACCCTGTGATCTAATACTCATTACTGTAATTCCAACTATTTACTGATAAACCTACCATTATCCAGCAGTTAGAATATAACCAAACAATATTTAAGTGCAGTGTAATTTCATTAAATGATATAAATTCCATCAATTACATTCAATTCTTTTGCAGGGTTACTACTTGTGCATTTCCGTAGGGCATAAAAAGAATAGAATCAAGGAAAATTACCCCTGAAATTATGAATAAAAACCTGAATTTTTTTTGCAATAAAATCATTTTGAATTATGTAGTTATCGTAAACTAGATACCCTGTTGAATTCTTTAATCTTGGTCTGAAAATCTTTGTGTTAGTGAAATGGAAATACAATATGAAAGATATGAGTCAGATTTTTGGCAAAAGACTGCTTTTTGTACACATTTTTAAAATTCCACTCAGCAAAATTACATAAAGTCTCATCCATATAATGTTAGTAGCTGAGTGGAATGAAATGATTCTCTGGATTGTTCAAATGACAGTCGAATTTTACATGGACCCGGAATATATTCAAGTTGAAAACATCACTTACCAATGTCTGTGAGCTAAAGTGCATTGTGTAGACATTGAGCATTCTCAATTCAAAATGATTAAATTGTTTGCACACCACATACATAATTAGTGGAATCATAAAAATATGATCCCGATTTCCACAACTAGGTCATCAATTGTAGGAACTAAGGAGTAGTTTCCTGTTAATCTCTCTGTCCCTATAATTCTCATTAAACTGATAGGTTCATTTTCAATGAGGTTAACATTTTATATTATCTTTATAAAAGCATAAATGAATATAATACATGAAACACTTGTGAACATTTGAAAAATGATAAATTCCAAACTATCTTCATTATGTTGTGTAATTTGCATTAATACTTTTAAAATATTATTATTTGTTGTAAGTTATATCTTGCTCAATGGCTGTTTAGAAGTCAACATATAATAACGGATTGCTTCTGTTGAATGAGTAGTTTACATTTTTAACAGCACCCGCCCTGGGTGAGTATGGAACTGGAATGAGAAGCAATTGTTCGTAAGGCTTAGTGAGGCTTCAGTCAGGCAAGGTTGACCATGGATGTTGTATCCTAGCTGTCTAGGTACACACACCTGGACAGTACAATTTGGAGAGCAAGCTGTTGCCCATGTAGCAGGCTGCCCCCTCGCCATGCATCTGATAAAGCCAAAGCATTTAATAGGTAATGGGAGCCTGTCCCTATTATCACCCCCAGATGTAACAACCTTAAGGAACACCTTCATAATTATTATATTTTAACTTCAATCCAAATCCTGCAGGTTAGAATTTTAAAAAACACGTCTTTATGAGTAATATCTAAAATATAAAATCTGTGTTGGTGGTGAATCTATGGGAGAAATGGAGAAAGTTATAAATAGCTGTAGGAAACATAGGCTGATTGTAACCCGGTATCCTTTTTACACTGTTCTTGTTTTCTTACCCTGTTTTATACTTTCAGGCAGTCAGATTGATAAAGTTGACCTTTATTATTATGTTTATATTTCTTTTTCTTGTTTCAATCTGTCTATAGCTAGAAGCTATGAATCTTTGTAAACTTTCACATTGCCAATAATACTCTGTAGCTGGCCACTAGGAGGTGACAGCAGTCGTCCAGTTGCTACAAGTCCCTAACAGTGTAGATCAGTTCCAAAGTCCTAAATCCTCCCCTGCTCCCAATAGTTATGTAATCTGTCCCCAATGGCTTTCTCAGCATGAGAAAAGTTTCATTATAATCATTTCCATTACAGAGAGAAAAAAATTGTAGATTTATCGCATCTCTCAAATTAAAGGAGCTTTATAATGAAATAATCTTGAGGTGTAGTCACCGCCGTTAGGTCAAAAAAATTGCTGTAGGCTATCTGGGCCCCAGAGGCACCAGATATGGTTTCAATGAATATTTTAGTAGATGAAAGTCATAAGAGAACTGCAGATGCTGGAATCTAACATTTAAAAAACTAAAAATGCTGGAAGCACTTGGAAAGATCTGACAGCACCTGTGGATAGAGAAATAGTTCATGATTCTGGGCCAGGATCCTTCCCTAGAAATGGAAACAATTTCAGTAATGCAGAAAGTGGGCAAGGACTGGGTAGAATAAGGTGAAGTTGTCTGATCGTGTGATACCCAATGAGTTAGTGTAGCTGGAATAAATAGAATCAGATTGTTTTTTCCTTGAATGTATAATGTGTTGCTAATAGAAAGACTGTAGGCCAGGCCAAGCAGACTATGCTGGTCAGCATCATGTGCCATGTCATACGACATGGCCATCTGAGATGTCTTTGATCTCGGAAGTTCTAATAAGCTCTTCAAAACTTTTGCCTGTCTATCACTTGTAACTCATGAATTTCACGCACTGTCAACCACGACTTTTTCTTCCATTAGGTTTTTCCCATCACTGCAAGAAGTTCAAGCTTCTCTTTCCTCAGTACGTCCCCCAGAAATTCCAGCTGCTGTTTCCTGATTGATGATATCAGCTCCCTTACCATTCCGGCTTTTCGCAACACTTCCTCATTTGTTACTCTGTCCCTCTACAATATTTTCATCATTTTTCTCAAGAAAAACTCATTTCCACAGCTTTGAGTCTTCTCTCATCTTGTCCAAAATTCACTCCCATCTGTTCGTGTGGAATACTATAGCAAAAGAAAAATTAAAACTGAACAAAGTGAAATAACCAGCTCTCATACAAATAGAAGCAGTGTGTTACCTAAAGACGAATAATCCCAAAATGCTTCCTGATGGCTGCAAGATGTCCAGGTGGAAAATGAGGAGTGTTTCTTAAGCTTCCACTGTGCTTCACTGTAAGATGCAGAAGATCACAGACTGAAAAGGAGTGGATGAAAAACTGTAGTGGCAGGCAACTGAAAGATCTGGATCACTCCTGCAGACTGTGTGCAGTTGCTCTACAGAACAATTGCTCAATCTGTGTTTGGTATCCAATGTAAAGGAACCCGTTGTGAACTCTAAGTGTGGTTTACTTTATTGGAAGAAGAGCAAGTGAATTGCTGCGTCATCTGGGAAGACTGTTTGGGTGCCTGGATTATGGGAAGCAACAGGTGTTGCATCTGTCTCCTGTGTATCAGTGAGACCCGACGCAGACTGGGAGGTGGCTTCACCAAGCACCTCCGCTCCATCCTCCAGAAGAAGTGGGATCTCCCGGTGACCACCCATTTTAGTGCTGCTTCCCATTCCCATTCTGATGCATCGGTCCGTGGCCTCCCCTGCTGTCGTGTTGGCACCGCACTCAGTTTGAAAGAGCAGCACTCTATATTCTGTCTGGGTGTCCTGTGGCCTAAAGGCGTGAACATCGATTTCTCAGGCTTCTGGTAATGCCACCAGCCTTATCACTCTCCATTCCCCATTCCCATTTCCCTCTCTCACCTTGTCTCCTTCCCTGCCTCTCACCTCCCTCTGGGGCTCCTCCCCCTTTTCTTTCTTCCATGGCCTTCTGTTCTCTCCTATCAGATTTCCCCTTCTCCAGCCCTGTATCTCTTTCACCAATCACCTTCCCAGCTCTTTATTTCACCCCTCCCTCCCCGGTTTCACCTATCACCTTGTGTTTCTTCCACCTCTCCCCCACCTTTCAAATCTGACTCCTCATCTAGTTTTCTCCAATCCTGATGAAGAGTCACGGCCTGAAACATCGACTATACTCTTTTCTATAGACGCTGCCTAGCCTGCTGAGTGGCTCCACCATTGTGAGTGTGTTGCTTGGATTTCCAGTGTCTGCAGATTTTCTCTTGCTGGTGTTGTGTCTGCTGTATTTGTGTGGCAGTGTTATCGGATGGAGGCGAGTCATTGGAAATGGAAGCGTGGACCAGGTGGTCAGAAAGGAAACAATCGATGTCAAGTGCAGAGAGGAGAGAGGTGGATATATATCGATGTAGTCTTGTTGGAGTTGGGAGAAATTGCAAAGAATGATCTGTCAGAAGAAGAGGTTCATGGGGTGGAAGATACAGTCCTGTGCAAAAGTCTTAGGCACGTACTGTATACATAACTAAGACTTTTGCACAGCACCAAAGTAATTTTATCTATTGCACTGTACTGCTGCCACAAAAAAACAATTTTCATAACATATGTGAGTGATGATAAACCCAATTCTGATTTGGACCTCTATGTAGCATGAGATTGGGAAGGGGGCAGGGAGAGGGGAATCACGGTTGGAAAAAGGGGAAGGGAGAGAGGAAGGAGAGGAAAACACCAAAGAGACGTTCTCCAATGATCCATCAGCCAATTGTTCGGAATCAAATGATCTTGCCTGGTGTCTCAGGGTTGGGGGGGTCTGCACCTACACCACCCCCTTCTTTGCCATATGTCCCACACCCCTCCCCTGGTGCTCCACCCTCTCCGTTCCCAACATCCTTTGCTCTCGCCAGACTTACAAATTCTTCTTGCTTCATCCAGTGAGAGAGAGGGAGAGAGCAGGTGGGCAGGAAATTGATGAGATGCAGTCAAGAATAGAGAGAAAGGCACAGGTCAGGAAAAAGGGAAGCAGTTCAGAAACAGCTGTGCAGAATGTCTTATCATTGAGAGAAATGTAATGGAGGTGGAGAAACTGAGAGACGGGATGAACCCTTACAGGAGGCCATAGTGGTGGAAGTATAGTCAAGATAGCTGTGA
Organism: Hypanus sabinus; assembly: GCF_030144855.1. Lineage (NCBI taxonomy): Eukaryota > Metazoa > Chordata > Chondrichthyes > Myliobatiformes > Dasyatidae > Hypanus > Hypanus sabinus. The sequence continues at coordinate 54,130,559 of NC_082727.1, forward strand.
AGTCCATGGGACTGTATGGATGTTTGTGGATAGCTGAGATGGAGACAGAGACCAGAGATGGATTATGTGAATGTAAGAGCAGGATGAAACTGGCAGCAAAAGTAATTACATTTTCCAGTTGTGTATGAGTTATTGATGTACAGGACAAAGAGTTGAGGGAGTCGGACACATACAAAGTCTGTTCCACGTATGCCACAAGAAAGTGAGTTAAATGAGAAATTGTGCAATCTGAGGATATTGACTATGTGTGTTCGTGAAGGGTAGCTGGTAGGAACTCTGTTCATGGAAGAATCAAAGGGGCCTCAGACCCTCCTGATGTGGGATGGAAGTGGAAGGGGATTGTATATCCTAAGAGGAACTGATTAAATTGGGGAACTGAAAGTTGTTAAGATGGCAGTGGGTATCCTATGTTCTATAGATGTAAGTCTTCCAAGAGGATCAGAACCTTGTTGTAAGGTTTGGAGGCTTGTGTCCCTCATTGACCCAGAGAGAAATGCTGGCTGGAGTCAGGGTTTAATGCTTTGGCTCTTGATAGGGTCACCCATGCCAAACAGGTCAAAGGGTAGAAGCCAGACTAAGAATAGTCCACAGATCCTCCAGATCCTTCAGCTCAGGGCTAACAACCTTGACTGGTCAAACAAAGCTATTAAGGAAACCACAATGAAGAATTCTTCTGCATCTGAGTGGCCAAGGACAGACAGAGATAGAGAACATTCATTGCTGCCCTAAATGCCAGCAGGCGTAACGGGCAGTAAGTAAATATCGATGTAAGTGGGAAGGGACTGAACCAGGGGAGAAAAGATAGAATCGAAGTATTATGAAATAAGTTTGGTAGGGCTATGCTGGCAGTTGTGCTTGAAGCATGGTGTTTGCCTGTATGCTGAGAGAATGGTGTTTGCCTGTATGCTGAGAGAACGGTGTTTGCCTGTATGCTGAGAGAATGGTGTTTGCCTGTATGCTGAGAGAATGGTGTTTGCCTGTATGCTGAGAGAATGGTGTTTGCCTGTATGCTGAGAGAATGGTGTTTGCCTGCGTACTTAAGAGCTGATGGTTAACATCATATATAACAATTAATACCCTCAACAAATCGGCCCACAGTTCTTCAATGAAGTACCAGCAACCTTCCCAAAGTGTATAAGTTCATAATGTTTCACTTAAAGATTACCAGTCTGAAGGAAAGCAAAATCAGAATACTAAAGTCCTCACGTGGGACTGTAGAGAAAACAAATATATGATTTAATTGCATAAATCATGTAGAAGAATACCATTCCATCAATCTTAGCCATGACAGACTTACAAGGAGAATGATACATTCATCCCTTTAGACAAGTGCTGGTTTGCCCTCTTCCTTTTTAAATAAAGAAGTTTTCATTTGAAGTTATTGGCTTTCTCATGCCTTCCTGGGTAAGTGGAACATCTGATACCAAACACACCAGGTAGGATTTTTGTGCACATTGGCATCCTTACTGCAGTCAGTAAAAGACTATGACAAACAAAAGGCTTATTGACTGAACATTAGCACAGCTGAAAGTGTAGGGGTAAAATGTTGAATGAGGCTGTGACTTGGCACTGCAACCAATTAGCACAGAAGTATTGACCAGAGGGTCCCAACCTGTGGTCCACAGACCCCTTGCTTCATGGTATTGGCCCATACCATAAAAAAGATTGGGAGACTCTTCTGTGGAGGTCAGCAATGTGAGGGATTACTCAAAGGCTCCAGACACCCCTGCTCAGGGTGAATGTGTCCCTTCAGGTGGGGAGTGTAAAAAGAAAACCGGAGGGGGGGGGAGGTAAAAAGACCACTGTGCAATTACTGATTGTTTTCAGGAGGCGGCTCATCATGTTCCCAGCACATGTCAGAAACCCACAAATTCACTGAATGAAAAATTGGGGTAAGGAAGTCTGCAATTTTCATGGGACAAAGTTCCCCACTATCACTCTGTACCACAGAAAAATTACTCCTAATATGAGAAAGTGGCTTAAGTAAATTACGTTGTGGTCAGCAATGAATTGCAACCTATTTTTATAGTGATAAGCCTAACCATAGATCAAAAGCAATGGAGTTCCCTAAAAGGTATCCAGTCAGCCTCCTGTGGATATATAGATTTTTTTTTCCAGCTCAAAGTGAGACTGATGTTTTTGAGCAATCTTTGGGCATTAATATTATGTTCACAGTCTGTGTTATTGATATTATAACCTTATAACCGTATAGCAATTACAGCACAGAAACAGGCCATCTCGGCCCTTCTAGTCCGTGCCGAGCGCTTACTCTCACCTAATCCCACCAACCCGCACTCAGCCCATAACCCTCCATTCCTTTCCTGTCCATATACCTATCCAATTTTTTTTTTAAATGACAATATCGAACCTGCCTTTACCACTTCTACTGGAAGCTTGTTCCACACTGCTACCACTCTCTGAGTAAAGAAATTCCCCCTCGTGTTACCCTTAAACTTTTGCCCCCTAACTCTCAACTCATGTCCTCTTGTTTGAATCTCCCCACTCTCAATGGAAAAAGCCTATCCACGTCAACTCTATCTATCCCCTTCATAATTTTAACTACCTCTATCAAGTCCCCCCTCAACCTTCTACACTCCAAAGAATAAAGTCCTAACTTGTTCAACCTTTATATATTTTGTATTAATAAAATAAAAAAAACCAAAATGTTCAATTAAACTCCCAATAATGTTCCGATAACATTAGAGAAGTATCATACAGCTGTATGCATTTGCAATAAGAGTAGTATAGACAGACAGACAGACATACCTTATTGATCCTGATGGAAATTGGGTTTCATTACAGCCACACCAAGAATAGTGAAGAAATATAGCAATATAAAACTGTAAATAATTAAATAATAATAAGGTAATCATGCCAAGTGGAAATAAGTCCAGGACCAGCCTATTGGCTCAGGGTGTCTGACACTCCGAGGGAGGAGTTGTAAAGTTAGATGGCCACAGGTAGGAATGACTTCCTATGCTGCTCAGTGTTACATCTCGGTGGAATTATTGGAATATTGTCATTATAGAGCAAACTATATGAAATTGGTTGTTTAAGTCAAGAATACAATCCAACTATTTCTTTTTAAAGTCAATGTTGAGTTTACTGGCAGAGGTACAAGTACCTGTGTGCTCAGGATGGAGGGAAAGTCTTACTAGGCATAGCTAGGCTTAAGTTCACTTGTGCGGTATATTACTGCTTCTACTTTGTTAGTCTCTGTTCTGCTTTGGAGGTACTGTCCACAGCTTCTCAGCACCAACGACCTGGAGTCAACGCTGACCTTCGTCACTGACTTTTTGGAGTTTGCACATTCTTCCTGTCACTGCGTGGGTTTCCCCTGGTTCCTCCAGTTTCCTGACACATTCCGAAAGACACCCAGGCTGGCAGGGCATTTGGCTTCCGTAAGGTGGCCTCTGAGTGTAAACGTGCGGAATCAAAACCCCCGCAGTTCAAACTCAATGATTCAGGAACTGCTTCTTGCCCTCTGCCGCCAGATAGAACACATGAACACTACCTCACTACTTCTGTGTCTCTTTTTGCACTACTTATTTAATTTAGCTTTATATATATTTATCAATACTTAACAGTTTTTATTATGTATTGCAATGTACTGCTGCTGCAAAACAACAAGTTTTGTGACAAATGTCAGTGATATTAACCCTGTTTCTGACCTCTGACTATTGAACAGTCCTCTTGTGTGACTAGGTAGACTCCTGACCTCATGATCTAATTTGGTATGGCAATACACCTTATTGTCCATCAGCTCTGCACTCTGCAGCTGTAACACTTTATTCTGCATTCTTTTATTGTTTCCCCTTGTACTATTGCGGTGCATTGTTGCAGTGATAAGTTCTGTATGGGGATGCCATGCAATACAAGGTTTTTCACTGCCCTTGGTATATGTGACCAATAATAATAATAAACCAATTAACCAAGTTTATCTATTGAATGTAGAATTAATGCTAATGAGTGGTTGGTGGTCTGCAGAAACCTGATGGGCCAAAGGGCCTCTTTTGTGCTGTATCTCTCTATGATTCTATATCATGGTTTTTGTTGCAAATAGAACATTAATATTGTGTTGCCTGTTAACTACCATGAGATGCAGTGAATCCTATTCCAACTATGGAGAGCTGTTTACCTCAGCAGATGCCCTAATATTCTGAGCGCCATGCGAATCTCACTTTCTCTACACACTGTGTGCTTCCTGAAGGGAAGGTGCATTCTGCAAGGAAAAGGGATAGAAATTGATGTTGAATTCATTCAGACCAGGATAAAGAAAGAATAAAGAGAAGGACCAGTACACTATTTTAGAATATAGAACATAGAACATTACAGCATAGTACATACTCTTCAGTCCATGATGTTGTTTCAATATTATAACCTAAAATCAACCTAACTCTTTGCTCCCCCATAGCCTTCCATTTTGTCTATCATTTATGTGTCTATCTAAGAGTCCTTTAAATGTCCCCAGTGTATCTGCTACCCCTGGCAGCATGTTTCACTCATCCACCACTTCCTGTGTAAAAAAACTTTCCTCTGTCATCCCATCTATACTTTCCTCCAATGACCTTAAAATTATGCTCTCTGGTATTAGTCGTTACTGCACCGGAGGAAAAAATCTCTGGCTGTTGACTCAATCTATGCCTCTTCTCATCTTATGCACATCTATCAAGTCAACTCTCATCCTTCTTTGCTCCAGAGAGAAAAGCCTTATCTTGCTCAATCTATTCTCCTATCAGGCAGAATCCTATCAAATCTCCTCTGCACCCCCTCGAAAGCCTCCGAAAATGAGGCAACCAGAACTGAGCACAATATTCCAAGTGTGGTCTGACCAGGGCTTTTTGAAGCTGCACAGGATATCTTGTTGGAGAAGCAGGAGGATACAGTAACCAACCCATCCGGGGCTAAATTCAAAAACCTTCAGATCAGTAGGGGATTAACCTGTGGGAGATACTGTCCACAGCTTCTCAGCTCCAATGGCCTGGATTCAACGCTGACCTTGGCCATTGACTTTTTGGAGTTCGCACATTCTTCCTGTCACTGCGTGGGTTTCCCCTGGGTCCTCCAGTTTCCCGACACATTCCAAAACACACCCAGGCTGGCAGGACAATTACCTTCAGAGTGTAAAAATGTGAAATCAAATTCCCCACAGGGGCTTCACGGTAGCATAGTGGTTAGCACAACCCTTTACAGTACAGGTAACCCGGGTCCAATTCCCGCCACTGTCTGTTAGGAATTTGTATGTTCTCTCCTGTGACCACGTGGGTTTCCTTTAGTGCTGCGGTTTCCTCCCAAAATCCAAAGACCTACCGGTTGGTAGGTTAATTGATCATTGTAATTTGTTCCAGGATTATGTAGGATTGAACCAGGGATTTCTGGGCAGTGTGGCTCAAACGGTCGGAACGGCCTATTCTCTGTAGTATGTCAATAAATAAATGACTATTGAACGCTCCCCTGTGATCCAACAAACTCTACACGGGGATTTCTTTTTGATTAATTTAAAGGTGTCAGAGGCAAGGCCAGCATTCGTTGTCCATCCGTAGCTGAATTTGGGAAAGTGGCGGTGTGCTCCCTGCCTGAGCCGCTGCAGTCTGTCTCATTAAGGTCAATCTATGATGCAGCTGGTTGAAGCTGCAGGAATTGAACCTGTTATCTTTTCCAGTCAGAATGGGGCAGGAATTGGAAAGGAACTTACAGGCGGAGTGTACCTATTCACCTTCTGCCTTTGTTGTTCTTGGTGCCGAGGTCAAATCCTTCAGGGTTGTAGCCACTTCCGAGGCTTAGGTGTCTCAGCATCTTGACATCTAGTACACTTTCACACATCTCACTTCCAGGCCATCCCACACTCTCTTCTGTTTTATCTGCTAGAGGTGGAGGAGACTAATATCTCTGCCTTTAGCCCACCTCAGTACAAAGCCACTCCAGTCCCTTCCTTCAGGTACCCAAGATCAGGAGTATGGCTAGACTGGAAGACTGGCATGTGAGAGTGCAAACTGACAGTGACAATGTAAAACACCGCCACTTAATTTCATTCACAGATAGTTAGATCGCATTATTTATAATTCAGTTTACAAGTGAAATCTGTGCCTGGTGAGTCATCGGTCATGAATGGCCACAGCCAAGTCAGAGAGAAAGAAAGGCTTGGGTATTGTAAAGGTTCATCTGAGTTCTACAAAAGAAGGTACTTCCAAAGATGTTATGCATACAGTCAATGTCAGTGATTGCAATAAGAAACTGAAGTTCTCAAACATTTCTATACTTTTTTGCCTTCTCGTCTCTGGCAAATGAAAATGAAATATAGTCAACTTTGAATAAAGAGTATATTTCGTCTGTTGATGGTAGACAATGAGATATTGGATATACCTGTAGCTTGTGCTCTGGCTGAGGAGGCAAATGCTTGAAAGTTTTGGACTATGGTCACCCACATAACCTCGGACAACTTGATCCTTGTGAGGTCCAAGATCCTTACACACAACTCCTCACTGTGGACCAACTGAGATATTTGCTCCTGAAAATCTTGAACCTATCTACTTCCAGAACTTTGACATTGCATACTGTATTGTATTCCAAAGGGAATGCCTTCAGGTACAAATATACTATCAGGAATTAACTGAGCTTTGTAGAAACCCTCCTAGCCTACAGTAACACACCCTGTAGACTTCAGCAACTTTAAAGAATCTTGGAAAGCACCAGAAAAATCAATCATTAACTCACCTGAATAAGTAATCATCTTCACACAATTAGAGCCAGCATAAATTGAACCATTAAGCTCTAAAATTAAGTGTTGACATTGTATCATCTTTGCACTCTCCTTAGATTATATTAGGACTTTCCTACTTTATATATTTCCAATGACATTAGCTGTGTGCACACTAAGCTATCATAGTGCCCAGTACATTGTTTACAGTGAATGCCATTTGATTGGAACTGCGTTTTGTCTCAGCACAGCAGAAGATTTAACAAATCAATTTTACTTCCACATTCTTCCTTGGTTGCTCTACAAAAGGCTGACAGTGGATTCCGACAAATAGTTCACTGAGGAGATTGCCAAAGTTATTAGGCAGAATGTTCCATCACTAGAACTCTCAAAGCAGCACCGACATCTCAGTTGGCTGGTGCTGAGAATCCAACCCCCTCACTGCCCTACCATATCCTTTATTAACTGCTGGAGACCGAATACCAATTTTGTAAACTGCATATTTTCCAAGAAGATTGATAAATGGATGCAGTGGTCTTTGTCAAGGTTCGTCCCATGCAGCTATGCCGCGCAGGACTCCCTTAGACACACACTGAGGCAAGCATTGCCTGCTGCTGATAGTTCATCACTTCCATGAAAAACGCAGCTTATTCTGCAGGAAACTTGTTGGTCATTCAAAGCATTGAGATGTCTACAAGCGAATACTGCTGGTGTGCACATTTGAAGGCAAAGGTGTTCTGAAGTTTGGTGCAGCCACTGTGAAGGCAAGGTGGGAAACTGATACAGTGATGCTGCTGCTGAACACTAACGGCTTGGGCCCCTTTAACACCCTCTTAGAGTTTTCACCAATGGAGTGTTTGGAGTTGAAACATTAATAGCATTGATGCATTGTAAGTGAATGTACAAAGGTATACTTATTATCATGGTATGTATGCATATACAACCCTGAGATTCTTCTTCTCCAGATAGCCATGAAGCAAGGAAAAACTCTGGAAACCAGTTCAGAGAGAAACGGCAAAACCCAGCCCCACACAAAAAAGAATGGTAACACGAGCATCAATCCCCCCCCCCGGCCGTTCCCCACACAAAATTCAACAAGAATGTCAGCCACCAAATCCCCCTTTACCCTGCATGAAATACAACAAGAACATCAGCCCCCAGGTCCTCCTCTTTCCCCGCATGAAAAGCCAACAAGAACACAAGGAGAACGCTAATCCCAAACCTTCCCCACACCACTGCCACACAAAATGCAACACGAACATTGTGGGGGGGAGGTAGAGAGTTTGGGGGATTTGACTATGTATTGAATTATATAAAATGAAGATAATTGTTTAGTTGTATATTTTATGAATAAAATATGTTTTGAGGGGAAAAAAACATTAGTCAGCAATTATTCTCAAAAGAACACCAGTGATTAATGATTTACGGGATTAAGCTGTGTAGTTAATTATCACCCTACTTCACCTCTACTTCCCAGTGATCTGTGTTGTGATAATGGCATAGGAGATTAACAGATGTCAGTTAGTGCAAGCAAGTCTCGCGAATTAAAATAGAGTCCGCTTTCCATGACTGGGATGACATTACAACCAGTTGACTCTTCTGATGTGAGATAAATGACAGCAAAGACCTAACATTACGGTAACATTTGTTTTGTAAACTGATAATGAAGTAATTACTGAGCTGTAAACATGATTAAATACAAAGTGAATCAATTAATAATGTAAAGTATTCATTGAAGGAAAAAAAGCCCCATTAATTTGTAGATCTTTGACTCCATTGCATCTCATGCAGCACACAATCCTTCTCTTGGTGGCCTTTCATATCCCTGGGGAAGTTCTTCTTGTTGAGATTGGTTTGACAATTTTCACCTAAATTGAAAGGTAGTAAATTCTATTTGTAAAATTAAATAGTGACAAAAGTAGACCTCTTGTGCCTTATGATAATTTGACTTATATATTCTTTACCCAGCCAATTTCAGAAATCAACCTGTTATCATAATATGCCTTAACATTTGTCAGCTTCACTGTCTAGTGTACATTTTCATTAAAAATATAATGAAGGAGAATGGACTAAATTACCAGGAAGACCTGCTCATGAAATCAGAATTTTCAATTAGCGGAGCTGCAGAGTTTTTTTGACATAGTAAGTAATTATTATTCTGTACCTTCACACAAAGCACCAGAAAAGCAATTACATTTTACACAAGAACCTCACGAGTACTTCAGCTTTTTAAAAGGTAAAATGCATGTCAAAGTCACCTTTGAAAGATGTGCAACTTGTATTATTTGCAGTGTTTTGTCATATTTAGATGATCCAGCTCACTCTGCTAAGCAGCTTGTGGCCCCTTAAAACCTGTTAGTCTTTGAGGCATAGAGTCGGCAGATGCTGCCTGAATAGGAAGGAAATGATAATCATGTGAAACCTTAGCTACATTGTTTTAGGAAATGGCTTAAAGCACTAGAGGTTGAATAGAGCAGGTGGGAAACTGCAGCATCATACAGGATAAAGGTAAGCCAGAGATTGGCAATAGAGAGAGTAACCATGAGTCCACACTCTGCCCTTATGTCACTGGACATTGCAAAGCACATGGCCATTGGTCTATTGCAGACAAAATGTCTATGAACATAGACATTACAGTCAACCAATCACTAATCCTACATACTGAACCTGCCACAATGCTGTTGATATTGTTTAAAGCACTTAAAATGTTCTTCCCAATTTTTTTCATGTTAGATGCATTTCTGGTTTCCGGTTACACTTTTTAATTGCCATTTTACGCGATTTTGATTGGGTCACTTTGACGCTGTCAGGATCTGCAGCCTGCAGTCAAGAACGACACAGCACAAGATTGAACTGAACGGAGCTACACTGAACATTAACAGACTGTTTCAAGGACTCTGCGGTTTGACGTTTAATATTCTGTGCATTATTTGCTCGTTTTTGGCTGTTTGCATGAGTTGTTCTCTTTTTTTTGCACATTGGGCGTTTGCCATTTTCTCTGAATCAGTTCCATGGTGTTTCTTTGTTTTGTGGCTGCCTGTGGGAAGACAAATCTCAGGGAAGCGTGCTGCATACATACTTCGATAATAAATCACAGTAGTGGTTTGCACAACGCTTTACAGTACCAGCAACCAGGGTTCAGTTCCTGCTGCTGCCTGTAAGGAGTTTGTACGTTCTCCCTGTAACCACATGGATTTGCTTTGGGTGCTCCAGTTTCCTCCCACAGTCTAAAGGTGTACCAGTCGGTAGGTTAATTGGTCATTGTAAATTGTCCCGTGATTTGGCTAGGATTAAATTGAGGATTGATAGGCAGTGTGCCTAGGAGGCCAGAAGGGCCTGTCCCACGTTGAATCTCAATAAATAGATAAATAAACAATAAACTTGCTTGGAACTTTGAACAAATCTACGAGGTTTGAATTAGCAGCTAAATCGGATACTACAGAGGCTAGTGTCCATGACGCAGCTGATTAATTTTACAAGTCTGTGCAGCTTACCTTGACCCTGTGCTGTAGAACCCCACCTCGCATCCCAGACGGTGATGCAGCCAGTCGGAATGCTCTCCACGGTACATCCGTAGAAATTTGCAAGGATTCCCCTGCAGGATTGTGTTCCTAATTCAGGAAGCAAACCCATTAAAGGCTTGTAAACTAGTATCTAGTCCATTTTCAATTCCCTTTTACTTGGTGGATGACTCCCAGTCTTCTGTTGGTGTATGGCACCACAACACATAAATGACATTAATCAGATGAATCATAGGATGGTAATGACTAAACCAGACTAATATCAGTACATAATATTCTTAAGTATGAAAGGTGCTAAAGGCAAACTATATATACTTGTCAACACGTTGATCTAGAAGCTATTCAAATAGCAATACATCACAAGTCAAATGTTTTTCATAAACTTAAAATTTTACATGGTGCTTTGATGTGTAAGAGGGAAGAGACTACAGGTTTACTTTCATGGTATTGAAAACTAGTGGTTTGAAAAACAGTTCTTTCAAGCCCCATCTTGCACAGAATTAGCAAACTTGGATGAAACATAAATAATAATTTAACTCTAACATATGACCTCATATGAGTACACAAAAAAAAAGCATGGAATATTCCCTTTGATTTAATGCTAACCCAATCACAGGACAATTCACAACGACTAATTAACCTACTAACCGGTATGTATTTGGACTGTGGGAGGAAATTGGAGCACTCACCCAAGGGGGTACAAACTCCTTACAGAGGACACTGGGATTGAACTCTAAACTCTTATGCCCCGAGCTGTAACCGCTTCACACTACCCACTACATTACTGGGGCACTGCAAATATTCAATTTTCAAATTGTGATGATTGTGTTCATTGTAGTGGGTGGTTATGAATCAAATGTACTGTTTGAAAAGGGAGTTGGAAGTTACTCAGAGACTGGAATAAGCTTGAGAACCCCCTTTCTCCTGTGTTCTCAAGTGAGCTATTAATGCTACTGTTGAGCCAGGAGCACTATAACACCACTCACAAAACATGTGTTTGTCCTTCAAGAGAACATAGCCAAAGGGTTTCAGCCCAAAATGTTGACTGTATCCTTTTCCTAGATCTGTCTGGCCTGCTGAGTTCCTCCAGCATTTTGTGTGTGTTGCTCGGGTTTCCAGCATCTGCAGATTCTCCCTTGCTTATGACACTTAGTATCTCGTGATTTTGCAACAATTATTTTAAATGCTTCCCCTTTTGAAAAATTATGCTGAATTCATACTGGGTAATCATTAGAATACTCCCATGATTGTCACATTTTCAGCTTATAGTCGCTGCAATAATAATTCAACACAACATTAAAATTATTTTATATTTACATTTAAATACAATATGGAATATTAAATGCTATTGATAATCATATTGGGTCAAGAACTGGAATTTTGGAATTGATGGATAGAAAGTTTTTATAAATGGCTACTTATGTTTAAGCTTCAGAAAGACTGGTTAAGCATCACCTGATCACGTGAAGGCAGTGCACCTCGCCAGAGACAATGGGAAGGTGGGGCTGGGGCTACTTGTTTGCTCTGTGATTGACTCTGGCTTCTTTGTGTTATCCCTGAAGACACTGAGCCTTTGGCGGCACAGAACAAGGAACGGAGTTAGCAGACGACATTGCGAGTGGCTGTTAGCCTAAACATAACAACAGTAATAGAGGAAAAGATTAACGTAATATCAAGGTAAATAAATACATTCAAAAGTCATTCATCACAAATATTGAAATGAAATATCACAATGGTGATTAAAATATTCTCTCAGTATTCCAGTCATAAATTCTACAATTAATATTAATCACATGAATATAAAAAGATTTATGAAGCACGCAGTGTCACAAGAAGATGAAGTGAGAGTGAAACTAAATCATCACCAGACCAATTGGCTTTGGTGAAGTAACTGCCAAGTCTGGGACATTTCAGCCTCAGTGTCTGAGAAAGAATGGAACGGAATCCAGAATCAGAAGCAGGTTTATTGCCACTGACATATGTTGTGAAATGTGTTGCTCGGCAATACATAAATTATAAGGCACGCAGACAATATGTACGTGTGTAATTCAAAAGAAGAGAACATAAATAGTGAGATAGGTGAGACAGTGTTCATGGACGATTCCAAAATATGATAGCGGAGGGGAAGAAGATATTCCTAAAGTAACAGGCACGAAAAGCTGGAGAAACTCAGCAGGTCAGGCAGCACCTATGGAAAAGAGTGATCAGTCAACGTTTCGAGCCAAAATCCTGCTTCAGGACTGAGAGGGAAGGGGGGAGATGCCTGAATTAAAAGGTCGGTGATGGGGGGGGGGGGGTGGGCCTGAATTAAAAAACCTTTTAATTCAATTTAATTCAGGCATCTCCCCCCTTCCCTCTCAGTCCTGAAGTAGTGTTTCAGCTGAAATGAGGGCTGTTTACTCTTTTCTGTAGATGCTTCCTACCCTGCTGAGTTCCTCCAGGATTTTACGTGTGTTTCTTTGGATTTCCAACATCTGCAGACTTTCTCGTGTTATTACTAAAACATCTCTTTGGCTATTTGATCTCTGCTGTTCCCCACTCTACTATTGACTTTTCCATTAGTTCTCCCCTCTGCCTCTTTCAGTGCATCTTAGAACATACTTCACCTCCAGATTTCCCTCCTTCTGAAGAATTATCATCAAGCTGGACCATTTTCCTCCCAGCCTATTTACTGCGGGGCCTGCATTTTCTGCTTTGTTTCATTGCCAGCCTTGACGTGTTGCTTTTGGTAATGCTGGGAATTGGCCATTCCTGCACGTGGGTTGAGTTGAAGGAGCAATGTTTAGGGATGGACCAGTTGTACAACTTCTGTTCATATTCTATAGCTTTGCACAGCAGGAGCATGACACTCAGGCCCTGCAGCGTCATGTTCCCGCTTTGCAAGGAGAGAGCTTAGGTAGCTTTTGGGTAGTGCTCCTGGGTGGGTGTACGAATGCGTTACAGCTCCATTGTGATATCTCACTGAAAAGAAACCTAGGCCCTCAGATACTTATCCTCAATGAAGTTTCTGTGGGAGACACTGGTATTACTTCGATGCAAACAGACTGAAGAAAAAATTACATTTATTATAGAATACAATCAGATGTCATTGGGTACAAGAACACCTGTGTAATATTGGATGAATATTTTCCAGTTGTAGGTGACTTATAAAGCTGGTAGAAAAGAAATTGTGAAGTGAACAATGATGGGGAGGGTGACATTGAAACCTCCACACGTGAACTGGGATGAAGTTAAGACAGTGAAGTTATAGAATTTACCAGGTTGAATGAATACATTTACTTTTTAGTCAGAATAAGAAACAAAGGAATTTATAATGAATTTAATTCTATAAGGAATTTAATTGAGAAGCTTTCAGATTGAAGCAGTCAGAATCAGAATTAGGTTTAATATCACTGGCATATGTTGTGAGATTTGTTATTTTGCAGCATCAGTACACTGCAATACTTAATAATATACAGGTCCAAAAGCTATAAATTACAACAAGAAGTATATAGATAAAAGATTAAATAAGTAGTGCAAAAAGAGAGCAAAAAATGAACAGGAAAAATAGATAATAAGGTTGTATACATGAGTTCATTGTCCATGCAGAAAATTGATGGCAAAGGGGAAGAAGCTGTTTGTGAATCGTTGAATGTGTGTTTTCAGGCTCCTGGACCTGCTCCTTGAAAGCAGCAATGAGAAGAGGGCATGTCTCGTGTGATGGGAGTCCTTAATGATGGATGGATGTTGCCATTTTTAAGGCGTCACCTTTTGAAGGTGTGCTCGATGCTCGGGAGGCTAGTGCCCATGATGGAGCTGACTGAGTTTACACCTTACTGCAGCTTTCTCCATTTCTGTTCAGAGGCTCCTGCCTACCAGACAGTGATGCAACCAGTTAGAATGCTCTCCATGGTACATCTGTAGAAATCTGCAAGGGTCATTGATGAATTTCCAAGTCTCCTCAAACTTGTCATGAAATAGCCACTGCTGTGCTTTCTTTGTAATTGCGTCAATACGTTGGGCCCAGGATAGATCTTCAGAGATGTTCACACCCAGAAACTTGAAACTGCTCACCCTTTCCACTGGTGATTCCTTGATGAGGACTAGTGTGTGTTCCCTCGACTTCCTCTTCCTGAAGTCCACAGTCAATTCTTTGGTCTTACTGATATTGAGCGTAGGGCAAGATTGTTGTTGTGACACCACTAAATGAACTCACTCACATACGCCTCCTCGTCACCATCTGATATTCTGCCAGAAATAGTTTTGTCGTCGGCAGATCTATTGATGGCATTTGGGCTGAGCTTAGCCACACAACCGAGGATGTAGAAAGTGTAGAGTAGTGTGCACCAGTGTTGATTGTTAGTGAGGAGGAGATGTTATTTCCAATTTGCGCAGTCTGTGAGGAAGCCAAGAATCCAGTTGCAAAGGGTTTTGAAAACTGTTGATTAGAACTGAGAGTGTGACTGTGTTGAATACTGAGCTGTGATCAATAAACAGCAGCCTGATGTAGGTATTGCTATTGTGGAGGTGATCCAAGGTTGAGTGGAGAGCCAGCAAGACTGCACCTGCTATAGATCTATTGTGACAACAGGCAAATTGCAACCGGTCCAGCTCCTTGCATTAGGCAGGAGCTGATTCTGGCCATGACCAACCTCTCAAAGCAATTCATTACAATAGATGTCAGTACAAATGGGCAAGAGTCATTGAGACAGATCACCCTGTTCTTCTTGGGCACTGGTATGATTGTCGTCCTACAGAAGCAGATGGGACTCTTCTGGCTGCAGCAGTGAGAGATTGAATATGGCCTTGAACACTCCCACCAGTTGGTTGCCTAAGTGCTAAGAGCAATTTGGCAACTCTTTGATCTTGATTTACTCCACATATAGTTTGTCCCCCTCCTCACTGGGAGTTCCTGAAACTGACATGTAATTCGATATGCTTACAATGACAAGTTTCAATATGCTGATTCCAGTCCATCCAAGCATGGTTTAAAACAGTGCATGAGGAGGGTTTTGAGCATCTAATACTAAGGGAGGAGAGATCTTCTTGTATATAACACAAGGAAACATTATCTAGTGGGACTCACAGTTCGAGCAGGAATAAAGAATTTATCATGAAGGGCAAAATTTGGAGATTGGCCTATCACCGCAATAAGTCTACAGTGGATGGAATCTCACTGGCTTTCCACTCTGCCTTGGATTACTTGGACAATAATAATACCTGCTGTTTATTGATTACAACTCAGCTTCTCCAACACAATCATGTTGGAATGCGTGGGGTTTGATTGTTATTTTTGCCCAGTAAGGCTGCCTACACTGAACTGTGGCCTTGCAACCATATTGACAGAGTGGAGACATTTAGGCCACTTTGTGACCTTCTGCTGAGTGATTGCCTCTGGTACCTTTGTGAAGTCTCCATAGGAGAAGTTTAAATCTGTGGATAAACCACCAATGGAGTGATTGTGGAAATAGCTCAAGTCAAAAGGAGGCACCGAGCAAGACTTTAGTTCATGCAAGCAAAGGAATGGAATGAAAAGAATAATTAACAATGAACTGGCTAATGTAACCAAATGTCATTAATTACAGATATATTTCATTTAAAAATCATCATTGTCATTAAAATAGTCCTGCTGTATTCTATAATTAATATTAAACACTTTTATATGAAAAGGTTCAGAATGCAGAGATTGAATTATCACCATATGAACTGAGAAGATGGTAGGCAAGTAGAATCACATAGTGCACTTGGTTCAAAACAGATGTTCATGGTCAGAACCATGAAGCTCCAATGGCTGGAGACAAGCTTTACTTTCACCAAGATCCTCAGGCATTGGGAGCCTATTTAGCTGCTCAGATCTGTCTGAAAGCAGCAAAGCAGTTCATCTTTTGATATGACATTTTGACAGGATAAGTCATTGCCTCTACCTCAGTGGAAGCACTTAAAACCTACTTGAAGAGGCACCTTTAATTCTGAATGTCTGTCAAACTTACAGGTGGTTGTAATGTTACTGGTTCTTGGACATTTCCGTAAGCTGCCAACGAAGGGTCACAGAGAAGATTGTCAAGCAGGAAGGCATGAAACTTGTTCAATAGGGAGATTTCATAGAAGATGGAGAGAATGATACAAGAAATAATTTTGGTTGTCAACTCGCTGAACCTCAGTATATGGGAATGGGGTTACAGTCAGGACAGAGAGACTGGACATGATATGGGATGGGTACAGTAGATGGGAAGGGGGCAGTATTAGCGAGAGTGAGCAAGTTAATGACATGGGTTGTTTATGATGTCAATTAGAAACAGTTTTAATCCTATGGGCACCAATGATTGGCGAACATAGATTTGGAAGGAGATGGAGTGTAATGTGACATTGTGAATAAATGAAGAAAAGGAAAGTAGAGAATAATTTAGATTCAGATCCATTTATTTATCACGTGTACATTGAAATAAATAGTGAAATGTGTTAGCAACCAACACAACACAAGGATGTACTGGGTGCAGTACACAACAGTTGCCGCCCATTTCAGTACCAAATAGCCTGCCCACAATGTTCAACAGAACAACACAAGGAACAAAACAAACCTCTTTTCTCCCATCCACCCACTCACACACAGGCCTCCAACCCCAGAACAAGCTGCTTTCGGGCCTCCAACTTCGAGTCCCTGGTGCGGCCTCACAGACATCGGGCGTCTGACTTCTGAACATGCTGGCACAGGGGCCCTGACTGTTGGGCCTCAATTTCCAGACTCAACAATAGGTAATTAAACCAAATGTTCAAATGATATCTAATCACGGCTACAGAATGAGTCTCAGCATAGTAATTAGTTATAGATTATAAAATTAATCAGTTCTATTAAAAAGTATCATTTCACAAAGGTAAATGGAGTAACTGATCACCCGTATGCTAAACGGCACCAGAGATTGTTGGGTTCACAGAATTGGTTTGGACCAGAATTCACAGTTTTAAAAACGGGATAAGATAAAAAAAGACTCAGAAATTATTGCAAAAGAGACAAACTTCATCCTAAATAACCCAAGAGGCCAACATTTTATTATGCTTAGTACAAGTGGGTTTAACTTTCAAAATCAAGAATTTACTACTAACATGTTACATCCAAATGATCAACTGAAAATTGTATTCAGTTCAAGCATGCAGAAGACAAAAGGCAAATACAGCTTGATTATTTCTAATCCAAAATGCCTGGGCCCAGAAGTGTTTTGGATTTTGGAATATATAATGAGAAAGCTTGGGATTGCCACCATTCTCAACTCTAAATTTATGTGCCACTGGTAAGCAGTCTTTATTTTACATTTAATCATCAGACATAGGTACTGATGCACCCATTCGGTGTGTTCGATTTTCATCAGTGGCGATCTAGGCAAACTCATCGATGGATTTCTATACCGCTTTGTGATCAGCAGACACTTTATCACCACAAATCTTTAAAAATGTAATGCTGTGACTTTTATTAAATTCCTGCAACCAGCCTGCTGAATATTCACAATTACCTTCAATTTTCATTGTTGTGATAAATCTTTGCGTTCTTCATTATCAACATACCATTAAGTGGCATATGTTCACTCCAACACTGATGAATCCACTCTTTCAATACATCATCAAGATCTTCATTTTTCGCTTTATGCAATTTTTTAAACTTTTTGTTAACTTCTGTTCATTACATATATAACGCCACTTCTCAGAATTGTCTGTGGTGCACAGAGATTTGTGCATCGCCTGGGAACCTACCCAGCACCTTGTGGAATCTTCCATTTGTGACGTCATGTTAGTGCTCAGGTTTTGGAGGTTTTTGGATTTTGGATTTTCAAATAAGGGGTACTTAACCTGTGTACCCTTATAAAACGAACGCTGGACATCTGAAATTAAAGAAAATATACAGCATGAGGACAAAATGTTTGAGCTTACAGAAAATCAGATATCCAATTGAAACTGAGGCCAAAATTTCAGAAGCTGGGAAGGACATACAGTACCATGCAAAAGTCTTAGGCATCCTAGCTATATACCATATATATGCTTAAGACTTTTGCAGAATACTATAGAAGAAGTAATTTTTATAATGACACACCATGACACCATGAAATGTAATACTGAACATGAAAATATATTATTAGAGCATGTGAGGAATAGAAAAAAGTGATTTTAAGTTATCAGAACTGATGCACTTTCGTATATAAAAGGATCATGGTGTGTTGGTTAATGAAATGCAGCAAACAGACATGCAGGAAAATAGGAAGTGAAATGGTATGCTGACACTTATTGGGAGAAAGTCTTATTAAAATTACGCAAGGCTTCAGTGAGGCCGTGTGCTGAGGACTTTGTGTAATTTTAGATGTCTTGTAGTTTCTTCAAAGTTGGAACAGTGTTAACTTTAATTGATTGACTTCTAACATAAGGGGTTGGTTATCCTTTGAGGAGAGGTCATGTAAGGTTACCAACACTTGCAGAAATTTGGGAGAACTGAGTAATGTCATTGAGACGTATGAGTTTTTGAAAGGGTAGAGGACATCAGGTTATTTCCTTGTGCTGGAAAATAAGAGAACTAATGAGTATAGCCACTATAGAAAGATCAAGGACAAGGATGATGAGAAACTTTTAATCAAGTATTATCAAACCTTTAGAATTCTCTGTCTGTGGATATTTGGTTATTTCGTACCTTCAAGACCAAAGTCAATAAAATTTTGGACACAATAGGATTCCAAAGACTGTGAAAGTGGATGAGGTAGAAGTTAATTCATACTTTATTGATTCAAGGGGTTAATGGCCAGCCTCCTCCCAACTCTTGTGTTATGATACATTGGAAAAGGACAGAATTCTCTGAAAAATCAGAAAATTGCAAATGCTGGAAATTTTCAGGAAATTCTTAGCAAATGATGCAGCCACAGTGGAAAGAGAAGCAGAGCTATTGTTTCTTGTTAAAGACCCATCATCAAAGCTGGGAAAGTGAGAAAGCAGATTAGTTTTTAATTGCAGAGAGGGTGAGGCTGCAATGGCTGAGGTTATTATAATGGTTATATAGCTGTCTGATAAATACATAAATGAGGACAGTTAGGTAGAAAACAAACTAAGGAACATGATAAAGCAGCGATACGCAAGTGAAATCGAAACCATTATCTGTAGAGGGAAAAAGGCAAGGTAGTATTACAGGTGGATAATCTTGCAGCAGAACTGGTCAGTTCTAAGACAAATATACAGTAAAGCAAAGGCTTTATAAGGCATTAAGGCACTTGGAGTATTGTTGGCAGTTTTGGGCCTCATATTAAAGAAAGTATGTGCTGACATTGGAGAAGGCCCAATGTACACAAATACTGATACGCGAATGAAAGGTCTAAGTAAATTTATTATCAAAGTACATATATGTCACCATATATATAACCCTGTTCATTTTCTTGCTGGCATACACAGTAAATCCAAGAAATATAGCAGAATCAGTGAATGACCACACTCAACAGGAAGGACAACAAGCAACGTGCAAAGGA
This sequence comes from Hypanus sabinus, assembly GCF_030144855.1. Taxonomy (NCBI): domain Eukaryota; kingdom Metazoa; phylum Chordata; class Chondrichthyes; order Myliobatiformes; family Dasyatidae; genus Hypanus; species Hypanus sabinus. Next base: position 54,150,247 of record NC_082727.1, read on the forward strand.
CAATAAACAGTGTAAATACAAAAGAAAAAAACAATAATGATAAACATATAAGTATCTGGGATATCAACAAGTAAAGAAAATGGATTGTAATGCAATAAAGGAAAAACTTTTGACAGAATTTACTCAAGGCTTGAGAAAATCTGCCAAACAGAGCTCAAAAGTGAAAATAAAATAAAGGCAATAAACACTTTCACTATACCTATATTAACATATTCTTTAGGCATGATATCTTGATCTGAAACTGATCTGAAAAATTTACAAAGGAAAATAAGGACTGAAATGACAAATTTCAGAAAACATTATGTACATGTAGTGCCCTAGTTCACATCTTTACTGTTCTGCTGTAGGTATTTCATTTAGCAGCTCTGTAAGAGCTGTCTGTTCTGCTTTCAGCCTGCTTGAGTTATTGTTGAAGATAAGGGATGATGTGGAACGTGCGCCAACCAATTAGCAGGGGGTTTTTCTTGGTGAGGGACTATAAGGTTGGTCTTAGGCTTTAGCCCGAAAAAAGATGAAGAGAGAAGACACTGGGGAGAACTGGTTGTAGCATACGATCCAGTGGGAGACCCGTTTGTTCGAGATGGATTGCAAGTGATGTTTGGAAGGTGGCGAATGCTTTCACGTTGACCGAGGGCGCTGTGGCTGACTGACAGAGAAGTTCAAGATGAACTGGTGCACATTTGACTGTTTAATTAGAATGGGCCCTTTTCTTATTGTTATTCTTTCATAAATATATCTCCTTTAATCATATGCAGTGTACTGTCTGTTATTTTGTCAGTAATTTGTACTGGGTAACAAATTACACAGCATCCACACAAACAGGGGGTTTGGGTGGGGGTTATGATTGGGCTTCAATCTCACACATTTGGCAGGGCTGGAGATTGTCTTCCCTAGACTCACACAACCGAGGAAACCAGGGTGTTTCATACATTTGAAAGCACGTAGACTAACACTATATAAGACAGAAGGGGGAAGAGGAATAACAGACATTAAAAATCTACACAATAGTCAGACAAAACTTCGAAGGATATACTTTTATCAACGAACACAGGAATCAGCACTCCACACAAGCATTTGCAATTCCGGTAAGAAGTATACACGACCCAGAAAAAATGAAGACATTATCACTATTGAAGAAAAAGTTAACCAATGGAAGAGCAGGACCCTCCATAGAAGACATTCCCAGGATCTGAGCATGCTAGATGTCCACAAGGAAGCATTGAACGCCTGGCTCAGAGTTGGAGACCTCTTCCCAGAAACTGAAGTTTGCTTGTGGCAATATAGGATCAGGTGGTTAACACACAAAAAAAATCAAAACTACATAATAGAAGAGCAACAAGTTCAAGATGATAAATGTAGAGAAAAAACTGAAATAATCCAACACATTACAGGATCCTGAGCAGTTTAACACAATCTGATTACTTACACAGGCACAATCAAGTGGTAAACATCATTCATCAAAGTTGTGCTTTAAAATACAAACTCATAAATGAGATCACACCTTACTATAAATACAAGCCTGATCCAGTTTTAGTCAGAATACCACAAATAATTTTACAACAGATCACTTATTTCAGATAGGGCAATCCATAACAACTGTCCAGACGTAATAATACAAGATAAACAAGCAAGTACAACTTAGTTAATAGACATATCCATACCAAACACACATAACATACTGAAATCAATAAGTGAAAAATGCCAGAAATATGCTGAATTAAAAGAGAAAATTGAAAGACTTTGGTATATGAACAAAGTCTACATTGTCCCTATAGCATTTTTGACTATACCTGTACCTCATTTTCTCATTTTACCAGCTTTAGCTGAGAAAAAATGAAAATAATAGTGATAGATAGATAGATAGATAGATAGATAGATAGATAGATAGATAGATAGATAGATAGATAGGTAACCAATAAATATCAAGAACATGAGGTGAAGAGTCTTGAAAGTAAATTCATACCAATTCAGTATTGGGGTGAGTGAAGTTATCAACCACCCCTCCCTGCCCTTGCTCAAGAGCATGATGATTGAGGGACAATAACTTCCTGAACTGGTGGTGTGGGTTCTGCATCTTCTGTATCTCCTTCCTGATGACAGCAGCAAGAAGAGAACATGGCCTGGGTGGTGCAGGTCCTTGATGATGGATGCTGCTTTCCCACGACAATACTCAGTGGTCAATGGTGAGGAGGGTGATTGACCAGGGCATATCCACTACTTCTGTAGGATTTTCCATTCTGAAAAAGTTAACATATTAGGAGCATTTTATGACTCTGGGCAAGTACTCACTCAATTTCAGAAGGCTGATTGGAGAGCTCATTGAAACCTATTGAATATTGAAAGGCCTATACAGAGTGGATGTATCCTATAGTGGGGAGTCTATGTCCAGGAGGCACAGCCTCAAAATAGAAGCATGTCCCTATAGAACAGAAATAAGAAGGAATTTTGTTAGTCAGTGGACGGACAGTCTATGGAATTCATTGGCGCAAATGGTTGTGGAGGCCGAGTCAGTGGGTATATTTAAAGAAGAGGCTAAAGGTTCTTGATAGTTGTGGTGTCAAAGATTACAGGGAGAGAGGCAGGAGCATGGGGTTGAGTAGGACACTGAACCAGCCATGATAGAATAATGAAACAGACTTGATGAGCTGAGCAGCCTAATTATGCTCATATGTCTTATGGTCTAAATGTTAAATGAGTTATCTGAAATTGTTGAAGGCACTATTGAGATCCAAAGTCCCAAAAGGAAATTGAAGCTGAGATTTCCTCTATCTTATGTTGGGCTTTGCTAGAATAGGAATGAGATGGAAAATTAAAATGGCTGGTTCTCTGGAATGAATGCTCTATGGGATGGTCACCCAACTCTTGGTTGAGAAAATCATGGGCATTAAACTCAAACACTGAGTTGGAAGAAGTGTGAGTGATCATTGCTACTCCTGAGATATCTAGTTCAGACACTCAGTTTTGAAAAAGGAACAGGCGAATGTGCAGGTGTTTGAGAGAATAGTTAAAGATGTAAAAGTGAATGGTTAGTGGAGGTAGAAGAGTGGACCTTCAGAATGGGAAGGCGAGGGGTGCATGGTGGTGGACGCTCATAAAGGTGGTGAAAATTACCAAGGGTGACCTGTTAAAAGCAGAGGTGGAACGTGAATACAAGGACTATGCTTTCTCAGAACAGAGGGTGGTGGGTGAAAGCAAGGTGCAAAAAAAATGGATGAGACACAGTTGAGAGCTTTGTCAGCCTTGACTAAGAGATGACCATGGTTAAGGATAAAGAAAGACACCTTCAGGACACGTGGAAAGTTTTGTCATCAGAGTGAATGCAATAGACTGGGAGAATCAAATGGAGATTTTGCAGGAATCCAGGTTGGGTGAGTATAGTCAATGTGCTGTAGGCTTATAATGGATCTTGGTGTTAATCCATCCTCTGAGGCAGGGAGAGAAATTTGGACAAGACAGGGAAGGGTCAGAAATGGGTATGAAAGTGACCCATGTGAGAATTAGAAAAAGAAGCAAAAGTAATGAAACTTCCAAGTTCTGTATGCATGCAAAAAAGCAGAGGCAATACAATCATCAATGTACCAGAAATGGAGAGCAGCAGGGGCCTGAAAAGGACTGAAACAAGAATTATTCCACGTGAACCATAAAGGTGTAGCATGGGTCCTTAAGTATGCCCATAAAACTCTTCAACTTCCCTCACTTTCTCCAGGTAAAGCTGGTCACTCCGAGAATGAGTTCAGCCAGGTGAGTGAAGGGGAAGCTAAGAGACTGCAGACCATCCTTGTGGATGTGGAGGAGTAGCAGGACTGTATGTCCAAGATGGGGTAAGCTGGTTGGGACCAGGAGACTGGGAACTGTGAAAGCGACAGAGAGCATCAGGTGTTCCACAGAGGTAAGTGGGAAGGGAATGAACAAAGGGAGGAATAACTAGGTTTTTGTTGAGCTGAGGCAATGCGTCTACCAGAACAGTTCAGCTTGTGGATCATGCAGGGAAGATAGAAATGGGCTATGTCAGGACGGGGGACGATGGGACTGAAGACTGTGAACAGACGATCCCTGAAAGGAATGAGGTCAGAGACAGTCTGCTGGGACACAATGACACAGTGGTGAGGTTATGATCCTGGGGGAGATAAGAGAGGGTTACTGAAAGCTGGCATTTGGCCTCCATAATTCTGATGTAATTTGAACTTTGAACTGATTAGTGCATTACATTAACTCACTGGTATATCATTTTCTCTGTATAAAATATTTGTATCTCTTAACACTGAATATATTCAAGACATAATTTAAAGTACAAGCATGGTGAGGGAAAAGTGGAGCTGAGGCCAAGGTTGAATCAGCTGAGATAATGTTAAACAGTGGAGTAGGGTCAAGGGACTGAAGTGGCCAACACCTGCTCAACTTCTTATTTTCTTGATCACATTAATGTTCACAAGGTTTCCATTACCCTCCGTGTAACAATTATTACATGCTAAGAAGATGATGAACAATTTCTCCCCTACACTCAGTGGACATAAATACCCCAGCCAGAGGTATGTTTCAGAGTCAAAGAGAGATTGGCCCTACAAAACCACTAAATCTATGTTGACCATCAATCAGCCATTTTGACTAAACTTACATTAAACCCAACTTTTTCCTCATTCTCATCAGTCAGTCCCCTCTATATTCTACCACTGGCTGAGACACTAGGGGAAATTTATAGTGGCCAATTAACTCATTTATCTTAAGGAAGTGAGAAGAAACCAGTGCACAAGAAGGAAACATGCAGTCAAGGGGAGAAAGTGCAAACTCCAAGGCCAGATTGAACTGGGTCTCTCACAAAGCAACAACTTGACTACTTGCACAACTGTGCCACCCATAACGTCCAACATCTTGTGTCTGTTTCCAGTTGATTGAAATGGCACATCTTAATTATGGCTAAAGTAAGTGCAGAGGCAAATCCAGGATTAATACAGCTGAATCCTTCCTTGAAAGTATTTATTTTGGTACTTCTGAAGTGTAGCAGATTATATTGTAACCTTTCCCGTAATTCATCCTCAGACATAAATCATCTGAAATGATCTTTTCTTTGAGATGGAAACCAAATCACAAGACTTGGAACTGGCAAATCTTAGAATCAGAATCAGGTTTAATACCACTGACATATGTCATGAAATGTTTTGTAACAGTGCAATCCATAAAAATACTGTAAATTCCAACACAGTGCACATACACACAGATACATAATATGCATACAGTACTGTTTAAAGTTTAAAAGAAAATGCTAATGTCAAAGTACATATATGTCACCACATACAACCCTGAGATCCATTTTCCTGCAGGGATACTCAGCAAATCTATAGAATCGTAACTATAACAGGATCAGTGAAAGATCAAGCAGAGTTTAGGAGATAACAAATTGTGCAAATGCAAATATAAATAAATAGCAGTAAGTAATAAGAACATGAAATAACAAGATAAAGAGTCTTTAAAGTGAGATCATTGATGGTGCAAACATCTCAATGGATGGGCAAGTGAATGGAGTTATCCCCTTTTGTTCAGGAGCCTGTTGGTTGAGGGGTAGTAACTGTTCTTGAACCTGGTGGTGCGAGTGCTGAGGCTCTTGTACCTTCTACAGGATGGCAGCAGTGAGAAAAGAGCATGACTTGATCAGTGGGGATCTCTGATGATGGATGCTGCTTTCCTTTGACAGTGTTTCATGTAGATGTGCTCAAAGGTTGGGAGAGTTTTGCCCATTATGTACTGGGCTCAACTCGCTACCTTTAGTAGGATTTTCCAAAAGTAGGACATTCAAAGGCATTGATGTTTCCATACCAGGCCGTGATACAGCCAGTCAATACACTCTCCACTACACATCTATAGGAGTTTGTAAAAGTTTTAGATGTCATGTTGAATCTCCACAGACTCCTAAGGAAGTTGAGGAACTGCCGTGCTTTCTTTGCAATTGCACTTACATGCTGGACAGGTCCTTTGACATAGTAACTCCCAAGAATTTAAAGTTGCTAACCCTCTCCACCTCTGATCCTCCAATGCGTCCTGACTCATGGACATCTGGTTTCTTTCTCCTGAAGTCTGCAATCAGTTCCTTGGTCTTGATTACATTGAGTGAGAGGTTGTTGTAATGACACCACTCAGCTAAATTTTCACTCTCCCTCCTATGTGCTGATACATCCACCTATGATACAGCCCACCACAGTGGTGTCATCAGTAAACTTGAACATGGAATTAGAGCTGTGCTTAGCCACACAATCATAGGTGTAAAGCGAGTAGAGCAGTGGAGCACACAGCCCTGTGGTGCACCTGTGCTGATGGAGTTTGTCAGGGAGATGTTGCTGCCAATCTGAACTGATGGGGGTCTGCAAGTAAGGAAATCCAGGATCCAATTGCACAAGGGGGTATTGAGGCCAAGGTCTTGGAACTTATTGATTAGTTTTGAGGGGATGGTGGTATTAAATGCAAAAGCCTTAGGCACGTATACAGTATATAGCTAGGATGCCCAAGACTTTAGCACAGTACTGTAGTAATGTTATGTATTGCACTGTTCTGCTGCCACAAAAAAACAAATTTCATGACATAAATGAGTGATAATAAACCTGATTCTGATATGGGTCTCTATTGTGGACTGAGAGTGGGAAGGAGGGAGGAGAATCATTATTGTGAAAGGGGGAAAGGAAGAGGGGAGGGAGCGGGAAGCACCAGAGAGACATTCTGTAATGATTAATAAACCAATTATTTGTAATCAATTGACCTTGCCTGATGCCTAGGGCTGGGTGTATCTGCACCCAACAACCACCACCCCCAGCACTCCTTTGCTGCCACCTGTCCCACACAGCACTCTACCCTCACCATTCCCAACATCCTTTGCTCCCGCCAGACTTACAAACTCACTCTCCGCTCCAAGTTGACAATTATAGTACTGTGCAAAAATCTTAGGCACCCTAGATATACAAATATATGCCTAAATTTTTAGCACTGTACTGTATATAATATAAACTGCAATTGTTTTTCATTTCAGGCATTCTTTCAGTCTTGCCATTGAGATGCAAATGCATGGAGGTATACAGTATGTTTAAATAATAATTTCTGTGTAGCTTGCTGAGACAGTAAGTATTGATACCTTCAGGGTAGTTGTGCGGCTTGTGCATTGAGCTGGTTGTATCTCTGCTATTTGACTCTTTATTTTCACACACTGAAACAGCCAAGTTTCAAGTCATTACGGTCTTATAATTACATCGAAGGACGGCAGTTCCCACTGCCATGATTTGGTACTTGACCATCTCCACTTCTTTCCACAATTCCAGAATCAAGGAATCATAACTTCCATAACAGGGAATCAGGTAACCATATAGACTGAAGGAAAGCATTTGGTGAGACCACAATAATAAAACTCACCATACCAAATCAATGTCCACAAATAGACACAATCATCAAGCAATGTTATGTGGCTTCCATGCTAAATCATTTCAGAATTGTTTTTAAGTTCCAGATATAGATGTATTACCTGAAAGGTCACAGAACATAACAGGTAGATTATTTTCCCTAAGTACAGTATACAATGGTTGTCATTGGGACACTGTAACATGGTAATAAACCAAAGGTTAACAGTACTGATACTTAGGGGAGCCGATAAAAGCATGCCTCGGGCTGAAATGTTTAGTAAGGTGTGCACAGTAAGGGTCTGATAGACAAGAGCTGGAGTCGGATTACCGACCAGCCTGACATGATGCATGGTCAGTGGGGTAGAAAGGCACCAAGCTAGCTTGCACCAGCCACGATTCTGCTACAGGGCATTACCACTGTTACAAGGGGTGAAAATGCACTTCATCCTGAAACCTGATGCCAATCTAATGGTTATAAATGTGTTCCAAAGATAAAAGAGTCTTCACGTATGTACTTCCCCTGTTTTGTAATCACGCATTAGTGAGATACTTAGCAAAGTGATGTTGATTTTTATTTGCTTAGCACGAAGTCGCAATGCTTTCTCTAAATATACAGCAGTAACTGCTTTAAAACCACAGAAACTTTTAATCTGAAATAACAGGCACCTGAATTGAACCTGGGACCCATTCAAGTGAGAAAAAAATAAGTTGCTAATATCTTTAGATTTCCAACCATGTGTCCATTATTTTATCTAGCGTACAATAATCATAGTACTAAATGAAATAAAAGCAACTTATTTTAGTGGCTTAAAAGCAGTTTTATAACATTTTATGAAGAAATACAAGGAAAAATATTCTAATAGCAGAAGATGCAAGACTACAAAGGAAGAAAACTATATTTGCAAACTTGATGAACAACTCCAAATCATTATATTTTCCGATCATGTGTCTCAAAATAAAACGTTAGTGGAAAAGTTTCTTTCTAGTTTAACTGATTACATCAGAAAATAAGGTGACTCAGTCACACAGCTCATAGAGCCACTGTGTCGCTGGTCTGGTCCATAGGTTTGATCCTGACCTGCTGCTGTCTGTGTGGAGTTTGCATTTTCTCTCTCTGTCAGTCTCCCTTATTTTGGTTTTCACCCACAGTTCAAGGCTGTAGTGATAGGTTCATTAGTCATACAAACTACACTTAACATAAGGGTGAATGGTACAACCTGGCCAGTTGAGACGGTGAGGAGGAGTTACTATAAACCTACAACCTACAAATATATATACTGTTTTTGCAGCCGGGGTGGTAGTGGGGATAAGCTCCCACTATCTATTAAATGCTTCCAATGGCATGCATCTCAAATAGCCTCTGACAATCAAGTCCAGGTCCTGGCCTTCACATGGAGCTTAGCTACTAAGCCTAGCAGAACCATTTCTACTGACAGGAGAAGGAGCAAATGCAGGTTCCTGGCAGATGGAGTGCCTCAGCCACGGTTGGTAGCTCATCTAGGAGAAGGAAAAATCTGATCTCAAACCTCTGCTACCTCGAGTCTATACCCACTCATAGGGAAGGCTTCGAGAGTAAACCTGGAGGAAATATCTTATGTTGAGTTCAGCACTGACTGGCAGCTCCTGCAACACTGCGATGTTTCACCTCGATGTTTCAAACTCCCTCGCCGAACATCGGCTTGCGCCCCTTCCGCCTCCCCGCTCCAAGGCTTGCGCTCGCCGCCTCCCGGAATCCTCCTGGCCTCGAATCACCCAGACAGTCTCCAAGCTGCTGATCACAGGCTCCAACCTACGGTAATCCAATCTACAAGCTGCACTATCTTCCTGGACAGACTTGGAAGATTTTCATCCCTCTTTCCCCACAGATTCCCAAATACAGATGCTGGACACAAGTCCATGAAATTATTACGACTGGTATGGTGATAGAGACAAATACGTTAGTGGCTTTTAAGAGATGTTTAGATAGGCAGGTGAATATGAGGAAGATGGAGGGTTTATGGAGATTGTGTGGGTAAGAGGAATTCATTTTTGAGGGTTTTTGATTTACTTTTTAACAGGTTCGATACAACATTGTGGGCTGAATGGCCTATTCCTATGCTGTACTGGTCTATGTTCTAAGGAGCGAATCTCCATTATGAGATATTAAACCACAGTTCACCACTCTCCAGCAGCTCTCGAAGAATTATTCTATGGATTTATTGAGTATGCCCACAGGAAAATGAATCTTAGGGTTGCACATGGTGACATATATGTACTATAAAATTTATTAATTACGTAAGTAAGCTACTATGTCATTTATTGGGGAGCATGCCTTAAGAGAATAGGTTGAGTGAACTTGGCCTTTTCTCCTTGGAGCGATGGAGGATGAGAGGTGACCTGATAGAGGTGTATAAAATGATGAGAGGCATTGATCATGCGGATAGTCAGAGGCTTTTTCCCAGGGCTGAAATGGCTGCCACAAGAGGACACAGGTTTAAGGTACTGGGGATGTCAGGGGTAAGTTTTTTACTCAGAAAGTGGTGAGTGCGTGGAATGGGCTATTGGCAACAGTGGTGGAGGCGGATATGATAGGGTCTTTTAAGAGACTTTTGGATAGGTACATGGAGCTCAGAAATATAGAGGGCTATGGGTAAGCTTGTCTCACACATTTGTGGGCCGAAGGGCCTGAATTGTGCTGCAGGTTTTCTATGTTTCTATGTTATTTTGCACTTTGATTCAGAATAGTGTTATAAAACACTGGTTAGGTCACACCTGGCGTATTGTGTGCCACAGAATGAAAGGATGTGATTGCACTGGAGAGGGTACAAGTAAGATTCACTGCAATGTTATCTGGATTGGAGCATTCAAGTCAAAAGGAGAAATTAGGTAGACTGCATGTTTTCCCTGGAGCCGAGGACACTGAGAGGTGACCTGCCAGATCCATACGGAGCTATGAAAGGAATGGTCAGAGTAGGCAGTGAGAATCAGTTGTCCATGGCTGAGGTATCTCAAACAAGAGGTTGTGGGTATAAAGTGAGATACAGGAAGTTGAGAAAGGATTGGGGTGGGTGGGGGGCTTCCATTCCACAGTGAAGGGCTGGAATGAGTGTTAGTGGGTCTTGGAGGCAGGTACTATCACAATAATAGGAAGGTGGTAAATTTGGTGAGGGTGAGTGTCAAGTTATATTTGTTGCCATTTGCACACAAGTATGGTGAGGTACAGGTACAATGAGAAATTCACTTGCAGCAGCGTAACAGGCACGTAGGCTGTATGGACAGTGGCCTCACCCCTGAACAAGTACTGGTGAACAGCACTATGTAATCATGCTGACCCACCTCCTGGCCAAAGGCTTTTACCGGCTAACCGGACTCTGAGAAGTTGCAGGGCTCCAGTATTAAACAGCCTGATGGTAGGAGGACCACAACCTTATTGTGGTTTGGAAGGTTGCGTGCCGTAATGACCCGGAGGGCTACGTTGGCTGGAGTCAAGGCTTATGCTTTGGCTCTTGATAGGGTCACCCATGCCAAAGAGGTTAAAGAGTAGAGGTCAGACTAAGAGTGGTCCTCCAATCCTACAGGTTTGGAAGTTCAGCTCAGAGCTAACAACGCTGATTGGTCAAACAGGACTATTATGCAAATAGCAATGAAGAATACTTTTACATCTTGTGCGACAGTATTCCTGAGTCTCCACCTGGGATTTGCATGGCTGCTGGTAGTGAAAGCCAAGAGGAAACTACAATTGAGCAATCAAGGAAGCCTTGAAAACTGCCAAGATAGATGGAGGACTCCCATTGCTGCCGTAAAAGCCATCATGTGCAATGGACAGTGAGTAGTTAAGAAAAATACTTGTGGGTAGCCTTCCCATGTCCAGGTGGAGTAGCTTCTGGGAGAATAATGCTGCTAAAATAATGAAAAGGCCTCCACAGGGACCACTTGTTGAGGACAGGCCATCTTAGTCCTGCTTGACTGGTTCCAATCTTGGAAACACATACCACAGATTGTATTTTACTTCCCACGGTAATTAAAGTGCCTGCACCAGGATTGTTGAGTGGGGATTCATACGAAGGGGATGGCTCTGGTAGAGCTTGGTCCTTTTAATTCTGATTTTTGATAGTACGTCCCAAATTTATGCTTCTATGGATAGTTTGAAAGTTTTTATTAAATAATTTTAAAATGTTTTATTTATTTCTGTCATCTTAAGGTCTATGATTTTAGATTTCGGTTTTAGACTGATTAAAGGAGTGAGGAAACATTTTTGAAAGGTGGTCTTATGGTTAATGTAAGTTATACCAGTGAGTGAAAAAGGATCTAGTGCTTTCTCCACATATATGACAAATAAACTCTTCTTGGGGCTTCCACCTGGGTACAGGTGTTGATTATAACCACCGTTTCGATGACAGACTCTGCCATCTTCGGATGATGCCTGAGCACATCTCGTCTGGTGGTATTTATCCACCACCCCCCACCCCATACTCTGTTTCTCCTGATGGGTTAGTCCTCATCCAATCAGATTTTAACTCTCCTACTTTGTTTACAATCGAATTCCAGTTCTTACTTAGAGAGAGACCTTCATCTTTGTTAAAATTCTTCTTTTGTTTTATTTCAATGGCTTCCTTTACCAGGCGGTCTTAAAAGCCTTTGGCACGACACAGTAGTTTTGTGCCGTCGAAGTCAATCCTTTGGCCACTGTGAATGCAGTGTTCTGCTACCACCGATTTCTCCAGGTGGCCTAGAGGGATACACCTCCTGTGCTCCTTGGTGCAGCTTTCCGCTGTGCATCCCGTCTGGCCAATATATGCAGTTCCACATTCACAGGGAATCCTATGAACGTGGGCTGACCTAAGTCCCAGGCAAAGTTTGTCATCGTAATGTTGGTTATAATCGATACCTCTATCCAGCTGGAATCAGGAAAGGAGTTTATCTGTATACCTCCTGACAAAGGGTCTCGGCCCGAAACGTCGAGAGTGCTTCTCCTTATAGATGCTGCCTGGCCTGCTGTGTTCCACCAGCATTTTGTGTGTGTTGTTATCTATATACCAGTGAGGTTTCAAAAAAAGTCAGTGTACCAAGTCAAAAATCTTAGTGTAATATTTGTAAGGAGGGTTTTATTACTTTAATGCTTTTAAGAAGCATTATGATGTTTTTTATTTTGGTGGTCAAATGAAAGCTCAGTGTGGTCAGTGTGACAGCTTTGAAAGCTGTCAATTAGTCATCTACCACTATGTAAAATGCAAATCTACAGTAAGCAAACAGTAAATCATAGACATGAGAAAGTCTGCAGATGCTGAGAATCCAAGGCAACACACACAAAATGCTGGAGGAGCTCAACGGGTCAGGCTTCGCGGACATGGAAATGATGTCAATGTTTTGGGCCAAGGCCCTTCTTCAGAACTGAGAAGGAAGGAGACGATGCCAGAATAAAAGAGTGAGGGAAGGGAATGAGGTGAAGGAAAAGGGAACCTAGGGAGAAGTAACAAAGAGATAAAAGATCAAAGAGGGTAATTTTTTTTACCGGAAGGCGAAATCGATATTCATACCATCAGGTTGGAGGCTAACCAGACACAATATAAAGCTCCTGAGGGCGGCCTCACCTTGACGGAATCGGAAGCCATGGACCGACACATTGGAACGGGAATGGGAATTGTAATTAAAACGTTTGGCCACCGGTAAGTCCCACTTGTGGCAAATGGTGCGTAGGTGCTTGACAAAGCGGTCCCTCAACTTACAACGGGTCTCACTAATGTAGAGGAGGCTGTATCAGGAGCACCGGACACAGTAGACAACCCCCACAGATTCACAGGTGGACTATTGCCTCACCTGGGAGGACTGCCTGGGGCTCTGAATGGAGCTGAGGGAGGAGGTGTATGGGCAGGAATAGCACTTAGGCCACTTGCAGGGATAAGTGCCTGGGGGGTTCAATGGAAAAGGGAATTGCAGGGAGTGAGTGTTGGAGGTAAAGATATGTTTAATGGTAGGATCACTAACACTAAATATTATTGGGGATGGGACTGAATAGGAACTGGGTCTTTCATTGTTCTGAATTCAGTGCCCTGTTTCTCCATAAGATTATTCTTGGTCAGCAAGAACACTACGGGTGCCATTGTATTGGGATGTTCAACAGACCATCTGATACCATATGGATTCTGGTAGGATCGAGAGTGTGGTCAATAGAAAAAGGAGGTTTCATCTGTCTGGATGGATAAAGAAGTGCATAGGCTCCTTTAGTTAGATCATAGATCTGAGAACAAAAAGAATATTCAGTGCTCTTATTACCAGTAATTTGGGTACTAACACAAATTAGCAGGCCTCAGGCAATCTGGACAGTAAGATTTTACATGGCCAGTGATATAAAGTGTTATATGGGCTTAGAATAAGATCTTCTTCTTTGGATGAGGCTGAGGTGGATGAGGATAACCTACTAATCTACAGAGATGATATTGATACACTCGTAAGTAGGGAGGATTGAGACTGTAAAGAATATTGTTTGCTCTGATAGGACAGCCATGAGCAATAGCATAATGGGGGAAGAATGGTTTTGTTGTGAGTTCAAATCGCAATGATGGAATGTCTGTCACCCAGACTGTCAATGAGCTGGAAATTTTAGTAGTTAGCAAGTGTACTGTCAGTAAGAAGAAATGTGAAAGCTTTATGATCAGAATTGTAGATTTATTAACTAAAATAGCTGAGAAACACAAGTGTAAGATGAGACCCAAGAGGTGACTGGCACTACAGAATTGTCAGAAAAACTATATTTTTGATTCTGATGTAAGGAAGGGATTTACTTGATACGTTAGTACAAAAGATGTGTTAAGAGAATATAATAATCATTTGGTTTGGGCAAACTGATCTACTTGGTCTGCTCTTTAGCTATTGATTTTACAGAGAACCCCATTTTAAATCTTGGATAAAACCAACATTGTGAAGTTCAGTCCTTGCTTAGCTTGTACTAAATATAACAGTCTTTTAAATAAAAGTTTGAAGTAAATTTATTATCAAAATACATATATGTCACCATATACGACCCTGAGATTTTTTTTCTTGTGGGCATACTCAATAAATCCATAATAAAATAATAACCATAACAGGTTCAATGAAAGATCGTATCAACTTGGGTGTTCAACCAGTGTACAAAAGACAACAAACTGTGCCAAAGAGAAAATAATAGTAAATAAATAAGCAGTAAACATTGAAAACATGAGGTGAAGAGTCCCAAAGTGAATCCATTGGTTGTAGGAACATTTCACTGAAGGAGCAAGTGAAGTTGGGTGAAGTTATCCTCTTTCGTTCAAGGGCCTAATGGTTGAGGGGCAGTAACTGTTCCTGATTCGACCATGTTAATAGTATTAACTGATTGAGATATTACATGTTCTTGACATTTAAGAAAATACCACTGCCAGCCAGGCAGCGTGGTTTCAAATGGGATTGTTTAGGTGAACTTAAGATGGATATTTTAAAGCTCAACCTGGATTTAGAATAGAAAGGACCTGGCTATGGTTTTATAAACCGTGATAAGGTCTTTAAGTCTGTGGGTCATAACAACTTGACCATGTGAATATCATGAACATGTCATCACACTGCATGTTGATCTATGCACTTTTATTAAAAATGGTAAGGAAGATATGAGGTAAGTTAAATCATGTAATCTTCTCTCCCATATTTTAACATGGTAATGGACATGTTTGTGTCCCTGAGCAGAGTTTTTCTTTTTGAAGATGATAACATATATCATAGCATCTTGGCTTTTGCCAATGAGATTGCATGACTAATATCATACAATAGCATTTTTCAACAAGTTTGAGCTTTTCTTGTGAGAACTATGAGTTGGATTTTTGTTTTTAATTCCTTCAACACATGGTATTGATTTTATATTATTGCACCAGGATCTTTAGGCCATGAGTAGGTTTCATGAGCAAATTAGGTTGCAAATTAGATTGGGTTGGCAAATTAAAGTGCTTGTCATGCAATTTATTAAAATATGGATGAAAGCCACACAAAAGCTGGATAATTAAAGCTTCTATGGTTCCTAGGTTTTAATGTTCATTGATTCTTAATGCAGTGTCCCAAAATATTTTAATGAAACTAGACAAAATGATTAAGAATTATGCTAAAATTTCTTCACACCATCCTAAAAGCATCAAGTATTCTGTACTTGGAGATGGTGGTGTTGGACATCAAAAACTGGAAATCCAGATTCATTTACCAATTGGTAAGAATTTCAAGGGGTTTTTAAAGAGTTCACCAATGGCTTCATTTCCCCAGCTTTTAAATTTGTAATCATCATTTAGAGAGATCCATTGCTAAATATACGAATTTTAACTATCTGAACACTAAAATTATTATTGGAAATGCTTCTTTTTTTGTAATTTATTTTTTTATTGTTCATCAAACAAACATTTCCATAAGATGTATTTCAGACATTGTACATATATATCATATAATCATATATATCACAAATCTCCACGAAGTATTTATCTGAGGTATACACTTATAGAAAAGAGTGGAATGAAAAACAAGCAAAAGGAAAAAACTATGTACAGGTTGGAGTGAGGATGCTTCAATAGTTGTTACAGCAGGGATGTAAAGTTGAGGCTTTATAAAGCACTGGTAAGGACTCACTTGGAGTATTGTGAGCAATGATGGGCCCCTTATTTTAGAAAGGATGTGCTGAAACTGGAGATGGTTCAAAGGAAGTTCACGAACATGATACCAGGATTGAATACTGGTCGTATGAAGAGCACTTGATGACTCTGGGCCCTCAGAAGAATGAGGGGTGACCTCAATGAAACCTATCAAATGGTGAAAGGCCTTGATAGAGTGGATGTGGAAAGTTTCTAGAATCAGAGAATGCAGCCTCCAAATAGCAAAATATCCTTTTAGAATGGAGATGAGGAGGAATTTCTTTAGCCAGAGAGTGGTGAATCTGTGGAATTTGTTGCCACAAGTCTTTATGTACAATTAAGGCAGAGGTTGATGGATTCTTGATTGGTCAGGTCATGAAGAGATACAGGCAGAAGCCAAGAGCTTGGGGCTGAGAGAAAAACATGGATCAGCCATGATGAAATGACAAAGGAGACTCAATGGGCCAAATGGCCTAATTCTGCTCCTATATATTATGGTCTTAACAGTTAGTGTAACAATAAATTTGGCATCTGGGCCTAGTATCCCATTAAAGAGGTGCATATAAGCAACTTACAAATGACTCATTATTGAGCAGCTAGTTTAAAATATTTGTTCCTTTTATACAATCTAATTTTATCACCAGTCAGATGTTAAGATCTAATATCTATAACGGCCAGACCAGACACGAACAGGATGTGCAGAAGGTGCCATCTGCTAATAAAACTTTGGCTCTGGTCTCTGGGTTCAACCTTGTTGTTAAAAAACCTAGAATTAAAAGGCATAACTGTGCATTGAAAATGTTAAATATAAAGGCCTCTCAACGTGGCTGCTCTCTTTATGAGGAGTCAAGATGTTAACACCACCACCGATAGGGTATCAATCCAAAATGGAGATTTTACCAAGAAGGTTTGGCTTCTATTATCAATGTGCTTGGTGGGGTCCTGGGGTAGTGGGGGGGGGGGGGGTTAGGTTGATGAAAGCAATTATACATCTCTCAGAATGGTCAAACTGAGAAAATTTAACTGCACCTTTTCAGTCAGAACCATCAACCAATGCAGAAATGTTGAATTGGTGGCTTTCTTTGTTTTTATTACTGGTGCAAGAGAGAAGCGGTTCCTGGGGATTGATTTGGTTCTGAGATTTCTGAGGATCACCATGTTTAAGGATTTTGATATTCATATTTCAATGGCTTCATTCAGCTTGGAAAGATTTTTATCATTTATTAACCTTAGTGGTGATTTTTACCTTTCTTTGTGGCATATTTGGCTTCATATTTTTGTTGATTTAATTTCTGTAGTAATGTTAGTCTTTTTTGTATTTTTCTCTTCAATAACTGAATAACCGTAACCTTAGCTTTGGACCTGGAATGGGTGACTTTCGTAAAATGTAGAATAATCCAGCCCATGATGTCTGTGCAAAACATCATGTCAAATTAAACTAAATCTTTCCTGCCTGTACATAATCAATCTATCTCCACTGCCTGCATGTTCACATCTTGATCTAACAGTCTCTTTCCTCTCGGGTCTTATTAATTTTTTAAAATGTATTTTTAATGCCATTTCAGAATATGCAGAGAATGGTGGGGTATAGGCAGAAGAGATTTTGTTTAATTCGCCAGCAATTTCAGCACAGACATAAAGGGACAATGGGTCTGTTCCTATGTTGGACTCTTCAAATCAAATCAAGTTTAATTATCATTCAACCATAATAGATACAGTGAACGAAACAGTGATCTTCTGGGGCCAAGGTGCAAAACTACATAGTAGCACATTCAAAATTATGAGCAAAGAAGCATATTCATGCAAAAAAATATATACAGTATATCATCCAAGAACCTGAGCTACATATCCCGCAACTGATGGTAGTCTCCTAGCAGTGCACAGAGACATGCAACCCAGCCTGTCATTCAGCAGTGGGAAGGCAGCACTGATGGGAGAGACCAGCTCTACCGAGCACGACATGCTGCATTGCCTCCGGTATACCCTCACCTGGTCTGCAATAGTAGGCAAACCTGCAGCTTGAGGCCTAGTCCTCGCTACAATTGAGGCTACGCAGCTTCCACGTCATCTGTTGTCTACCAGACAAGGGTAACAGGCCTATGGCAGCTTACATTAACACTAGCCATCAGAGTTTTGCAGTATTCTATGTTCTAATTCCATCTCATAGAAGAGTTACTTTGAAAGTCCGAAGAGGTAGCAGTATGTTCACTGTATTTCAAAGGCTTCTTAAAGGAAGGAGTAGCATAGGTACAGTGGTCAGTGTGGACATGTTGGGCCAATCGGCCAGTTTTTCTAGCACTCAGCAACTCATTCAATATTTACAGTGCACCATCCAAAGAACTTCTTATATATATAAAAAATATGTTCAATTGTTTTTATCCCTGCTGTGACTTTTCTCTGTAAACAGAAGGATGCCATAATCTATTAGTTTCTGCTGGGAAGGTGAAATAAAGTGAGTATAGCTAGGAGACAGAGCTGACTTTTTATTTGTGGAGATACAGCGTGGAACAGGCCCTCCCTGCCCTTCGAGCCACGCCACCCTAACCCTAACCCAATCATGGGTCAATCTACAGTAACCAACTAACCTACGAACCCATATTTCTTTGGACAGTGGGAGGAAACTGGGGCACCTGCAGAAAAGCTACGGGATCAGGGGGAGAATGTGTAAATTCCTTACAGGCAGTGGCGGGAATTGAACCTGGGTTGCCTGTACTGTAAAGGGTTATTCCCAATCTCTAAGAATGCAGTTCTGTGCTATTAAGCCAGGACCTTACTTAATATGAGCCTCTACATTGAAAGTTCTTTTCCAAATATCCCAAGTGTAGCACTATTTCTGACACCTATCTCAAAGGCCATTCCAGCACCCTTCGCTGATGACTTCATATGGGAATTCAGCATGAGCACACCTATTGTAAGCCGTCCCAACACCGAACGGGCTACACAGTTTAGAATTCACTTCTTCCTTCAAACAGGTGCCCTTTACCTGCTAAGCATGGATGAAGCATTCCACATCTTTACCCTCTCTTTGTAAATTAGTATTTATGACCATATAAAGAAGTACTGGTTTTCCTGGATTTCTTGCTTTGGTTTTGGACCCTTTAGCTAGTCAAAGTTGTTAATTCTAAATTCTGGCTTTTACCTCAGCCATGATTGCTTAAAACTAAGAGCAGGAGCAATCTTTCCTGTGTGAGACTGGAAGGTTCCAGCACTCTTCTGAACAGCAGTGTATTTGTTTCCCTCAGATTAATCACAGTGCCTAAATAGTCTTTGCCTGAGAGCCTGTGAGGCTATTGCTGGTGGGCATGTGTTTACCAGACAGTTTTTTTTCAGAGCAAAAGGTAAGTACTGGTCAGACTCTTTTAATTCGTTGGTCCGTGACAAGAATAGGAGATCCGAACCGTTGGAGAGAGGTTTGTCTGATGGCCTGAAGCAACTGTCCGATCAAAAAGACATCTCTTGTGTTTCCTACACATTTAACTTCAATTCCCAGCTCAGACAAGGTTGATGCACCATCAGTCGTGAAACACCAACAATTACAGCTTACTGCCTCCACACACATCAGAAACTAAACACCTGAGTGCATCAATTACTGCTAATTTGTACGCAAAAGCTGTTTTATGAAAGAGACCTGATAAATCTGGAATTTATTTTCCTTACATGGTTCTCTAAGTACTTGTGCAATTTAACACTGGAGTAATTATGACAAAAACACAGAACAAATTAAGCCATTTGTGCTTAATTAATTATCATTTGGAAGCCTGAAAAAAACAGTGTGAAGGTCAGCAAACTGAATTTCTGCTAATTAATTAGCATTTTGACAGGTATTGCCTTATCTGTAGCCCTCTCGTGGTATGAGAGGCTCTGACACACTCACAAGAATGGTCAATTTGGGGGGGGTTACGGGAAGGTTAACAGCACCTAAGCTTCTTGCTGCGGCAACAGTCGGGACCTTGAGAGAAAGGATTAAAAAAAACTAATGGGGTGAGGATTAAATATAGCAATCAGCACAAAATTTCAAATTCGGATAAAATAAAAGTATATTGAATAAGTGTTTGCTTGCATTTATGATGCAG
The DNA here is from genome assembly GCF_030144855.1 of Hypanus sabinus. NCBI lineage: Eukaryota > Metazoa > Chordata > Chondrichthyes > Myliobatiformes > Dasyatidae > Hypanus > Hypanus sabinus. The sequence goes on from NC_082727.1 coordinate 54,170,293, forward strand.
AGTTCAACAATAAACCTTACTCTGTAATAGCTCACAGTGCTTTACCAAAATAATTGAAATGTTGCAGCCAGTATTCTATTATGTATTTAAATTTGTGTCTTCAGGAATCCCTGAAGAATAAAGCCAAAAGGTGATGATGATGATGATAGAGTAAAGGGTCCCATCAACAGAGAACAGATTCCCATCCAAGTTTGGAAATCTAGACATAATATGGATGGCTGAGTGACTGGAGTGGGTGCTCAGCAGGAGAACCCTCCCTTATCTTGTTGATCTGGCTCCACCATTGCAAAATAGGTGACATTTCAGAAGTAGAATGAGCTTCCTGTAGAAGTAGTAGAGGCCAGTTCAGTTGTGTCATTTAAGGTAAAATTGGATAGGTATATGGACAGGAAAGGAGTGGAGGGTTATGGGCTGAGTGCGGGTAGGTGGGACTAGGTGAGAGTAAGAGTTCGGCATGGACTAGGAGGGCCGAGATGGCCTGTTTCCGTGCTGTGATTGTTATATGGTTATTTGGTTATAGAAGTGTCCTGAATCAGCACAGCTTCTTGCAAAAACCATGGAACTGGACTCCATCATACTCTGACACGCCCTTCATACAGTCCACCAAACGATCTGTAATACCTCTCTGTATTCCTCCACATTAGCTTCATCATGAAGCCCTCCTGATTATGATCTCCATCTATGTTCTCTATGACAATAGAGGCATTTTCTCCTCCCTCTGGGCCAACTCCCACATTTGACTCTGGAAGCCTTATGTCTGATTGCAACTTGCTGTCTCTCCAAAAGTCACAAACCCTCTGACCTAATTTGACTACCTTTTATGGTACAAATTACTGAGGGTGTGATGACCCTGGGGTAAGGCAACAAGGTCATCTTCATCTGCCACCATTTGTTCCCACTTCTTTATTGCCTCATTACCTTCAGTCTCACATAAAATGCTGGAGGAACTCAGCAGGTCAGGCGGCATCTATGAAAATGAATAAGCAGTAGACGATTTGGGCTGAGACAGTTCATCAGGATGGGAAAGGAAAGGGGGAAATTCCAGAGTAACGAGGTGGCAGGATGGAGAGGAGGTGATAGGTGAAGCAAGGTGGGTGGGAAAGGTAAAGGGCAGAAGAAGAAGGAATCTGATAGGAGAGGAGAGTGGACCATGGGAGAAAGGGAAGAAGGAAGGGTACCAGGGGAAGGTGATAGGCAGCTGAGGAGAAGAAGTGAGAGTCCAGAGTGGGGAGTGGAAGAAGAGAGAAGGGGAAGGGGAAAAGACAAAATAGAGAAAATAAAATTACCATAAGGAGAAATCCATGTTCATGCCATCAAGTTGGAAGCAACCTACAAGGAATATGATGTATTGCTCCTTCACTCTGAGAATGGTTTCATTGTAGTGGAAGAGGGGGCCATGAACTAACATGCCAGAATAGGAATGGAGATAGGAACTTAAACGGTTATGTCAGATGAAGCAAAGTGCTCATCAAAGTGGTCCCTCAATTTAAGTTGGGTCTCACCATCGCAGAGGAGGCCACATCAGGAGAACTAGATACAATAGACAACACCAAAAGATTCACAGGTGAAGTGTTGCCTTACCTGTAAGGACTGTTTGGGGCCCTGAATGGAGTTGAGGGAAGAGGTGAATGGGCAGGTGTAGGATTTCTCTCTCTTGCAGGGATATATACCAGGAGCGACGGATGGGAAAGGGAATCGCCAAGAGAGCAACCCCTGCAGATGGGTAAAGATGTGCTTGATAGAAGGATCCTGCTGAAGATGGCCATTCACTTCCACCCTCACCACAGCTGCCCATAGAGGGGGAAGAAAGAAATGCAATTTCCCTTCATTTACCATGCAAAGAGAAGAAAGCAGAGAGAGAACCCTGCAGACTCTGGGCACCATCTTCTAATGGTGGACTGATGGGGCTAATGACTCAGTGGGACCTTTCTCCTCGCATGTGCCCCCGGTATTAGATCATCTTCTTCTCTTTCTGAAGATCTGAGAGCTTGCTACTTTTCTCCTGGAACCTCCATCTCTTCCATTTGTAGTCACTGTCTAACAATGTGCCTTTAAAAGCTGACACCCTTGTCCAATTGAGAAGTGACACCAGTTGCATTGATCTGAGGCTACTCATAAATGGGCCATGTACGTCATATATCACCACACCACAGTCACGTCACTTGCACATAGGTGGACCCAACTTTACAATGATTTGGAGTTGACCCAATCTGACACTATCATTACACATGAAAATATTGAGCACATTGATTGAGGAAAAATGAAATGCAATTTTCAGGCAAGACAAGTGAGGACCATTGCTTTAGAACTGTAAGTCCCATCTGGGGACAAATTGGCATCTGATGTCCACCCCTTTGGAGACCTTCAGGTGAAGATGTTAGATACTGTATAACTCACCATAAAAAAAATGGAAACTGGTGCACAAGGGAATTTGGTGAATTGGAAAAAAAGATTAATGTGATATTTTACAAAAGTTTTAATTTACAATTATTTAATTTAATCACTAACAAAAATCATTTATTTTGTGAAGCAAAAGATATTTTTAATGAAAGGATGAGTTATTACAATCAGGGTAACAGATGAATAAGTTCGTAGTTAATGTCCCTACAAGAGTACAGGCTTATTGGCAACCACATGACACTTCCAACCACTGCACGGAACTGACCGGGTGAACTCTGTACATAAAATGAAAACCCAGACAAAGTGTGATAGAGTAGACCACTGAACTAACACATGGATTGTGCGGAATATCTTGGACCAGTTGGTACTGTGGGCATTACGTCAAATAGGGTCTGTTGCACACTGTGCAATTTCACTCTCTCAAGAAAACAGCTCTTGTCTTCAGCATCAGGAAAACCAGCTGGAGTACAATTGTGTGAAGTGAAAGGCGAACTAAAGAGGCAATCTGAACCTTTCTGCTCGGGCTGTTCATAAAGAGCTAATTTTTATATGATGCCATAACAAGGCAAGAGAAAGTGTGGACTTGGGGGTGATGGGATTTTCTGATTCTAAACCCCCATTGCGCACAATTCCACACTTTCCCTTACCTTGTCTGTGATTTTTCAGTGTTAAATTGTCTGCTTGGTTGCAAATCATTCTACAGTATAAAGAAATGTGAACTGATCACTCGTACGTTCTCCCAATGTGCATTGTCTATTTGTTCCTACAGAGTGCTTTGCTCATTAAATCCAGGTACTTGGCGAAGGCTACTGATTTTCTCCAGAGATTGTAAATTGCAGAATGACTTTGTGCAGTTTTGAGTTTAGTTAAGTTAGGTGCGGTCTACACCACTTTGGAATAAGGACAAATAATAGACATGACTGACATCAAGCCCTGCAGACATCGGCAGAGTGACAGTGGAGAGAGTATAAATGAGAGTTAGCAGTGCGTTTGATTGCAGCACCTTCTGTGGGGTCAGCCAAAGGTATCATTGTCTTTGTTAAATGTATTTTTTTGCAATTGTAAGACCCTGCTGGACAATAAGAACTTAAAGTAGGTTACTGCGGTTATAGCCCATCAGTGAATCACTCATTGGCCGAGTAACTGAAGGAGCTGGGCTTGGTGCGGATCATGCACAAAGTACAGTACTGTGCAAAAGTCTCAGGCACGTGTTTATAGCCAGGATGCCAAAGACTTTGCACAGTCCTGCATTTGTCAACGTGGAGCAGGCAGCAAGTTTGTAAATCTGGCGGGAGTAAGGAATGTTGGGAATGGCAAGTGTGGAGTGCCACGGGAGGAGTGTGGGATGGGTGGCAGAGAGGTAGTGCCGGGACAGGTTGGTGCGGGTGCAGATACACCCAGCCCTGAGGTCATATGATTCGAAGTCAATTGGTTAGTTGATCATTCCAAAATGTCTCTCCGGTGCTTTCCATTCCCTCCCCTCTCCCTTCCCTTTTCCCAATCATGATTCACCTTTCCCTGCCCCCTTCCCACTCTCAGTCCATAATAGCGACCCATATCGGCATCAGGTTTAAGATCACTAACATATGTCATGAAATTTGTTTTTTTGTGTGTGGCAACATTGCAGCACAATACATAAAATTACTATAGTACTGTGCAAAAGTCTTAGGCACCCCGGCTATATATATGTGCACGGTAGTGTAGATCTTTCTGGATATAAAGATGCCACCTTTTCTGATTGTTTTCAACCATATGGATTTTGTGATAATGATGATAATGGTGAACCTGCTGGCATTCATTGTCATTACTCTGTGAAATTGACAGCAACTTCAGAATTTACACACTTGTGAAGTCTCCAATTTGCTCGCTGATAATGGTGCTCCTCAACAGGCTGCCATGAATTGACATACAAGTGAGGTATTTACAACCTAGTTCCACTTAAGATAACTTGAAAATCATGTAGTATGTCTCATGTGGTCTCAGCGAGTTTTAATAGCATATAGTCCAATCATTACTGCTCAATAAATTGTCTCTGCGCTGACTGGCAGAAACATCAAAAATGGAAAAGGAATGAAGTTCATCTCATTCTTGATCCTTTTCCTTTCAAATGTCATAAAACTCTTCTTATTTGCTCCATGCAATGAAACTAACAATAAAAATTAAAATTAGCAATAAACTTGGCAAGAGGGCCAGAAGCAATAGGCGAAAAATATATCGTCACGTATTAAGTAGTTTGGACTACTGCTGTTAGGATGTTGAAAATAGGGCGATTGCAGTTTTCAAAAGGAAGATGAATAAATACCAGAAATATTGCAAAAACAGGGGGTAAGTATTAAATGGAATAGAGTAAGTAAATTTCTCTCTCCAACAGCTAGTGCTTTTTAACAGGTTGAATGGTCTAATTCTGTAATTCTTGGGCAAAGTACGACCCAAAATTTTCATGTAAAATAAAGTGGGCACTTGAGATGGAGAGAGGCCTTTTGTTTACACAGCTTGTCTGTGGAAAACAAAACCAGCTGGAAGAATACAAGTTAATTTTCATCTCTGTTGCTATGTAAATGACAAGGGAAGGGGGAAATGGCACGGTTTAGGATGATATATCCGACTGTCGCATGTTACATGGTGGGTGACAACATATGTCATTTGATAAATTTCAGCTCAGCTGCATATTTTTCCCAAATTTTAATCATTAAATTCAGATGGTCTATTCAGATCAAAGGCAGGTCCTGCAATTCTACAAATGGACTGAGCAGCCGCGAGTGGATGATGGTAACAACGAGGGTCTAATTCTATACGAGAACACTTTGATCCTATTTGTGATTCAAATGCATCACAGGTTATTTTAAAGCCTTTATTTTATCTGTGGGACCATTGTTATGGTCATCGAAATAACATAGCAACCACGAAGCCTTACTGTTGTAACTATGGTGCTCCCATGACTGTCATTACCACAATTCTATCAGAACATGTTAAATAGACTACAAAATAGAAATGCAATATAGGGAAGTTATACTTAAGTTGTTACTCATCTCCATGGTGGGTCTTGTTACAATTACATGCTCCTGCTTCTTTTAAGGCCCATTGTGATTTTCCCATAATATAATAAGTGTTACAAAATTGTTATTCTATAGTTTAAGATATTGAGAGAGAGAGAGAGAGAAAAAATGTTTTGAATTGCAATAATACAGGTAACACTTGGAGCATGAATTTTATTAAACATATATTTTTGGGAGAAATCAAGTTAGATTTTGTTTGGTCTTACTGACACTGTAACTGAGAGTTGGTGAAGTTTATACATATAAAATGAAATTGGGGAAAATATGGAACTTGATTGCTGCCACATGATTGTGTGGCAGAAGCTTCAAGCACACATGATGGATAGGAGAGTGACAGAAATTATAGCAACCCACTTTATTTATAGGAGACATTCAACTAAACTCCAGTTACATTTCTTCATGAGGTTGATCTGCATTGGTGGACTCTTTCTGTGCACTAACAATTTTCCAAATGCCAGGCTAGGAATTAGACTTGGGAATTAAAACGGCATTCAAAGAGCTTTCATTTTCAGTGACAGTCTTCACCGTCTCTTAGCGTGGAGCTTCACTGTCTGTCAATGTAATGCACTCTTCTAATATACTGTGAGTTTGGATTTCAGTGGAAGATGTACACAGGACCATGTGGTCCAAAGACAGGTAGCTGGACAACCTTGAAATAGACAGAACATCTATTTCATTGTCAAGGTAGAGTAATAACATTATTGCCACAGTGATGTTCTAATTATATTCTGCGTGTAGTGAGCTGAGTGACTTTGGGAAGACGTGGCAAAGATGAGGTGAGTGTGGAAAGTTGGGGATATGTTTCTGATGTGGGATTGGTTTCTGTGTTCTGTGTGGGAGTTCCTCAGTGTGAGTGCTGGTGCTGTGGCCACTCCAGGACAGGGTTGAATTGCTTTAGTGAGCTCATGACATTTCTTCTATGCCGTTCCATGGTGCCACTTCTGCTGTCGTCTCCTCCTTACGTCCACCGACCGTTGCACACAGGATAAAGCTCCCCACTGAAGAGTCTCTGTCCTGCATTATCCACTTTGCAAACATCTCAAATGACAACGGTGCCTAAAAGAAACTTGCAAATGCTGGAAATCATAAATAAAACAGATTTGCTTCAGGTATTCAGCAGATCAGGCAACATTTTTGGAGTGAGAAACAGTTCACATTTCTGAGCATTGACCTTTCAACAGAACAGGAAAAGTGAGAAGGCAAGTCTGTTTTAATTTGCAGAGAAGATGAGCAGTGAAGAGAATCAGAATAAATTGGAGACTAAGGTTGTATAGATAAAAATAAGCTTTTGATGCCATCAAGCAGTGGCTGATAATGCATGTTAATCATAGCTGATCTGCTCAGGGGAGTATGAATAGAGGAAGATGAGGGGGGGGGTTATAGAAATAATGAAATATTGCACTGGAACTGTGATTTGCAGGAGATGGTGTTTGCTGGAAATCTGAAATCAAGAGAAAAATGGAAAGACTCATCAGATCAGGTGACATCTGAGAAGGGAGGACAAAGTAAGCTGACTTTCCATGTATCTGTTCAGACCTAGCCAGCTCTGACACAAATAGAAAAGGTTGACTTTCTGAAACTTTTGAATTCAATATTGAGTCCTGAAGCGAAAGATAAACTACTGTTCTGCTAGCTTCACGTGGGCTCCATTGGAGTAGTATAGGAACTGAAAGGTAGAGAGGTCAGAGTGAGAATGCAGTGGAGTTTCCAAGTGGAAGCTCAGGGTCACACTTGCAGAACAGTCGCCCAATCTATGTTTGTTTTCTCCAGTTGTGGAGGCAACCACATCAGGAAAACTGATCACGCAACAAAAACTAAATTAGAAGAAATGCAAATGAATTGCCTTTATCTGGATGACAGTTGGAGTCCCTCTCTATTGGAAAAGGCTGCTATTGCATCAAAAAATGCCATGAGAAGGGGAGTTGGTACTAGAGGTGGCAGCAGACCAGGAAGTCACTAAGGGAACAATTCCTTCAGAGCAACACACACAGAGTGTGGAGGAACTCAGCAGGCCAGGCAGTATCTATGGAAAAGAGTACAGTCTACATAAAGGGGCGAAACTTGTCTGGCCTGCTGAATTCCTCCAGCATTTTGTGTGTGTTGCTCAGATTTCCAGCACCTGCAGATTTTCTCTTGTTTGTGTTTGAATCCCTTCAGTGTGCTGAAAGAGGATGAGAGGGAAGATGTGCCCCCAGGGAATCTCAAAGTGAAAGAAAATACAGAAGATGATTCAGAATATGGAGGCTTGCTTGAATGAATGTGGGTTATCCACACAGAAGAAACTGAATTTCTCGTCCAGCATCTCTTTGTATAAGTGCACTGACGACATTCAGTTCCTCTTCACGTCCACCTCTCTTGACCCTCCAACATCCTGATATGGAGAAATAAATATTTCCTCTGACTTAAATTGAAAAAAAACAAAGCCACTTCTTTCAACTACCTTACAAAGTCTATTCCCTAACCGTTAGTTGCAACGCATTCCTCAGCATTAGTCCTTGACTGAACCAGACTCTTTGTAGTCTTGGAGTCGTACCTGAGCCTGGGTGAAATATCTGAGCCATCGCGAAGGTGTCACCACAAAGAAGGCCCAACAGCACCTCTACTTTCTTGGAAGTTTGCTTAGATTCAGTATGCCACCAAACTTTGACAACTTTGACAAACTTCTATAGAAACACAGTGGAGAGTATCTTCTATAGAAACACCAGTCCCGAAAAATAGAAAAGACTGCACAAAATGGTGGATTCAGCCCACCCCCATACCTGGCCGATCATTGAGTACATTCATATGGAGTGCTGCTACAATAAATCAGCATACACCATCAAAGACACAACCAACCAGGCATGCCCTTATCTCCTTCTACCATCAAGCAGGAGGTACAGGAGTTTTAGGACCTTCAACACTAGGCTCAGGAACAACTACCATACAACCATCAGGCTTCCAAACAGCATGGATAACTTCATTCACCACTACTTTGAACTGATTCTATGACTTACAGACTCACTTTCAAGGGCTCTTTACAACTCCTGTTCTCAGTATGTATAATTTTTATTTGCACAATTTGTTTCCTTTTGCACAAGGTAGTTTATCAACCTTTGTTCATAAATTCTATCGTTATTTTCCTGTAAATGCCTGCAAGAAAATGAATCTCAAGTAGTAAATGGTAACATATACTTACTTTAAAAACTTCACTTTGAACTTTGAAAATATATTTCTACCTTTGCTACATCTCAAGACTGCCTGCACTCATTTACCTCTAAATTTAATTTAATCTGAAAAACTAACTGGGATTAACCAAAATGTGCTGACCATGCTTACACTTGCATGGTCACCCCATGATTACTGGTCTATTTTAGTTCCTGGTTAAGCAGTCACATGATATTAAAATGCTTATCCTTATTTTTGAATTCTTCCATGGCCTCATCTCCTTCATCTTCTCCAGCCTTTAAAAGCTTTCAAGACACTATATTCCAGTTCTAGTGTCCTGAAAATGGCCAGTTTTAATTGCAACTTCCATTGGCACCAGCCTTTAGCCTTTTCACCTCCCAATTTCTGTCTCCTCAGAGTCATAGTGAAGTACAGCACAGAAACAGGCCCTTTGGCCCATCTAGTCCATGCCAAAGCCATTTAAACTGCCTACTCCTAATGACCTGCTCCGGGACCATACCCCTCCCCTCGGTACCCCTACTATTCACGTACCTATCCAGACTTCTCTTAAACATTGAAACCAAGCTTGCATGCACCACTTGTGCTGGCAGCCCACTGCAGACCCTCACAACCCTCCAAGCGAAGAAATTTCCAATCATGTTTTCCTCCAAGTTAACCTCCAAGTTCATAAAGCCCTGGATGGCATAATTATACTTAATTGTTTCTTTAATTTCAAATTCAATTTCTGGAAGTTCCTCAAAACCAACCTGCGGATTTCTTGGAACTGACCTTTCTTAACACATTCTCTGTCACTGCCCTGACGCTCTAGGTCTTGCTCTTGAGAGCCTTGCTTTTAATAAACAGCTTTGCAAAGTTTGCTGTCCTGGATGGATACGAGTCAACAAAAAAGAGTGCACGAATCCAACATATCAAACCACCTTGAGCCAGAGATGGTCTGGGTGGGTAAGAGAAGGGGAAGATGTGCCAGATGGATCATGAACATGTAATTTTCAAAGCATCTTCTCACAACAGCTTCCCCACTTCCTTTTCCCAATGTGCTTTTTTAAATGGATCCTGCCGTGTTATCCCATATTCCTAGTGCATGGTTTACTTTCACAGTCTAAAAGTTCCTGCCCCTCATTGTGCCCTAACAGAAATGGCTGTTTGCCTCGCTGCATTCCTGATTGATGCTAGGTGAGGTTAAAACAAAATATTCTGCTGGTCATGGGAACAAGAAACACAATCACAGGCACCCAGCTCACTGCTGCCATTGAAAGGAGAATGTGGATTAAGATGGAAATTTTAAGGCGCATGCCATTTTAGAAGCATTTGTTATAGTAAACAGCTATAAATTTTTTTCACTCTTGCATTTATGATTAAAGATTCACTTACAACAAGAATCTTCTCACATAATTCTGAGGAATGTCACAGGAGATGTGGCTATTCTTTTGAAGCCTTCTAATCTGTAGCAATCACAGATTACGGGTTAATGGGTTTCATGAACTTAATTTTCAGAGATAACTGACAATTTGTAATTAAATACATTGATTAGTTTGAAGGTCATTTGTAATTGCACTGCAAACACTAAACCATTTTGTGGTTTTACTAAATGTACATAGCAATTCCTAGGAGAATCTTTCCCACCTTTTTAATTGTCCTGCCAGTTCATCCTGCAGAGCCAAAATGTCTGCAGCAGCTAAGTGCAGACATGAACCTTCTGAAAGAAGCAAGAAACTGCTATTTGTAGTGGAAAGAGGAGCTTTTTGCTTAAATTACTAAAAAAAAGACACCTTTCCCTATGAGGATTTAAGCTCTTCTAGCTCTAGCATGCAAAAAATGTGTTAGTTTTTTTCTAAATAGTACTTCCTCCAACTATATTTTTTCCATCTTGTCTTTCCTTTTTTGGATAAAATTCCAAACGTGTTGGTAGGTTTGTATTGATTGGTAGGCCAAATAAAAGCCCACTAAAAACAAATTCTTTAGCTGATTAAATAGCACTACTGGTGTATTTACATAATACCAATGGCTTTATAATATGACCCATTATCAGTGATTTCTGAAGGGCTGATGATTATCAGAAATTAGTATGCCTGAAAAAAGTATTTTAAATTTATAAAATGACTAATTTCTGTGATTATAAAAATGCATTTTGGATCTATTAACTACACTATTAACTGCTTATTGAGGTAGTCAAGCCAAGTTATTGTCATGTGCACGACAGTGGGGTACAATACAATGATAAACTTCCTTGCAGCAGCATCACATGCATGTGAGTACAGACGAGAGACAGAACATACACTCAGTGGACACTTTATTAGGTACAGGAGGTTTCTAATAAAATGGCCACTGAGCGTATTTCTATATGTTAGTGATCTTCCGCTGCTGTAGCCCAATCACTTCAAGGTTTGACAAATTGTCATTCGGAGATGCTCTTCTGTACACCACTGTTGTAATGTGTGGTTATTTCAATTGCTGTCACCTTCCTGTCAGTTTGAACCAGTCTGGCCATTCTCCTCTGAGCTCTTTCATTAACAAAGCATTTTCGCCCACAGAACTGCCCCTCACTGGATATTTTCTTTCGTTTTTTGCAACATTCTCTATAAACTCTCGAGAAGGTGGTCCCGACCTTTTTTATGCTTTGCACGCCTACCATTAACAGAGGGGTCCGTGGACTCCAGGTTGTGAATTCCTGCTCTAGCGATTGTCATGTGAAAAAATCCCAGGAGATCAGCAGTTTCTGAGATAGTCAAACCACTTCACCATGGCACTAACAATCATTCCATGGTCGAAGTCACTTAACTCACATTTCTTCCCCATTCTGATGCTTGGTTTCAACAACTGAACCTCTTGGCCATATCTGCATGCTTTTATGCATTGAGTTGCTGCCACATGATTGGCTGATTATATATTTGCATTAATGAGTAGGCGTACATAATTAAGTGGCCGCTGATTGTAAATTACACAGAAAATTTTTCCATACAGTGAAAAGTATGCAAAAGCACCACCTTATTACAAGAAAACAAAGACGCAGGCAGGGACAAGCCGATGGAAGTGTAAGAGGTGGTCCAGTGTTCTATAGCTATGGAAGGGTTAGGGTTGTGCAGGCAGTTTCGAGAACCTGATAACTGCTGTAAATTAGCTGCTCCTGAACCTATTGTTTTGGGACCTCAGGCTTCTCTACCTCTTGCCTGACAATAGCAACAAAAGAGCATAACCTTGATGGTGGAGATCCTTAATGATGGATGCCACTTTTTGGAGGCAGCAGATGCCATCAATGATACTCTGCACTGTGGCCTCCTGCAATCCTGTACTGTACCAGACCATGATGCAACCAGTCCGAGTAAACCTGGCCAGAACGTTCACACAACGTAACATAGGCCATTCCCTGTGCAGACTTGTTCTGGGATATTAGCAGTCTGCTGACAGGAACAGCACCAGATCTGCAGCTCCAAAAATCATCATGGACCTTCCAAAAGAAGTAGGCCATGGTCTTCTGGTTCTTTGACCTTCTATGTGGCCTCTTTGGAATCACCGATCAGAGAAAGAGCCAGGCAGAACTCCAAGTCATTACTTCCTAAGATGGGACATGTCTTCAGAAACTGAAGCAAAAGATCTAGGCTGGTTCCTTTCATCTCATAACTGACGTAGGATTTTTTTTAAAGCAAACACGAGGAAATCTGCAGATGTTGGAAATTCAAGCAACACACACAAGATGTCGGTGGAACGCAGCAGGCCAGGCAATATCTATAGGGAGAAGCATTGTTGACGTTTCAGGCCCTATAGATGCTGCCTGGCCTGCTGCGTTCCACCAGCACTTTGTGTGTGTTGTAGGATTTTTTTTTGGCCAAATCCCTTGCAGTAAGACTGGGAAAGAGGTCTAACATAAAGAGAATCTACCTGCTTTCCTCTCTACAAAGCAAAATATCAGTGCCCAGAATCACTTACTTTTCTTGAAGCTTGATGGTGGCTGCTGGGTTCCAGAATGGAATAAAACATGTTCAGCTGAGGTGCCACAGGCTGTGACACCACCTCTTTGTGTTGCCTAGCCTTTTCATTGAGCTTGTTATTGTTATTCTAAATGACAGTTAGAACATCCAGACGTTTCTGCTAATAGGGAGGGAATCTGTTGCTATGCTTACTTTAAAACAAGAGACCTGAAGGTATTTTCATGTTTATTGGTGTTGAGTATCATGGGAATAATGATGAGCAGATCAGTTGTATTTATAAATGCTGCCAGTGGTGAGAAGAGACAGGTTTTGGTATTGATTTTATTCTTTTAATGTAAAAGTACCTTAAAAGCTAGCCAAAGGACATGGAAATCTGCTTGCTTTTAGTTCCTGAACTCGGAACATCAGGCAGTGGGGATAAACTGGATTTTCAGAGAAAGAAGCTTTACAATAATAGTTTACCTCTGGTTGACCTTATGATCCTCTAATGGAGAGTTACAGAGCAATATTACATAACCCTGTCAACTGCCCATGGGGAAAGAATGGTGCATAGTATGGGTGGATATTTTTTAAAGTATGGAAAGTAACTAAAAACTGAAGGAGTATTCTAAAGAGGCTTTTAAAAGGGATATTTTGTTTATATATTTTTAATGGATTTTAAGAGACACAAAATGGTAAAGAAACTCAGCAGGTCAGGCAGCATCTATGGAAGGGAATAAGCAGTCGATATTGCGAACCAAGATCCTTAATCAGGATTGGAAAGGAAAGGGGGGGACCAGCCAGAATACAAAGGTGGGGAGAGAGGAAGGAGTTCATGCTGGCAGGTGATAGGTGGAACCAGCTGACGGAGTTTTGAAGTTTCAGACTGAGTGCGTTGCTCTAGAATTCCAGCATCTATAGAATATTTTGTGTTTTTCGTTCTTAGTTGCCTGATAGAGAGGTACAATTGCTTCACCAGTACAGAGAGTTTAATCTTTTAGTGCAGTACTTTAGCAGAGTGACCAATTTTACATCTACCTAATATCTCCAGGCAGTACAAGAAACTAAAACACTGATGTGCCTCAACCACTTCATCATCGGCTGTCATCGTCTTAGTCATTTCATATTAGTTCTGAATATAATGACCAAACTGCTGTATTCTTTATCATATTTAAAACTTCGTATTAATGAAAGTGATCATTTAACCTGTCACAGTGTGAAATATTAGGCCAAATTTGCCGCAGAAGAAATATGATATTTAAAGTTTTAGGAATTCTAAGTTTTGTTTGATTTACTTGACTTTTTATGAAATAACCAGCAAATTTTCCATGGTGAGGCTCATTATCAGTCAAAGGTTTTGCTGTTGTAGATGAGAATTCTTAGAAATGTAGTTTTTATTTTTGTCCTGAGTGCAGTGTGAGTAATTTAGAATATCTTTTTAATGTTACAAGGTCTCGTGGTCTTCTTTCATTAATTAGAGGACAGATACTGTTCTGAAGTCAATTGTTTCTTTACAGTTTAGCATTGGTTCATTTTGAGGAGGCATTTGAGCATAAGAAAGACAAATACCAGAAGCTGGTAGAGAAGTGCCGGAGATGGGGTGGAGGGCATAAAGCAAGCCAGTCGAGGTGGGGTGTAGAAGTTTTGCTGGCTGCTCGCTGTGCTGAACCTACTCTCTCCTTGGCATAATGGAGGTTGCAAAGAAAAGAGCCGTCAGGACCATCACTGTCGCCCGGTAGCTCTCACATCGACAGTGATGAAATGCTTTGAGAGGTTAGTTATGACTAGACTGAACTCCTGCCTCAGCAAGGATCTGGACCCAATGCAATTTGCCTATCGTTACAATAGGTCAACGGCTTGCTACACAGCTTTAGACCACCTAGATGACACAAGCACCTACATCAGGATGCTGTTCATCAACATTATAGCTCAGCATTTAATACCATCATCCCCACAATCCTGATTGAGAAGTTGCAGAACCTGGGCCCCTGTACCTCCCTCTGCAATTGGATCCTCGACTTCCTCACCGGAAGACCATAGTCTGTGCGGATTGGTGATAACATATCCTCCTCGCTGACGATCAAAACTGGTGCACCTCAGGGGTGTGTGCTAGGCCAACTGCTCTACTCTCTCTATACACATGACTGTGTGGCTAGGCATAGCTCAAATACCATCTACAAATTTGCTGACCATTGTTGGTAGAATTTCAGGTTGTGACAAGCAGGCATACAGGAGCGAGATATGCCAACTAGTGGAATGGTGCCACAGCAACAACCTGGCACTCAATGTCAGAAAAATGAAAGAGCTGATTGTGAACTTCAGGAAGGGTAAGATGAAGGAACACATACCAATGCTCATAGAGGGATCAGAAGCGGAGAGAGTGAGCAATTCCAAGTTCCTGGATGTCAAGATCTCTGAGGATCATACCTGGTCCCAACATATTGATGTAGTCATAAAGAAGGCAAGACAGTGGCTATACTTTATTAGGAGTTTGAAGAGACTTGGCATTCAACAAATACACTCAAAAACTTCTATAGTGGACAGCATTCTGACAGGCTGCATCACAGTCTGCTATGGAGGGACTACTGCACAGGACTGAAAGAAGCTACTGAAGGTTATAAATCTAGTCAGCCCCACCTTGGGCACTAACCAACAAAGTACCCAGTGCATCTTTAGGGAGCGGTGTCTCAGAAAGGCAGCATCCATAATTAAGGACCTCCAGCACCCAGGGCATGCCCTTTTCTCACTGTTACCATTAGGAAGGAGATACAGAAGCCTGAAGGCACACACTCAGCGATTCAGGAACAGCTTCTTCCTCTCTGCCATCTGATTCCTAAATGGACATTGAAGCTTTGGACACTGCCTCACTTTTTTTTAACGATATACTATTTCTGCTTTTTTGCACATTTTAAAAAATCTATTCAATACATGTAATTGATTTACTTGTTTATTTACTGTTTTTCTCTCTCTGCTAGGTTATGTATTGCACTGAACTGCTGCCGCTAAGTTAACAGATTTTACGTCACGTGGCAGTGATAATAAACCTGATTCTGATTCGGAGGCTGCTGAGCGGGTCTCCAGAGATGGCTATGGATCAAGAGGTGTGACCCGTGGACCAAAGTTGCTGGGACACAAGCTGGAGCCTGATCAGCCCTGGCTGGGTTGCCTGGGCGAGAGCGTCTGATGCTGAAAGACCTAAAACACCCAATGACCCCGGGTTACATTACTGGTGATGAGTCTCAGTGCATTATCTTGGCAGCATTATGGATTACATTTGGTTCTGAAACAAAGTGTCATGCCTGTAGGTTTTAACACCTGGAGTGTGCCATTCAAAACTTTGAAATGCAAAGGTGAGGGGAGATTACACCTTAAAGATGTTTTGAAAGCTTTTGGGACAATGCTACCAGAAGCCACTCCTGTAAAGAGTAAAGCAGATTATGCTCCAAATAATTGCAAACAGTAACTTTATTTTGCTCTTGCTGCTACCTGTGAGGATTTTATACGTTCTCCCCATGACTACATGCATCTCCTCCCACATTCCAAAGATGTACCAGTCATTGTAAATTGTCCCATGATTAGCATAGGATTAAACTGGATGATTGTTGGGTGGCACAGCTCGAAGGGCAGGAAGGGCCTACTTAGTTGTGTATGTCGATAAAATAATTGTACATACTCTCCAGTACATACACCTGGAATGGACAAAACCATTCAACCCACCTAGACTGATCTACCAAGAGCAGTGAGAGAAGTTCCACTCCACCGTTCAAAGTGCGCATTATGGAATCTATGGCAAGGAATAAACAGTTGACATTTTGGGCTGAGACCTTTCGTCAGGACAGATGCTGCCTGATCTGCTGAAATCCCCCAGCATTTTGTATGTGTTACTTTGGATTTCCAGCATCTGCAAGTTTTCTCGTGTTTGCCACTACGTAGACTATACAAGCAGGATCAGAATTAGACTGTCACACAAAATATCTCACCCACAAGTCTAAATTTAAACTGATATCAATCAATCACAATTTCTATACTGATATTCAATCAGTTCCATTCTACACTGAATGGTCACTTTGGTGTTATAATGGTGTGGTTTGGCCAATGTAGTACAAATGATTATTATTCTAAGGGCCCATTTAGATTCTGCAGTTGACGATGTTAACAGGAAATCAGCAAGGCAGAATCCAGCTTGCCTTGCTTAGCCAGTGTGTGTGTGTGGGTTAGGAAAAAGCTCTGTAAATAACTGTACATTTTGTTTATCGTTTTTTAGAATATGTGCATTGCTAAGTCAAGTATTTATTATGCAGCTCTACTTGTCTTGAGAACATAGGGCTTCTGCTTAAACCATATAAACACAAGCATGCATACAAATGCATTAAAGTGTTTTTCAACAATTCTAAATTGATATGATTGTGATTGGAGAGGGAGACTCTGTTCCCCCACTTGAATGACAGCATGTTTAATGGAAAACTCTTAGTTTTTTGAACTGCGGTGTCATTGGACTGTTTGGCAAACTGCTATCACCTTCAAGAACATTAGCCAATATTAAAGAATTTCACTTTTTTCCATTTACTAAATTGAGATTTTAATGTCAAGGTCTGTATTTAAAAGTTCATTGATACAATGTCAGAGTTGCAAGGTTATGGGATTAAATCTCACAGAGAAAATTATACAAAGATAATCAGATTTAAAATTTGTTACATTACATAACTTGTATTTTGCTCGAGAATGTGGCATCAGAGTTCTGTGTGGTTACAACAGAATGCAATGTATTTCATTTAATTATTTCTCCTGTGCATTGGTGCATTTTTTAGATTTTAAGAACTACATGTAATTTAAAATTTTAAGCGTGTGAAATTCCAAGTAACCTGATGAGACAGGAATAAACATCACTGATTAACACAGGCGTCAAAACACGTGTTACTTAGAATCACTTGAACCAATACAACAGGATGAAAATAGGCAATAAATTTTGTCAATTAGGATAACTTCAATAAAGGTGAGGAGGCATCTGTGATCTTTTATGTGATAAAGTGCTTTCTCGATGTTTGTGTTAGATACTTATGCACTTAAACAAAGCAGTATCAACTCGATGGGCTGAATGACTTAATTCTGCCCCCATGTCTTACAGTCCTATAAGCCCTAAAGGGAGCCATTAACCACACTCTAGCATGCTTAAATGTCAACAACCTCCTCTCCCCAATTCACTTCCCTTCTACCAATGTAATAAAATGTCTGCATTGGATATTTCCAACACAATAAACCATTTCACACACTGTAGTATTTTGTCAAAGTAGTGCACTTGATTCTTGAAGTTTGCTTTCTAAATGTTTTTAAACTGCTTTCAAGAACAGCTCGGATGTTTTAATAATAAATACAAACTTATGCATTGTTCTGGTCAACTATTTAGATATTTATGTACAATTTTTAGTATTGTATGTTTAAACTTGTAGTTGTTTTATTCATGGAAAAAAAACCCTGCAAACAAGATACAGTGGATTCCGGTTAAGTGGTCCTTTGGTTAATCATGGCATCCACTTATTTGGCACAACTGTTCAAGAACAAGAACTAATCAAGAAAATAGCTGGGGTTCTTCATTTATTTGGGACACTATACCACTTACTTAGGACAAGAGACCATTCCTGAATAGTTCCTAACATCAGACATGCTTAGAGAGGATGGTTTTTAAATCTTTGTCTGGTCTTGTTGGCATGCCACATTCCATCTGCAAGGTAAGCATTCTTAATGGAAAAACTTGTACAGGATATCTGCTGGGCACAAAGCCAACAGGCAACAGTTTAGGCATAACATCTTCAAATTTGTTCAGAAAATTCCTACTGGAGAAATCCCAAACTATCAAACCTATGCAGCAGAATTTATTACTTTAATTTTTTATATATCACCAGATCTTTTAATTAAAACATTTAATAGTTTGGCTTGTTGACAACCCTGGCAGATGTTTTATATATCCCATTGCCCCAGTGTCATGCATGATGTCTTCAGAGTTGGACCATTGAAAAAGAAATCATCACTCGGTTATCTTTCTCAGCTGCATTTATAAAGAAAGTTTGGAAATACATGGAGTGATTTCTTCCCCTCCTTCATCTCATGCAGCCACCGTACTGTGCAAAAGTCTTAGGTGCATATATAGTATATAGCTAGGGTGCCTAAGACTTGTATTGAAGCGATTATGTGAGTGTTGATAAACCTGATTCTGACATGGGTCTCCATTGTGGACTGAGAGTAAGAAGATGGTAGAGAGAGGGGAATCGCAGTCGGGAAAAGAGGGGAGAGGGGAGGGTGCAGGATGAGGCAGAGAGACATTCTGTAAAATCCAAATGATGCCTGGTTGCTCAAGGCTGGGTGAGTCTCTGTGTGTGTATATATATAGATTCTTGATGGGACATAGCATCAAAGGTTGCCGGGAGAAGGCCAGCAACTGGGGTTGAGGAGGAGGGAAAAAAGGATCAGCCATGATTGATTAGCGGAGCAGAGTCGATGGGCCAGATGGCCTAATTCTCCTCCTATGTCTTATGGTCTTGTGTTCATATTCTCAGCATCTTCCCTCCTGTTGTACAATGTATATAAGCAATGTTAGTAAGTTGGAGTCCTTGAAAAATAAGACCAACTCAAACAAAAAAGCCACGTTTAAGATAGAATCTGCAGTGTAACCACAATAAGAAATGACAATAATAGTTCTTCCAGTCACAGGAAAACTACAGTTTACTGTCAAATAGGTTCCACCACTACCTGTAAGGAGTTTGTACATTCTCCCCATGACCGCATAGGTTTCTTCCAGGTGCTCCAGTTTCCTCCCACCGTCCAAAGACGTACCAGCTGGTAGATTAATTGGTCATTGTAAACTGTCCTGTGATTGTGCTAGGATTAAATCTAGGGATTACAGGCCGGCACAGTTTGAAAGGCCAGAAGGGCCCATTCCTTGCTGCATCTCAATAAATAAATAAATAACATTTTAAAAAACATGCAAATTTTCATTAGGAAATTCCATGTTTCCTTATCAAGCTAATTAACAGTAACAGGAGTGGATTGTTTTGGTTTCTGAGTCATTTCACTTTTTCTCTAGCATGATCGTGTGACTTGACCTTTGAGAAACCCATTATGCTGCTTACAGTATTGGCAAACCACTACACAGGTAAATGCAAGTTGAATTGTCAAACTGCTGATGAAAAGGGAGAGTGGGCTGGTGCTGTTGTTTTTTTTCTGGCCTCCGCTTTAACCTTCCTTTTGATAAAACAACCTTTCACAGAGTGAATATTATCAGAGGGATGGTAAAATTCTGAACATGGATGATCTATTTTGAAAGGAGCATTGTGCTTTAATAGAACACACCAAAAGGATTGTATTATAAATTGAGAGCGACAGGAATCAGCTGGCAAGAAGACAGCATTAAAAAAAACAATAATATATTCTGTTTCACAGAGGAATAATACATTAATAACAGAAAGGGATATCATGCTATAAATTATTAAACTATCTTTCCTACTTAATTAAAAGATTAGCCATAATATATTGTTTCATAAAGGTATAATACTAAAATAATATAAAAATTGTTTTAAATTAAATCTCACTGCAATATTTTTCAATGGCACAAAATATATTTAACTAAAACATTATATTGAAAATATCATCTATAACATTAAGCATTGTGTTAATCTAATGTGCTAATATTGTCCACAATGATTTTGCCTACAACAATTGTCTATAATTTCTGCTTTGGAATATCTGAACCACAACAGGTAGAAATCTTTTCTTCTTTAGATAATATCCCATCAGACATCACTACCAGTGAAAATCCAGCCTTCGTCCAAAATGGTGCTAATGCTCTATTGAAATAAACTTCAATTTATAATTTACAGAGCGCCTAAATGACAGGAAATAACATAATTTGCCATATTCCACACAACAAGCCCTGCTTTCCTATGAAGGGTAATTATTCTTAAAAAGAACGACATCTTATATTATGCTAAAGTCCATCAAGAAGGGAAAAAGTGCCTCATTACACGTAATTACCAGAGAATTAGAAACATCATTTAACTTAATGAGCGAATAATGCTCAGGATATTGAAGAAACTTGCCTGCACTTCTCCAGAACACTCTAAGTCCCATTACAAAAATTGCACCTCTTTAATGGAATAATTTCAGGCTTGTCTGCTTCACTAGAAAATAAAGGCTTTCTGAGATGGGAAAAAGGACACAAGATATTGTAAACAACTGTTGAAAAGAGCTAGAAAGAGAGAGCAGTCTCTGCTGAATACAAAAAGCAGGGATGGCTCATAATGTATCATAATGATGACAATTCAGATGGTGGATTGTTAAAAAAAACTACAGCAGCTTTTTCAGACTACACAATGTGTGCTTACTGAATCTACTCAATTGTGATTATTATTGAGTGCAAGGATTAGCAGTTAGGCGTGCATTAGGGTTTCATTGAACAAAGCAAAGTTTCTTCTTCTGAAATTGAGATTTCATGCTCTATATTTGGAGAAATGTTTCAAATGTAACTGGACATTTTTCTATCACCTTCATTGCTCCCTTAATGGTTTTTGCTCTGCGAAACAAAAAAATTGAGCCTTTTATCCATGCAAAGCATGTTTAGCTAAACATATTAACCTTCATTTTCAAGAGAAGAACTAACATGATACTGTGTTTTCTTTAAATTAACTAGGATATTTCAGACAAATTAAAACACCTCCTAATTCTACCACAATTTTCATTCTAGGAAATAGTGTATGAGTGCAAAGAGAGTTGCTTTTTTTTGTGTTTTCCACCTGGCATGTCCTTTCCAAATTGAGCTACATTGTTTTATAATTAAAAAGGAAAAGAAAAAATTATTATAAGCATTTTTCTCTAAACAAGCCTTGCTGCAGTCCACTAACAAGGTAATGACAACAGTTCTTTCTGTCCACTCAAACCTGCACAACATCCCAGATTCAATGCCAACTGTACTAAAAGATCTTTAACTCTTCCATTGACTGTAATAACATTTACTAATAAATATTGACCATTGAAATGCTTAGAAAATACAATAATTTAAGAACTTCAAATATACCATAATAAACTTAACTATGTTGCATATTTTGGCGGCATGTAAAAATGGTCTAAAATTGACATGGATTTCAATATGGCATTATTTTTTAAAGATTGAAAGGAAGCTACCATTTGATTAACAAAGAAAGAACCACATCTGTGAACATATTCAAACAGATTTCAGCTTGCTTCATGGATATTAGATTAACTGCAAAGGCACATCTGGCAACTTACATCCAGAAAAATCCCGCAGACATTGATATGTCTGATTAATTTGGTTATTCGATATTGATTGAGTGAAGAATGTCATTCAAGGCAGTGGAACTGTTTTATCTTCTAAAAATAACACAGATGCAACTTCCACAAGAGATCGTCAGATCTCCCATTGTAACTTCACTAGAAGATCACTGGAAATCTTAGACTTAAGACATAATAGGTTGTGCATTTAATACAAGTTTCATTTGAAATTCCACGAAACTCACCCAAAGTCTTTGTTGCTTAATGTTCCTTTGCAGCGTCAGGCAGATCTTCAGCATTATTAAATAATCCTTGCACTATAAAAAAATAACTGGCAAAACCTCTATCCCATCTGTGAATACCCATGATGGTGAGCCAGCTCTGGAGTGTGCAAAGTGCAATGTGCGACCACGACCAAGGTATTTTCAGAATATTCTCCAATCATTGCCCCCAAACCAACATCCACAATCATGCTGCTCTGAAATAGCTGGTTGAAGTGGCAAATACAGCTTTTCCA